>NW_026778979.1:0-340833 GCF_030144855.1 Hypanus sabinus
GTAGCTGACTAGCAGGCGACAAAGAATGGGTAAAGAGGGTCCTTTTCCGGCTGGCTGCCAGTGAGAAGTGTTGTTCGACAGACGACTGTGTTGTGTTAAATCTTTCACGTTATATGTCAATGATTTGGATGATCTAATTGATGGCATTCTAGCAACGTTTGCAGACAATACGGAGATGGGTGGAGCGACAGATAGTTTTAAGGACGGAGCGAGGCTGCAGAAAGACTGACAGATGAGGAAAATGGACAAAGAAGTGGCAGGTGGAACGCAGAGCCAGGAAGTGTATGGTCATTCACACTTGTAGAGGAAATGAAAGGGTTGAGTACTTTCTAAATGGAGAGAAAATGCAAAACACGGACAAGCACAGAGAACTGGGACTCGTTGTGCAGGATTCCCTCAAGGTTATTTCAGAGTTCGAGTGTGTGATGAGGAAAGAAAAGGCGATATTAGCATTTATTTGAAGGCAGCTACAATGCAAGAGCAAGGATGTAATGTAGCGGCTTTATAAATTGCTGGTGTGGCCTCAAACGGAGTATTGTGAACAGGTTTAGGTCGCTTATCTTCAGAAAAAATCTGCAGAAACTGGAGAGGGTTCAACAAGGTTCACGAACATGATTCCAGGTTCGATGGCTTTCGGTCTGCATCCACCGGGATTCAGAAGAATGAGGGGTGACACGATTGAAACCTATCGAATGGTGAAAGTCTCTGACAGAGTTCTTGTGGAGAGGATCATATCTCTGGTGGGAGAGTGTGAGACTAGAGGACACAGTCTCAGAATGGAGGGGCATCCATTTAGAATGAAAGCAAGAGGAATTTCTTTAGCTAGAGAATGGCGAATTTGTGGAATTCGCTCGTTGTCGCAGGCAGCAGTGAGTGCCGTCCTTACGTACATTTAAGAGAGACATTGACAGATTCTCGACTGCTCAGGGCATGAACGGATATGGAGAGAAGGATGGAGATGGGGGCCAGTAGCGTACAGTAAATGGATCAGCCATGATGAAGTGGCGGGGCAGACGCGATGGGACAAATGGCCTAATTGTGCTCCTGTATCTTATAGTTTAATGGGCTCAATCAGGGCAGATCAATTTCCAATTAGTGACAAGACATCGCACCGGCCCTTGTGGAAGTCGAGTACGGAAACTGCAGGGGCCTTAGCCTGTCTCCAGGAGTATTTAAACTGTCTTAGGACACCTGTGAGGTGCTGTAGATTAGCTTCCATTGTTCCACAAAGGCTCTGACGATGAGCCGGAAAAGTAGAGGCGGATGAGCCTGACACCAACGGTTAACTTATTGTCAGACATTCTGAGGGACAGGATATAGAAGTATTTCAAAGGTATCAAATGTTTCAAATGTGTAGTTAATATAAGAGTAATGTATGCATTATACATCCTGAAATTCTACTCTTTGCAACCATACAAGAAAACAGAGGAGTGTCCCAAAGAATGAATGACAGTTAAATGCTAGCACCCCAAATTCCACTCAGTTCACCCCACCCACGCATAAGCAGTAGCAAAGCAACCATCTTCCCCCCACCCCACCCACCAGTTAAAGAAAGCATCGGCGCCCTCCACCGAACACTGAAACGTGCAGCAAAGCGTTAATAGGGACACAGACTTGCAGAATCACAAAGACTACACGTTCACCCGGTAGGTCAACACACCACAGCCTCTCCCACCTCTCTCTCTCTCTCTCTCTCTCTCTCTCTCTCTCTCTCTCTCTCTCTCTCTCTCTCTCTCTCTCTCTCTCTCTCTCTCTCTCTCCCCCTCTCTCTCTCTCTCTCTCTCACTCACTCTCACACACACAAACTCTCCACTCCCTCCCTCCTCTCTCTCTTTCTCTCTCACTCCCACTCTCACTCTCTCTCTCCACAATCCCCGACCAGTCACTGTCTGAGTCCTACCCTGTTGTTCCCGGCAAAGCGCAACACATCACATCGGTCCTCATTACATTCCAGCTGCAAAATCGTGACTCTCTCTCCTCCCTCTCTACTCTCTCTCTCTCTCTCTCTCTCTCTCTCTCTCTCTCTCTCTCTCTCTCTCTCTCTCTCTCTCTCCCTCTCTTTCTATCTCAGTATCTATCTTTCTATCTCTCTCAGTATCTCTCTCTCTCTCTCTCTCTCTCTCTCTCACACACACACACACACACACACACTCTCAATCTCTCTCTCCCTCTCTAATAAGGGGAAAGTCCCCGTTTCACAACGACAGGGGGACATAACAAATAGCTCTCGGATTTAAGATGTTAAATGTCTGTTGTGTTGCTTGTTCCGAGCTCTGTGCCCGATGAACTCGGGTCTCCGGTACCACGGCCAGCAGCCAGCTCGCTGCTTTCGATCTTCCGTCTCCCACGACGCACCGATTTCCTGCAACGGCACCGACCTCGACTCCACCCGCCTCCAGAGCCACGAAATCCCAGAATACTGAAGGCGCGCTGGTGTTTTAGCCATCGTCCTTGGTATATCGAATAACGGCCAGTCGTCAGACTCCGAGAACGGGTCCCATTCCCGCAAAGAACCAAAGTCAGTTTGTAATTCCAAGTCGGGGTTTCCAAAGGCAACATAAAAGGGAAAAATAGAGATATTAAAATAGAACTAGACCTCTTTCCGAAGTTGCAAACATGTATTCGCCGTTAGGCGCCATCGTCCTCCTCAGCAATTGAAATTGCCGATTTCAATGGGAATATGGTAAACTGGATTTACAGCTGACACCTGGATACAGAGCATGAGTGACAGTGAGGCAGATTATCAAAACTTGGAGATGAGTTTAGCAGCTGGATAAATGGGCTGACGATGCAATGAGGACCGATTTGATGTGTTGCGCTTTGCCGGGAACAACAGGGTCGGACTCAGACAGTGACTGGTCGGGGATTGTGGTCTGCGGGGAGCAGAGGGATCCGGGAATACAGTTCCATAGTTCAGGGCAGGATCATGAAGAGAGCCTTTGGCACATTGGACTTCATGAATCAGAGTACTATGTACACGAATTGTAATGTTATGTTGAAGTTGTAAAGGACGTTACTGAGGACAATCCTGGAGTATTGTGCGTAGTTTGGATCATAGAAAAACTACAACATACTACAGGTCCTTCGGCCCACATTGCGGTGCTGAACCTGACCTTACCATAGACTACCAGGCTTACCCAAAGCCCTCTATTTTCTTAAGCTCCGTGTATCTATCCAGGGTCACCTATCTACACGAAAAAACATCAAGAACCTTGAACGATTAGAGCGAACATTTATAATGATGTTTCCAGGAGGAAACATCCCGAGTTGGACAGGAAGATTCAAAGGGTTTTGTCGTACCTAAACTGAGGCTTTTCCCCCTCAGGTTGGGTGAGGCCTGAATAAGACGTCATAAGTTCCGGGTAAAAGGAAGAGAGTTTAAGGGTAAAATGCGAGGGAACTTCTTTACTCAGAGGACAGTGTGAGTGTGGAATGAGACACCGGTGGAAGTGGTGAAATGTGGTTCCATTGAGACACTTGGACAGGTACATGGACGGGAGGGATGGTCCTGGTGCCGGCCGAAAGGGCCGTCGGGAAACAGACATTCACACTCTGGAGGAGACGATGGGTATGTTGATGTGTGAGGAGTTTGATAACTCTACATCCAATCCCTAAGAATCTTCTCCAGAAACGTGTCTACCCCTAACGTGAGTCTATATTTTCCAGTATTATCCATCCCCCTTCTTAAATAACAGAATAAGATCGATCAGCGCTTTTCTGAGACCTTACTCGTGGCTACAGAGAACACAAATATATTGGTCAAGTCACTAGTGATGTAATTTCGTGCCTCTCCCAATAATCTGCAGTATATCCTCCAGGCTCTGAGTAAATAATCCACCTTCCTGCCCGATAAGTAAATAAACACTACCTCGTTTGTGGTCCTGTACTGATACAAATGTAAAAGGCTTTGTGATTAGTTATAGGATAGGAAAGGTTTAGTCAAAAACTCCTGGAACAGGGAAAATAACCTTTCAGCACCTGTGCCCATGTGATTATTCAAACGAACTCAAGCCCAGAGGAAATGGCTCACACGCAGGCAGATGGGACAATTCTGTTGGGCAGCAGTGTAGCCTGGAAGGGCCAATCTCAAAGCTGAATCTGAAAGGTTGCATCCGAAATTTTGACAGTATTCCTCTCAGGAGATTGTGCCTGACCTGGTATGTTTCTTAAACTGTTGCATTCTAAACAAAGTATATTTTGTTCAGGAGGTCTCCAGAGGAGATTCACCAGGGGTGTGGAGGATCGTAGTTCATAACTCCCAGAGTGCCTGCTGCCGGCAGGTGGCGCAATTTTCTCTGCATCGGCGGAGACTGAAGGAGGTCTGGCAAACATCGCCGGGACAGACACTTGGAGCTGTGGACGGAGAGCCACGCCGGTCCCTGTAGATGCCGCGGTCGACGACCACCGACAATAGTATCACTGAACTCCGCCATAGCGATAAAGCAGACAAGGAGGGTCTGAGTTTGGGGCAGATTTCCATCAGGCCTATCGTAGTTCAGACCCTTCACTGTCCCCTGCTGTCACTGGCAGAGGAACCTGTCGGTCAAATGAGATGATTAGTTAATGTGAATTTCAGTCATGGTGTGAGGTGGGAATATGAAAACAGCGACGGTGTTGCCTTTGGAAAATAGAGGCGGATCAGTTCAACAGGTTCAACTACAGTTGGGTGTGTACTATGCAGAGACCTTGCAAAAATTTAAACCTGACTTTGACTTCTAAACTTAATAAAGTGTTCCCAGTCAGAGAGTATCCTCTGTACTGTTGGATTCAATGGAGTTTGTGATGTCTATAATGGATGTGGTGATTTGTACTGATCAGACATCTCGTCCTACTGGCAAAAACATAAAATGATTGTGAAAGCTGCAGAAAGGTATCTCGGTGTAACCGGTGTTATGTTGGAAACTGTAAATGAATATCTGCTGGGTGGAATATCTGCATCCTAGTCTGTCTCAGACTGATGTTTCATCGTCAACATATTAAGAAATCTGTTTCTCATTTGTCAGAATCCCCCGATGTTTTGAGAATTCAGGAAAAGAGATTATTTTCACAGTTTAGTTTTTCTGTGCAGGATTATATTGTCGTTTGGCGTGATTGGTCATCTGATAGAGTGGTAGTGCTGACAGTTTATAAGGAAAGAGGCAGGGTGTAGAGTTGTGAATATGAATGAACCGTATGCGTCATTTGCTGGAGAAATATTTGATTCAACAGGTAATTGTATAAAACAGATTATGGTTTACAACGCTTGTGGGAATCTTTCTACTGAGTTGTGAGAAAGTATATTTTGTTCTCGCTCACGAAGAGTTGTCTGCTGCTGAAATTTTAACGCAGTTCACTGAGGGTTTGTTTTTGCTGAATGATGGTAATGGTTTGATTAAAGAACAGTTTTTCAACTTGTGTGTCTGAATGGATAGGAGATTTAATATTCGCAGTAGTTCTAGAACAGCTGCAGAATGTTGACGAAGATGTGTATTTTTACAATGAAAGGTTATGTCACGATATTCAGCAAACTGAGATTCCCATTACAAACGGAATTAATAGGAGAAAGGCTGTATCACTGTGGACTGAGGAGTGTGCAGAGGCGATTAGGGAGTGGGACAAGGCGTTTAGGAAAGTGAAGAAGTATCAGTGTCCCAGTAACCTTATTAAGTATAAAAGGGCAGAAGCCGTGATGAGGAAAATGGTGAAGATTGCGAAAAAGATTTTCTAGCGACATTCTCTGACAATATTGCAGGGATTGGTAGGTCAGACGTCACCAGGACATGTTATTGTTTGGTCAGATAAATGGGGATGTCGGAATATTTCGGCGTTTGCCAGTGAATCCAGTGGTGCTGACGGGATTGGCGGAGCATCCAGCTTTGTGGATGTGCTCAGCTTCAGGGGTATGTCAGCGAATGTGTGAGTGCACAAGGATTTCGTGGTGTCGGATGCTTTGGGGTGGACACTGATTTGAAGCATCATTGAGGGTTTTCTGGTGAGCACAGATTTGTGGATGCAGACTGAATTGCACAAAGCTGGGTGTGTTGTCGGATTTGGGGTTGAACAATAATCTGGGTGAGCCGGGGCATCTGGAGGTGTGTCGAATTTCAAGGTTTTTCCGTTTGTCCATACTTTAATAAAAATACAATGTCAACTTTGACCATTGTTCTTCCTATGTTTTAAACGGAGACAACGTTTTTTGTGAACTGTTTGAAATGACTCTTGCTCTGGCACAATCTAATGTGCATGTGGGGCTGCCTCATGATTTGGCGCTGCGAGAAGTCTCGGTTATTTCATTTCTACATACACTACTAATAAATGCAATTATGCCCTCTGTTCTTGTCTTTTTTATTGTTCAGGCAGCCATTTTGTGAAGTGTTGGAACTGTGCAGTTTGGGGAGACAAATGTGAAGGGACTAAACCAAGGGGATAATGTGAATGGGAGATGGACACGTACATAGTCCGGCAGGGTCAGACAGAGACAGTCGGCCTACCCACACACAGTCACACAAAGGTTTTTTTTTGGAATCAGCTAGAATCGAACTCGGAAAACTTCGCTCCGAGGTCCGCCGCTGATCCCACGACAACACCAGCCAGCGTAGTGTTCGCGATTCAATACAATTTTACGAGCTACAATGGTATAATTTACTTCAATATTTTGTGTCTGATAAATGGTTACTTTGAAGTACATATTTATACTGGAAGAGCATTTAATTGCTGAGATAACGCGGACGGTTCAGTCACCTGCATTGGGACAAATTTGCTCCCAATGCTCTTCATATTAATTAAATAGTTAAATCGCCATCCGTCACCGCGGGAATTTCACGTGTCTGATGTAATCGATTGGCAATATTTTAAAAACTTTATTTTTAAATCTGTTGAAATCTGTCCCTGTGGAGTCACTGAATTGTATTAAAATCCCGAGGCATGTGCTGCCTCAGCATTTCATTCCGAGATCGCGTGTAACACAGGGGGGCCAATCACTGGACAGAGAAAATGTCTGCATTGTTGGAAATGCACAGGTGTGTGCAGAAAATATTGTACGTGTTCATTGCCGTTGTTGGAGTTCCCGGTGAGTGAGCAGAGGGATTCATGTTTGGAATTTCTGATTGTTACCGGTGTGAACCTATTAATGATCATTTTACAATCTTCAAACTTGATGATCATTGTACAAATATCCGTCAGAGATATCGATCCAGTCAATTCCACTTTCCGATTTTTCATAATCAATGACAAAGGGAACTAAACCTCTGTCTCTCTACAAACTCACGGGATCCACTCAAACGCTGTTCTTGCCTTTAATGATACCTTGTCCAGATTTGTCCCAGTGCAGAGGACAGGTAGCTCTCCGAGAAGTTGTGACTGGGGTCGGGGAGGGGCGGTACATTGTCAGGTGTGACCAGAAGGGGTTGGGAGGTGCTTATTGTCAGGTTCACTGTTTCTGAGTTATTGATCAAAGAGAGCCCCTGGTGCTGTGTTTCGCGTCTCCCTGTGGAGTCTGAACAATCGTATCCCGCTGCCTTTTGGTCAATATTTTGGTCTGGTCGCCCGATCCGGTGTCCAGGGATCTGCTCGCTTGTGTTATCGAATTGATCTGCGGTGTAGAATTAATCCGTTAACTGAGCCACTCAGTCTCTGTTTGCTAATACTGTTTCAGTGTTTTCAGTGTGTTTCTCCCCTCTGTATCTCATCTTGGAAACATCAGATGCTGATTTTCCAGAGTCCTGGTCAGTCACGGTTAAGTCAGTGAAACCGGCCCCATCAGAGACTGGAATCGGGATCAGCAGCGATCGTTGTTGCTCATTCAGCTCGTTTATATCGCCGATGATTTCCCACACATTGCTTTATCTCCACACTGAAGAAAACAGTTCAGAGATAGGGTGACCCGTCTGGTGCTGGATTAGCAGCCGTTCACAGACATCTTTAGCTGCAACTCGATCCGGTGTGAATTCCCGGAGAATGTGTCAAGTAATTCCCAGTGTCTGTTTCTCTCCCTCTGTCTCTCCAGTGAATGTAGTGGCGATTGTGATCCTGTCCCGGGGAAAGTGCGGCCTCTCTACCTGCACCAGCCGCTACCTGGTGGCCATGGCAGCGGCCGATCTACTGACCATTGTCACCGAGGTCATTTTGACTCGAATCAGAGTGTATTACTACCCGAGGAGTTTCCTGGACATCACCCCTGTGTGCAGTGTTATCGATGTAATGAGCTTCACAGCCACACACTGTTCTGTCTGGTTCACCGTCACTTTCACCTTTGACCGGTTTGTCGCCATTTGCTGCCAGAAGCTGAAAAGAAAATATTGCACCGGGAAAACGTCGGCTGTGGTTCTGACAACAACCGGTGTACTGTTCTGTCTGGAAAATGTTCCCCGATACTTCATACGGGAACCCAGGGCAATAATCGACAATGTACCATGGTTTTGCAATGTCAGGGATAATGTTTTCACTGACCCCGGGTGGATAGGATATGACTGGCTCGATACGGTTTTAACTCCGTTCCTCCCTTTCGCTGTGATCTTGCTGCTCAACACTCTGACAGTCAGGCACATTTTAGTGGCTAGTCGAGTCCGTAATGGGCTGAAGGGTCAGAGCAAGGGGGAGAACCGCAGTGACCCGGAGATGGAGAGCAGGAGGAGGTCTGTAGTTTTACTCTTCACCCTCTCCGGCAGCTTCATCCTCCTGTGGATGACACTGGTTGTAAATTTCATGTATTATCAGATTTCCGGAAAAGGATTCAAATTCAATGATTCTGAATTGATCTTCTACTTCGTCGGAGTTTTGCTGAGGAATTTCAGCTGCTGCACGAACACATTTATTTACGCGGTGACTCAGTCGAAATTCAGGGAGCAGGTGATCAGCGCGGTGAAATATCCGGTCAGCTCGGTCTTTCAGTTCATTAATAAAGCCGCGTCCTGAGCACAAGACAAAGGCGGTTGCAGTGACGGTTCCAGCTCCTCACATTCACCCCCGATCGCCCAGGTGTTATTCCCGGCAGGTTGTCGCATCGACCGGCAGCTCTGGAAGGTTAGGATAGTTTGTGTTTTGTGAGGGCAAGGCACCGTCCTGGAGACTCAGTACCGCAATGGACCTGCCAGATGACAGTCAAAGACCTGCACCGGAACGCTGTCCAGCCATTGGTCTGAGCATATGTCCATCTATTCCCTTTGCGGCCCATCGACCTTACAGCCCACGAAACGGCGGGGATCTAGTCGATTACTGGCTGCGTAATCCAATATCAATCACACTACTCTCCGCCTTCCCCTTGAATGATTTGCTAATGTAACGAAATGGGGCGGGGTTTGATTAAAAGGCCTTTGAAAGATCAAATTAAAGACGGATTCCCGACACTAACTGGACTGGTGCACAGCATTAGAAAGTAAAACCTTCACTGCTCCTTTTTTGAATAAAATTCTTTCCCTTCTTGTTTTACTCCGTTTCCCCATAAAGCTAACAATTATGAATTCTGCAGCGGTGTTTCCTTTATGCTCAGTATCCAAACAGTATTGCTATAAGTAATACACACTAAATGCTGGTGGAACGAAGCAGGCCAGGCAGGAACTATAGGGAGAAGCACAGCCGACGTTTCGGGCCGAGACCCTTCGTCAGGACAATTCCAATCTCAATAATTCTCAATCCCACCAAACTCTGAGCTTCTGATTTGCGGGATTTAAGGTCTTTATCCACGGCTGGAATTGTATCAGCTTTTGTAACTCAACCTCTCCGTGCAGGGTGAGACCCATAAGAGGACCCATAAAACTCATAAGAAGTGGGCCAATGAGTTTCGAACAGGAAATCTGACCGCCCGCTAAAATAAATTGTTTTAAAAATCATCAAAACCAAAAAGGCATGTGAATAAATTAGAGCTTTACACGGACAAATTTCCTCCACCCAGTGTAAGCCTAAAATGATGTCAAAAAATGTTACTCTATATACTGATTTAATGCTTAGTAAGTAGTTTCCCTGTCGTTACCTGTAATTAAGGCACAGAAACAGCCAGAGGAACATATTAGTCGTTAACTTTTGATTCTTCTGCAACAGCTAAAATATCATTATAGTTTTCCAAAATACAGTGATGAACCAACAGTCTCTCGGATATTGCAGAATTCTTAGACTTATTAAGCTCTGTGACCTAAAACCAGCTAGTCAGAGGCAGAACAAGATGGGGTTTCAGAGAAGGTGACATTGGGGAACATTGCGTAATCCCACAATCCCATCTTCCCAGCGCGATAACATCCCGTGTGATGTTTCCAACCGTTCTCGAACAGAACTTCAACAGGATGGTAATTTATTTGTCCCTTCTAATGAATCCAGTTTGTTAATATCAACTGCAATCTCCGCAATTATACTTGGCTCATTTCAACCAATAAAGCTGAAACAGGGGACCACCTTATTGCGCCAGAACACTTCCGAACACTTTAAAATTGAAGACGACGCTGATCTACAAGTAAACAGCCATAATCAAGAACAGATCCAATTAAACAAATGAACATGGTCCACAATGATATTCATGCAGCTCCCCAGGAATATTTAATGTTATAATTTTCTGATCCGGCGCTTCCATTCCAGCTGATTATCCATCCACATGCCTGGAAATCTTACCGCTGTCACGTCTTGAAGAGTTTGACCATATCATTTCAAATCAACTGTATGCCTATTAATCACATTTATAAAAAGCAGAACTTGTTCAGGAGCGACTGAAAGCTTAAATTCTCATATAATTGTCGACTGTTCAAAATTATTAGCTGCTAATTGGATCCAATATACAGTGTAACTGCAATTTCTGCCTCTAAGCCATAGAGCTCCATCATCTGCAGATAGAGATTTACACACCGAAGCGATTTTATCAGAGAGAATATCATTAATCATAACATTAGATTATAAAGGGTTACAAATACGGCGTTGTGGGTTCCCACATCGGCCGTCCAAATATAAAACTCAGAGCAAGTCTCGCAGCTTCCTGCTCAATCCTCATTTCCGTAATGCCATAAGACATGGAAGCGGAGTCAGGCCATCCGGCCCATCGAGTCTGCTACACTACTCACTCATGGCTGATCGTTTCTTTCCGTCCTCCTCAAACCCAGCTACCGGCCTTCTCCCCTGAACCGTTGATGCCATGTCGAATCAAGAAACTATCAATGTCTGCCTTAAATGTACCCAACGCCGTGGGCTCTGCAGCGGCATGTGGCAAGAAATTCCATGAATTCACCACCCTTTGTCTGAAAGATTCCCCGCTGCTCTGTCTTGAAACGGCGCCCCTCTCTCCTGAGGCTATGCCCTCTTATCCTTATCTCTCCCACCATGGGAACCATCCTTTCCATAATTCAATCCAAAGTACTTCCGGACTCCGCCTCCCGCTACGAACATCTAAGCCTTAGTTGCTTATTGTCCGTCTTTAATCTCTCCCTTTTCCGTTTTAAACTTTGAAATTTTAACTCTATTCAGTCGAATTTGTATCACAATAATAACAATTATGGCTACTTCGAAGAGTACCAGACGAAATCCCGACCCCTCTAACGGAAAATCTGAAGAAAGCCGACGGGTTCTCGGAAGAAGCCCCTTGGGTCAAGAGATTGGAATCTCGAATCACCGGTATCTGCACTGAAATAACTCAACTGAAAGAGTCATTTGAAGAAGAAATTGACTCTCTGAGCCTCGATCTTGAAGAAGTGAATCGAAATGCGGCTGACCTTTCTTCTCGTTTGGAAAAGGCTGAACAACGGATCGTGGATTTGGAAGCTCGATCGCGTCGGAATAATATTCGAATCGTTGGATTAAAAGGGCAGTCAGAATCTGCCGACACACTGGATTATTTTGCTAAAATGTTTCAGTCTTTACTTCCGGTGGTTTGTTCGCAACCCCCGGAGCTTGAATCGGCTCACAGAACCGGTGCTTTAAAATCTTTGGATGAAGGTAAAAACAGGCATGTCGTTGTGTGTTTTCTCCGTCTCAGAGACAAGGACAGCATTATTAAACTTGCAAGAAATCAAAGATTATTTCAATTTCAAGATTCAGAAGTTCGTTTTTTTTTCAAGATTTTCCACGATAAATTGTTAAGAAACGTGTTGCATTTGTCTCTTCTATGAAATTAGCTTTTCAAAAAAAGCTCTTTCCATTATTACAACAGCCTGTCAAATTAAGGCTTTTTGTTAAAAATTCTGGAGTTCATACTTTTGATGATCCAGCCGAAGCATTGCGTTTTATTAACTCTTTGTCTGACGAGTCCGATGGCGAATCTGAAGTTTGAATAATTTATAATAATTTGACTGTCTCGTGGAGTAAAGCGATGAAATTGGAAGATTTGATGGTTATAGAAGTTTTTACCTTAAAATGTATTCTTAGCTTCGACAAAGACTGGTTCGGATGGTTTTAACCTTCGAAGATATAGCGGGAGAACTGTTGAAAGAATGTAGATAATTCTGAACCATCTAGTTTTTTTTTCTCTCTGCAGCATTTAAATGAACCAACTTTTTTTAATTCTGTATGCTTATTTAGTTAAGTAATTGCTTGGATTTCTTTACATTTTAAACAAAGACTGGATAATTCAACGATGGCGATTGTTTTTCCTTTTGTGCAAATATTTCGTTCACGACGAGTCTGAAGCCTGAAGTTTGAATGATTTATAATGGCTTGAGTGTCTCGCGGTGTAAACACTGATAAGACTAGAAGATCTGGTGGTCACAAAGTTTTTAGCTTCAAATTCATTTCTATTTCTGAAAAAGACTGGTTTGGACCGTTTAAACCTCAGAAGGTATAGTGGGAGAACTGGTAATTGGCTGTAGTTAAGGTTGTACTATCTGGAACATTTTCTTTTCTTTTTGCAGCATTTAAATGTTAATTGTTTTTTTTTTATTCTGTATGCTTTATTGAAGATTTCTTAAGTAATTATTTGGTTTTTCTTGTATTTTAAAGATAGCTTGGATACTTTAAAGATGGCGATTGTTTTTCTTTCGTTCAAATATTTCAAGAATTGTGTTGGATGGGTTTTACTTCCCTTATCTAATGCTGTGAAGGTTACTTTCAAGTTGAAGGTCAATAGACATTAGACAATAGGTACAGAAGTAGACCATTCGGCCCCTCGAGTCTACACCGCCATTCTGAGATTATGACTGATCATTCACTATCAATACCCAGTCACTGCCTTGTCCCCATATCCCTTGATTCCCCTATCCATCAGATATCTATCTAGCTCCTTGAAAGTATCCAGAGAATTGGCCTCCACCGTCTTCCAAGGCAGTGCATTCCACACCTCCACAACTCTCTGGGAGAAGAAGTTTTTCCTCAACTCTGTTTTAAATAACTGACCTCGTTTTGTCGTTTTCTTTCATAGGAAAAACACTATCCTTTCAAGTTAACTGGACTGAGATATATGTCGACTGTAATGAGGTTTATGTCCGGAAGAGGGAGGCAGAGATTACTTTCTTTGTAGTCAAGTAGGCGGAGCTATGACAGCATCGATGCTTTTCTTGGGACATTCTTTCTGGGCTTGTAAATTGGGTGTTTTTTTCTTCTTTTTTTACCCCCATAATGGAATCCCGGATTATTTTTATTGTTGTTCATCTCCGCCAATTTTCGATCACTTTATTCTGAAAATATTTGAACTAAAATCATCTGTATGAATCAAACGGGCTTTATTAAAGGCCGTTCTCCCCTTCCCCCACCACCACTCTGCAATCCGCTCTCCCTCAGATCACATCGTCAGCTCCTGAGCTCTCAGAGGCTCCATCTTCCTCTCACCCCAACCCTTCCCTCTCTACTGACACTACCAGCCTCCCTCCCCCATCTGATCCCATCTCTCATCCGTGCCGGATCTTTACCATTCCCTCCGACCTTCAACTCTCTGAGGCACAGCGCTCTGTCCTCAGTGAGGGTTTCACCTTTGTCCGCCTTCGCCCACACCTCAGCGAGTTCCGCGTACGCCATGACGCTGAACTCATCTTCCGCCGGCTCCGTCTCTGAGCTTATTTCTTTGGCAAGGACTCCCCTACCCCCACCGATGACCCCTTCTCCCGTCTTCAACCCCCCTCCTCTTCATGGACACCCCGCTCTGGTCTTCTGCCTGCCCTGGATCTCTTTATTGCTAATTCCCGACGGGATATCAACCGTTTTGACTGCATCACACCCTGTTCCATTTCCAACCTAACTCCTTCCGAACGCTCTGCTCTCCGCTCCCTCTGCACCAGTCCCAACCTCACTATAAGACCCGCTGATAAGAGGGGAGCTGTTGCTGCCTGGCGTACTGACCTCTACTGACCTCTAACTGGCCGAGGTACTGAGACAACTGTCTGATACCTCCTAATTTTTACCCCTTGATCATAGCCCCACTAAGGAGCACGAGGCCACTGTCTCCACATCACCAACCTTATCAGCTCTAGCGATCTCCCATCCACTGCCACCAACCTCATAGTTCCCACACCCCGCACTTCCCGTCTCTACCTCCGACCCAAGATCCAGAAACCTGCCTGTCCAGGTAGACCTATTGTCTCAGCTACCTCCTGCCCTACCGAACTCATTTCTGCATACGTTGACATTGCCTTATCCCCCTTTGTCAATCTCTTCACACCTATGTTCGTGACACTTCTTACGCTTTGAATTTTTTTAATGATTTTAAGTTCCCTGGACCCCACCGCCTTATTTTCAGCATGGACGTCCAGTCCCTATATACCTCCATCCTCCACGCGGACGGTCTCAAAGCTCTTCGCTTCTTTTTGGATTCCAGACCTAACCTTACACTTCCTCCCTCACCACCAATCAGGGCCTAGACAGTCCTTCCAGGCGACACATCACCTGTGAGTCGGCTGGTGTGGTATACTGTGTCCGGTACTCCCGGTGTGGCTTTTTATATGTTGGTGAGACCCGACGCAGACTGGGAGACCATTTCGCTGAACACATATGCTCTGTCCGCCTGTGAAAGCAGGATCTCACAGTGGCCGCACATTTTAATTCCATGTCCCATTCCCATTATGAAATGTCTATCCATGGCCTCCTCTACTGTCAAGATGAAGCCACACTCAGGTTGGAGGAACATCACCTTATATACCGGCTGGGTAGTCTCCAACCTGATGGCATGAACATTGAATTTTCTAACTTCCGTTAATGCCCCTTCTCCCCTTCTTAACCTATCCCTGATATATTTAGTTGTTCTTTTATCTCTCTGTTCACTCTGCCTGTTCTCCCTCTCTCTCTGGTGCTCCCCTCCCCCCTTCTTTATTCCTAGGCCTCCAGTTCCATGATCCTTTCCGTTTGTATCTGTATCCCTTTTGCAATTCACCTGTCTGGCTCTCAGCTTCCTCCCACCCCCTCCGGTCTTCTATCATTTCGCATTTTCCCCTCCCCTCCTACTTTCAAATCTCTTACTATCTTCCATTTGAGTTAGTCCTGATGAGTGGTCTCGGCCCGAAACGTCGACAGTGCTTCTCCTTATAGATGCTGCCTGACCTGCTGCGTTCCACCATCATTTTGTGCGTGTTGATTAATTTTCTAGCATCTGCAGTTTTCCTCGTGTTTGCATACTATTAGGTTTCGCTTTGCAGGAAGTAAACCCTGCCAGAGCTGTTGTACATCCGATGTCGCCTCAATTCTCGTTCGAAATAGTCTCACTCGCTCTAAGTAGCCCTGCGCAAGTCATTCCCGGTTTTCCGGTACAGACATGTGTCGGCGGATTTGAATGCCACAGATTTAGGCGTCAGCAGACGATATACCTCATGGTGCATCCACAGATTTTGGTTTGGGAATGTTTTTGCTCTTTGCACGTTGAGCTTTGTTCTTGCTATTGTTTCTTGCGGAGTAAGATATGTTGTGAACTCTGTAATGATTGTTCACCTGGGATAAACTGTTGTGCATGGAGGGATGCGTCGGCTTTGGGGGATGCACAAAGATTTGGGGATGGGCATGGCGAGTATGGATTGAATTAGAATTTCATTGTCGAGGCAGCCATTTTCTGAACTGTCACACGATTCTGCTTCTGTGATAATCTAAAGTGCATCTGGGGTGTCAGCGGATTTGGGGTGCACACTGAAATGGGGATAGCGCACATTTAGGGATCTGGGGTTGCGCACGGACACAGGGTGTATTCTCCAATATGACGTTGCGCACTGATTCTCGAAATGTGCAAACTGAGGGCCGTGTCGTCCAATATGGAGGTGCACATGTGGCTGTACACGGATTTAGAGTGACACCCAGAATTGGATGTGTCGGCCGATCTGGAGTGGGGATTTTTAATACCGAGACCGCCATTTCCTGAACTCTTTGAAATAATTCCTGCTCTGAGGGTTATGTTTGCGGGGGGTGTCAGCATGTGTGGGTGCGCACTGAGTTGGTGATTGAGCTATGGATTGGTGGTTTGTAGGCACACGACTTTGGGGGATGCAGACGGATTTGGGGGTTTGCGCGGAATAAGGGGTTGAGCCGGGCTCTCAACTCAGCCTTAGATCTCTCGGACAACTGCAATAAACAAGTCAGGCTGCCGATTTCAGCTCAGCGTTCAACACAATCAGACCCTCAATTGTAATCAACAAGCTCCAAAACCTGGGCCTCTGTACCTCCTTCTGCAACTGGATCCTCACCGGGAGACCCCAGTCTGTGTGGATCAGAAATAACATCTCCTCCTTGCTGACAATCAACACCGGCACACCTCAACGATGCGTGCTCAGCCCACTGCTCTACTCTCTCTACACCACGTCTGTGTATCTAGGCTCATCAATAAACTTGCCGTTGACACAACTATTGTTGGTGTAATTTCAGATGGTGACGAGGAGGAGTACAGGAGTGAGATAGATCAGCAAGTTGAGTGGTGTCACAGCAACAACCTTGCACTCAGCATCACGAAGACAAAGGAATTGATTGTGGATTCAGGAAGGGGCAGTCGTGGGAACACACACCAGTCCTCATCGTGGGATCAGAAGTGAAAGGGGTGAGCAGTTTCCATTTCCTGCCTGTCAACATCTCTGAGGAACTATCCTGGGCCCAACATATTGATGCAAGTACAATGAAGGCACAACATTGGCTATTTTCATTCGGAGATTGAGGGGAATCGGACTGTCAGTAAAGACTCTTGCAAATTTCTACAGATGTACTGTGGAGAGTATTCTAACTGGTTGCATCACTGCCTGGTGTGGAGAGGCCACTGCACGGGATCGGAAAATGCTGCAGAAAGTTGTAAACTCAGACAGCTCCTTCATGAGCACTGGACTCCACAACATCCAGGACACATTCAAAAGATGAGGCCACAAAAAGATGGCTTCCATCATTAAGGACCCCTATCACCCAGGACATGCCTTCGTCTCATTGCTACCATCAAGGAGGACGTACAGGACCCTGAAGAGACACTCAATGTCTCAGGAACAGCTTCTTCCTCTCCATCAGATTTCTGAATGGACAATGAACCCATGAACACTTCCTCAGTATTTTCCCTCTCGTTTAGGACTAACATTTAAATATAATTTTATACATACTGTAATTTATATTTTTATTTCTATGTATTTCAATATACTGTTGTCACAAACAACAAAGTCCACCACACATGCCGGTGATATTAAACCTGATTCTGATACACAAACACACACAGCTGGGCTCAGACATACAACACTCCTACATTCCTCCCTTTGTGATACCCTGCTTGCTCCGTGGGCCCCGGTATGAAGCTCAAACTGTTGCAACACCTGCCCTTTAAATTCATGGCTGAGGCTGTGTTGTGTCTGTTCACTGTTTGAGTTCGATATTAAATGAAGAGCACAGGCGGTTTCTGGAGCAAGTTACATGGTCGGCCCAACATTGTTGGTCGAGGGGCCTGTAATGTTCTGTACATTTCTATGTTCCATATCAAGGGCAGGCAAAGGGATTAGTTTAAATAGACACCGGGACAGTTTGGAAAGGTTGTGTCAGAGCCGTAAGGGAGGGGTTCTGTCCCAAACATCGACTCTATTCCCCTCAACAGATGTTGCCTGACTTGCCAACATTCTTGAAACGTTGCATTCAGTTCTGCTGAGCTTTCTGTACGAAGGATGTTTTGTGCTGGAAGACAGCAGAGGAGATTCATCATGACTGAGGGGGCTTGTAACCTGAGATCTTCTGTGATAGGAACAGACGCAGGCCATTCAGCACATCGAGTCTGCCGCATTTCCATCATGGCTGATTCTCGATCGCACTAAAACCCATGCACCTGCTTTATCGCCATATCCTTTGATGACTTGACTGATCAGGAAACGATCACATTCCACCTTGAATATACCCACACGCTTGACCTCTGCCGCAGTCTGTGGCAGAGCATTCCACAGGTCCATTACTGCCTGGCTAATAATAATCCTGGTTACATCTGTTTGAAAATTTGGCCCCTCAGCTTTGTGGCTGTGCCCCACCACAGGAAATACCTTCTCCACATCCAGCTTATCCAGTCCTTTCAACATTCGGTAAGTTTCAATGAGATGCCCGCGCATTTTTCTGAGTTCCAGTGAGCACAGGGTCAAAGCTGCAAAGTGCTCCTCATATTTTAACCCCTTCATTCCCAAAATCATCCTTGTGAACCTCCTCTGGACTCTCTCCAATGACATCTTTCAGATGACACTTCAAATTTCAGAAAGATAACCTGCCATCGTTCAGATCACTCTACTAACTGGCCTAAATCTCTCGGCAAGTTTTGAAAACCTACTTCATTATCCACAACGCCGCCTATCTTAGTATCATCTGCATACTTACTAATCTAATTTACCACCCCATCATCCAGATAATTAACGTATATGACAAGCAACATTGGAACCAGTACAGATCCCTCTGGCACACGACTAGTCACCTGCTTCCAACCTGTCAAACTGTTATCCACCATTACTCTCTGGCACCTCCCATCCAGTCACTGCTGAATCCATTTTACTACTTCAATATTAATACCTAACGATTGAACCTTCCTAACTAATCTTCCATGTGGAACTTTGTTAAAGGCCTTACTGAAGTCCATATCGCCAACATCCAGTGCTTTACCATCGTCAGGTTTCCTCGTAACCTCTTCAAAAAGTTCAATAAGGTTTGTCAAACATGACCTTCCACGCACAAATCCACGTTGACTGTTCCTGATCATGCCCGACATCAGATAACATGGCGTGTCCCGGTAGCTTCTTTACTTGTACAGTTGTAGCAGTGTATGCTCATAAGCCGACTCTCAAAATTCCAACCTGATCACCGTGGATCAGCCTGGGGAGGCCATAATAAATGAAATTCGGCCACCGTGGACGCCCTCTGATCCTTGGTAGCGAAAGCCTGTGCATATCTGGTGTAGTGGTCCGTGATGACTAATACATTGTCCGCGTTGCTGTATCGGGGTCTATCAACAGGAAATCCATACACTCCAGGTCCAGAGGGACTGCACTCTACAAATGTGACAAGGGAGCTGCCCGCGTAGACAGTCTCTTGCGCCGTATGCATCGAATGCAAGACTTGCTGTACTCTTCGCCCTATAGCTACATTAGCGGCCGGTAGAACCAATCTCTGAGCAATCGATTGGCCTTTTCAGCCACCAAATGGCCAGAATCATCAGGAAGTGACTTCAAGACTGTCTTCCGATACTTCTCAGGCTGAATCGGCTGAGAAGGCCGAGGCTGGTCCGAAGGCGACATGACCCGGTATAAACACCGCAGCAGAGACATGAGAGACACAGGCCTTCAGGTAATCTGCTATACTGGTCTATAAATGATAAAAATATGATTCCAGACACAGTCATTTCAAATGGTTTCATTTATTTTCACTCACACTGTTACCGCATTTGGTAGACAGTACAATGGCCCCCAAAGACCCGAAGGACCGCCTGGGGTGTCCTGAAATAATACCTGGGTTAGTGGGGTCAGGTGACCCACGCCTTGCACAGGTGACACCGCTGTTGGGGAGGGCATTATTACTCTATATTCAACTGAGCATGTGGACACCGATCTATGAGTTTAGCTGAGGCATTTGTTGTGGAATAAAACTGGAGCATGTTAGAATCCCAGTTTAAATTTTTCCATTTCTGCATCGGGCAAAAAGATATTACTGTCCGGTCACGTGACCCAAGACCAACAGTAGAATTTCCTGGTCCTTCTCGGCCAGGCAGAGGCAGAGTTAAACCCTCAGTCTGCCTTTGCTGGAGAGGCTTAGAGGTTGTATTTGACGGTTGGTGTACAGTTATTTGTGGCCTCCGTCGGTCATGGTCGGCCATGGGTACTGCGCCTCCGGTAGTCACGGGGTGCGGCCTCTCCAGTGCGCAAGACAGGGCAGAGTTGATACGGAGATCCGTCTGTTCCCGGGCAGTAGGACCCCCTCTCCACGCTGATGACAGGTCTAAAGGAACGACGAAAGTCGATACAGTCTGGTGTTAGCAGATTCGCGGGAGATGCCGTGCCGGTGCTGGGTACAGCAGTCAGCCGCCGTCGGGACTCCCGATCCGGAATTTTTCTTCGGAGTTTACTCCCAAAGCCTTTCCAGTGAGCGGGTGCAGCCGCAAGGCAGCGGAGGTCTGAAATCGCAGTTTTCCCTCTCCCAGATGAGCCATCATCCGTGGTTAACGAGCCCCATCTGCCCGAGGCAACTGGTTTTCAGGCGCCAGTGGCCCTCCTTTGCCTCTTCTCCTGTCGGTGAGAACAACCCCGCAACGGGAAGGCCAGAAGTCGGATTTGCTTGTCAGAAGCTGTTTGAAACGCGCGCCCTGAAGAGCATTTGTTTAGCAGTGGGAACTCATCGCCACTACAAGCCTTCGGCTGTGACCACCTTTGCATCCTAGAGAATAGTTATATGGGAAAGTTAAAAATAAAACTAAGTTGTTATTGTGGTGCAAGCCACTGTATATTTATATTTTTTCTACATAAGAATGTTTTCATTTGTTAGTTTGTAAATACTTTTCTTCAGTACAACTTTTTGGCAGCTTTTATACATTTTCCATCTTACATTAAATAAAACCCCTTGCACTAACGTGCTGGTGCGGACTGATATCGGTTTGATTTTCAACTGGTGACCCTCATCGTGTACACTTCCCCACACCTGATAGCAAAGTGTGACAGCCCCAAATACACATGAGATTTTCCCAGAGCAAAAATCATTTCAAACAGTTCACAAATTAGCTGTCTCCACCTTACTGAATAGCAAAACCGAAGTTCAAAGTTCAAACCGTATTTATTAAAGTACCCTGAGATTCATCACACCCCAATCCGTGTGTACCCCAAATCTACAGACAGACCCCCAAATCTACCCACACACCCAAATCTATCCACACAACCAAATTTGAGTGCACGCGCTTATTCGACAATACACCCATAAATTTACACACATCCCCATCAGTGTATATCCCCATATTTGCCGACACAGCCCTAGATCTGTGCCCATCCCAAAATCCATGTGCAGCCCCAAATCCCAATGCATCCCACAAATCAGTGTGCACCGTCAAATCCACCGACATTTCCAAATCTGTGTGCAAACACAAATCCATCTGCACCCTCAAATCGTGGGCAGCCCAACCCCGCTGACACACCCACGTGAAAATAAGATTATCCCAGAGCAAGAACAGCATCAAACAGTTCATTTGAATCATTTCAAGAATCAGCAAGAATCATTTCAAACTGCTCAGTAAATTAGCTGTATCCGCCTTAAACTAACATCAAGAACAAAGTTCAAAGTGCATTTGTTATTAAGGTATGAAAAATGAAAAGCGTTCCTTTTCAACACGACCCCAAATCTGTGAGCACCCCCAAATCGGTGTGCACCCACTTAACTATGCGCATCCCTCAAACCTGTGTACATTCCCGAATCCCAAACCTTCCAAATGCACGTTAGATCATACCAGAGCAAGAATCATTTCAAACATTTCCCAAATACCTACCCCACCTTAAAAAAATGTCAAGAACAAAGTTCATACTTCGAAGTGTATTTATTATTAAAGTATCTTTAAATAACAACCTCACTCTCACAGGGCAGGAACGACACGCTGATGGGTCGAAGCATTTGTTTCTGCACTGCGGTTTCTTTGACTGTCTCTCGCGTGAGAGTAACAACAGGGTGACGGGACGAAGGGTAGTCTTGTGCTATCGTGTTTGTGACTGACTCTAACGTTGGGGAATTATATGCAGAGTTAAAAGGGCAAAACCTAACTGAGTTATTGGCAGCCTGACAAGTCGTGCTGTGAGAATAAAGTATGAACAAAGAAGTGTTTGTTGCATGAGAAGCTGCACAGTGTCCCTGATCAGAGTGTGTGTGTGATAAGGAATATTTTTAACAGCTGCGGACTCTGTACTTAGAAACAGACCCTTCGTACATCATCCTGGCTGTGAGAGTCAATTACAGACACAAAACCACATAGACCGTTAGGCCCATTATCCTGCTGTGCCTGTCACAGTAGAGTCGGGGGGGGGCGGGGTGGGTGGGCAGAGAGAGAGAGAAAACATTCGGCCCATCATCATGCAGATTATTTCCCATTACATTGAAACACAGACACGACAGCACAGAAACACTATTTCAGCCCATCTTCCTGCTCATTCTGCCTCATTGTCCACAGACACTGTAGCCCTGGGAGACACGCTTCAGCCCATCAAGTTACCCATTCTATCCCATTATCAGTCGAAACTATAGCACAGGAAGAGGCATTTCGGCCATTACTCCTGCCGCATCTCTCCCATTCGAGTCAGTCACGGACACTCCGGCATGGAAACAAACTCTTCGGCCCATCTTCCTGTTGTTCCTTTCACCTCAGAGACAGTCACAGACACATTACAGCAACGAAACAGACTGTGATTGAACAGGTTGTTAATGCTAATTCTCCGCTCACCTTGACCCTTTGCCCGTTAGTCACTCCCCTTCGATCTGTCCATGGTCTAGTTTCCCCAGTGTTTCACGCCCTTTTCCCTCCCGTTCCGCAGTTCTTGAGAGTTCACCGTTTACACAGCCCACAGTGAAACAATGGCGAGCTTGGCTAATCGACACAATCCTTTCATTTAACTTGTACTGCTGCTCTATAACTCATAAAAATAACACAGTCATTCCAAACACTTTCATTTGTTTTCACTCACACCGCTACAGGGGTTTATAGACAGCAGAACTAACTGGGTTAGTGATGTTAGGTGCCCCACACCCTGCACAGGTAACACCACTGGTGGGGTGGGCATTATTACTTTATATTCATCTGAGCATATGTACACTGATCTATAGATTTAACTGTGGCATTATTGTGAAATAAGACGCTAGCATGTTAGAATCTCAGCCAGGCGGAGGCAGATTTAAACCCCCAGTATTTCGTTGAGAGGTTGGATTTGACGGTTGTGGAATAGTTATAAGGGAAAGTTAAAAGACAAAGTTTGTCTTTGAGAAAACGTCTGCATATTTGTACTTTTTGTGCATGGGCGTTTGTTTTCATTTGTTTCGTTATAAATATTTTTTTCTCTACACAACTTTTTCAGCAGCTGTTGTACTTTTCCCTCCGGCACTAAATAAAACTCCTTGCTGTTGCGGATTGCCGTCCGTCGGTTTGTCTTTCAACAGGTGACCTCGTCGGGTTCTCTCCCCGCACCTGATAGCGAAGTGTGACGCCCCGAATGCACATCAGATTATCCCAGAGCAGGTGTCATTTCACACAGTTCACAAAATAGCTGCCTCCGCCTTGCAAAAATAGCAAAAGAAAGAACAAAGTCCAACTTCAAGATTTATTTAGTCATAAAGTACCTTGAGAGGCATCACATCCGAAATCGACCTGCACCCTCAAATCCGTGTGTACACTGCAAATATAACAAGGCACACAGATCTGTGCGCTCTCCCACATTCGTGTGCAACCTCATATTTGATATCAGTGTGTGCCCACAAACTGGCCGACACACCCCTAGATCTGTGTGCATCCCAAAATGCATATGCATCCCAAAATCCCAATGCACCCCACTCGTCACTGTGCAGAGCGAAATCCACCGACACCCCCAAAACAGTGTGCAGCCCCTGTTTAGTGACACCCCTAAACTTGCGTGCACAAAATATATCTGCACCCCCAAATCAGTATGCAGCCCCAACACGCTGACAGCCCACCTGCACATTAGATTACACCCCCAGCAAGAACAATTACAAACCGTTTACAAAATACCTGCCTCCACCTTACGAAAACAGCAAGAACAAAGTTCAGAATTCAGACTGTATTTATCAATAAAGTATCTTTGAATGAAACAACCCTGAGATTCGTCACACCCCGAATCGACCTACACCTCCTACTTCCCCATGTTTGCTGACACAACCCTGAATCTGCACTTATCCCCAAATCTGAGCCCACTCCTCAGCCCAGTAACACCCCTCATACATGGAATATTATCTCAGAGCAATAATCATATCGAACTGTTCAGTTAATAGCGGCCTCCACCTTAACCTAACAGCAAGAACAAAGTTCAAGGTGCATTTATCATTAAATTATTCAAAAATGGAACAATCTTGTGTTTTGTCAAAGTACCAATTCCGCAGACACGACAAATCCGTGTGCACCCACATATCAGTGAGCACCTCCAAATCTGTGCACTGCCAAATCCGTGCGCACCCCACACCCGCTGACACTCTCCACATGCCCATTAGATTATCCCAGAGCAAGGATGATTTCAAACTGTTCACAAATAGCTGCCCCACCCTTAAAAATAGCAAGAACAAAGTTCAAACTTCGAAGTGGATTCATTATTAAGGTATCTATAAATGAAACAACCTGAGATTCGTCATACCCTCAGATCCGCCGACTCAGCCACATTTGCTTTGTGTGAGAAGCCAGAGTCTGGTATTAGATGGTCTCCTCTCTGAATAAAGGCCTGTGACCAGTGGAGTGCCGCAGCGATCGGTGCTGGGTCCGTTGTTGTTTACCATCTATATCAACGATCTGGATGATAATATGATACAGTACATCAGCAAGTTTCTGAATGCCACCAGGATTGGGGGTGTAGTCAACAGTGGAGAAGGTTTTCATGATTTTTCAGCATGATCTGATCCAGCTGGAAAAATGGGCTGAAAAATAACAGATCGAATTCACTGCAGACGAGAGAGAGGTGTTGCTCTTCCATAGAACCAAACAGGGTCGGTCTGACCAAGTGAACGGAAGGGCACTGAGAAGTGTAGAAGATCAAACGGATCTGGCAATACAGGTCCACAATTCATTCAAAGTGGCTTCAAAACGATACAGATTGTTTGGTACATTGGTCTTCATAAATCAATGTTTCGATTATCGGAGCTGGGATGTAACGTGAGAGATACTGATGAGGCCTTGCTACGAGATCTGTGTTCAGTTATCGTCACCGAGATACAGTAAAGCTGTAAATATGGTTGACGGGGTACAGGGGAAATTTACAAGGATGTTGCCAGGTCTAGATTATCTGAGTTAAAGACTGAATAGCTTAAAACTTTATCCTTGCAAAGTGTAAGATTGAGAGTAAATTTGATAGAAGTGTACAGAATTATGGGGATATAGATAGGCAAGATTTTTCTGCTGATGCTGTGTGGGACTACAACCAAACGTCATGGGCTAATGGTGAAAGGTGAAAAGCCTATGCGGAACATGGCAGGGAGCCTCTTCGCTCAATAGTTGAAATAGTTGCCAGCAGCGGGTCATTGTGAGCTCGATTACAAGGTTTAAGCGAAGTGTGGACAGGGACAAAAATTGTAGGGGTTTAGAGGACTATTTAATGGTTTTTAACTATTTTAACTACTTAACTATTTAATGTCTATTTAACGGGGTGGCCTGCACTTTGCAAATGGCCTGATTCTTTGCTGTACTGTTCTGTGATTCTAACTCTACTTTTTATCCCTAATTAGGCCATACGTTTCAAAATCATTACAAATGGTTACACATCCTTTCAGCAGTACTAAGCGGGGATGCGCCAGTTAGGGGGACAGACTGTGGGTTCTGTTGGGGAGAATGAGACTCCGGAAAGGTATGTTGAATCTCACATGCCAGGGTGAGAAACACCTCGTATCGAGGAAGTAGTGTTCCTCAGTAAGTGGATGAGATGCTGGAGGTCGTAGTTTACAAGTGACAGAAATGTGTGCCCGGGAAAACTCTGTATCTAGTGACCATAATTCTATCAGTTTCAAGATAATTGTGAAGATTGATATAACTGGTCCTCGGAATCTGATTGTAGTTTGGAAACACTACAACTTCGATGTCATCAGCAGAGTTCAGGCCGGTGTGGACTGGGTTACAATACTTCCTAAGTTGAAAACATTCAGTAGCGCAGAGTTTATATGTTCCTATTGGAACAAATGCCAAAGCTTCAGGGATCTTGATTTTAGAGGCATACTGAGAGTCTGATTAAGACGACGGAAGAGGCACAGACAGCTCGTATGAAATGAGTCTCTCGTGAAGTATAAGAAAACATGAAATACTTCACAGAGAGTTCAGCAGGAATCAAAAAAGGCATGAGTTTTCTCGAGCAGACAAGCTGAAGGAGAATCCCAAGGGTCTCTGGAGATCTACGCAGAGCACGAGGATTGCAAGGGACAAACATGGTGTCCATTGGCAATCAGAATAGTCTTCCAAGAGATGGTGAATGTATTTTAAATGTTTTTTTGTATCTGTATGTGCTTCAGCAACAGGCACATGGACAAAGGAAATGGGGCAGAACAGCACTGAGGTCATGGACCATATACGGATTACGGGGAAAGGGGTGTTTGCCGACTTGCGACAAATTATGGTGGATGAATGCCCAGGAACAGATAGGGTGTCCTCCCCGGTTCATGTCGGTGGCTAATGCGGAAATTGCAGGAACCTTGGCAGAGGGATTTAAAATGTCCTCAGCCATGGGTGAGGTGCTGGAGATGAGCTTCCGATGATCAAGGAAAGTTGGAAGAATAAGCCTGGAAATTAGTCTGACATCAGTCGTGGGTAACTTATTGGAAGACCTTTTAAGGGACAGGATATAGAAACTTCTGAATATCAATAGTATTCTGGTAAACTGGTTTTGCAGATGACACCTAAGTTCAGAGCGTGAGTGGGCAGCGAAGTAGGTGATCAAAACTTTCAGCCTGAATTAAGCAGCTGGAAAGAATTTCTAAAAATAACAGATGCAATTTAATGCGGATTAGTGTGAGGTGTTGAACATTGGGAAGACCAAGCAGAGAGGACATGCGCAGTGAATGGTAGACAATTGAGGAGTGCGGGAGAATGGAGGAAACTGGGAATACAGGTCCATAATTCCTAGGCAGGTCATAAATTGGGTCATAAATTGTGCTTCTGTCACATTGACCATCATAACAGCAGATGATTCTACACGCGATAAAACCAAATGAAGATCCACATTGGCTCTTAATACTACAAGGGGATCGATCCAGGAATCATTCATGTGAACATCCTGTGAACCCTCTCCAACGTCAGCCTATCCTGCCTAAGATAAGGGGCACAAAACAGCTCACAATACTCCAAGTGAGGCTTCACCAGTTGTTTACAAAGTCTCAACATTCCCTCCTCGCTTTTATATTCTCGTCTTCTCGAGGTGAATGCCAACACCGCACTTGTCTTCCTCACCACCGACTCAATCTGCAAATTAGCCTTCATGTCATCCTGCACAAACTCCCAAGACCCTTTGCGCCTCATTTATATAAAAAAACTATCACCTAATAAAAAGTCTAACTTTTTTTTATTCTACCAAAGTACATGACCATACACTTCTTGACAATATATTCCATCTGCTACATTCTGCCCTTTCTCCTAATCTGCCGAACAACATCTGTAGACTCTCTGCTTCCTCAAATCTATCTGCGCTTTCACCTGTCTTTGTGTCATCCGCAAACTTGGCCGCAAATCACTCAATTCTGCCATCCAAGCCATTGACATATAATGTAACAAGACGAGGCCCCAACACAGCCCGCTGTGGAACACCACTAGTTACCGGCAGCCAACCAGAAAAGGTTCCCTTTATTCCTACGCTTCGCAACCCGCCAAACAGCCAATGTTTTCTACATACCAGCAGCTTCGATGTAATACCATGGGCTCTTAATTTGTTTTGCAGCGTCATGTCTGGTAACTTGTCAAAGGCCTTTTGAAAATCCACGCAGACAACATCCTCTGTTTCTCTTTCGTCTACCCGGATTGTTATTTCTTCAAAGAATTCCAACATTTCCACTGACAAAACCACGCTGACGACGGCCTATTCTATCATGTGCCTCCAGGAACCCCGAAACCACCTACTTAATAATCGACTACAAACCACCGAGTAATACGATAATATTTAACCTGACTCGGAATATAGAAAGGAGATGTGCGATGCAAGTTATTTTTCACACTCATAGTGGTGGGTGCCTGGAATGAATGCCCGGGGGAGGTGGTGGAGGCAGTAGACGCGATAGATGCTATTAGGTACCACGTGGGTGTGAGGCGAATGGAAGAATGTGGACCTTGTGCAGGCAGGAGGGTTTGGTATAGTAAGGCATTGAATGACAAGTTCAGTTGGTTCAGAACAACACAGTGAGCAGAAGGGCTCGTACTGCTCCATGTTGGTGAGACCACAGCTGGAGGACCGTGTGCACCTCTGGTTGGTCACCTCTGGAAGGACGTGATTAACGTGGAACGGCGGAGTAGGGATTCACGGCTTTTGCCGCCGGGACTGCAGGACTCGAGTCAGAAGTAGACTGGACAGTGACTGTCGCAAACAAGAGAAAATCTGCAGTAATCAGGGGAGCTGGAGATGTCAGTTTGTTATCAGAAGCAAAGAGTTTCCCGAGACTCAAAATTTATTATCAGAGTACAGATAAGTCCAGCCAGGGGAGAGATCGTTCCTGCCCCTACCCTGTAAATACCCTATGAGAATGAGTCTTTCTCAGTCAGACCACCTCTTATTTCTCTAATTCTGAGACAGGCCCAATGCAATAATTGGTTGCGGGAGCATCTCAATGGATGGGCAAGCGAGTGTTTTTCTCTTGTATTGTTCAAAAGCCTGGTGGCTGAGGTTTAGTAACTGTTCCTGAACCTGGTGCGAGTCCTGAGGCTGTTGTTCTTTCTATCTGGTTGCACAGCCTGGCCTGGGTGGTGAGCATCTCTGATGATGGACGCTGCTCTACTCCGACAGCGTTTCATGTCGATGTGTTCGATGTTTGGGAGGGATCCACCCGGGATGTACCGGGCCGAATCCAATACCTTATGTCGGTTCATCAACCCTCCCCCTTTCCTTATAAAACTGGCAACACCACCCCTCTACCAACTAACCTGTCAAGCCGAACGACAATATAATCCTGCACAGGAATAAAAACTTAAAATGTGCAGGTTTCCTGAACAGATATAAAATCCGAAGAAACAGAAAATCAGAAATGAACTTCTTTAAGTCTTGACCATTATAAATCAGAGTTCTCGCATTTCATTGCAATACTTTAATCATATTATGTAAGTTGACAAGTAGACTGGGATACAGATACCCCACCCAACAAAACGTCATTTAAAGCTTCCCACAAAACACCAGTTACACCAAGAAACCTTACTGCAGCTTTCACAGTAATTTTAATTTCCTCAGCAGGATGAGATGTCTGATCAGTAAAATTCACCACATTGGTTATAAACATCACAAATTTCATTTTATCCAGCAGTGAAGTATCTTTGGTGAGAGAACTGTGATGCCGGCATATATCCACTGACGTCACAGTCTGTTCTCTGAGTGGGATCACTTTATCCAGTTTACCTGCTCTGCTTGTTGTACTTGTCCTTGAACAGACCCTTCTGCTCACTGTGTTGTTCTGAACCAATTGAACTGGTCACTTCATGCCTTACTAAACCAATCCCTTCTGCCAACACAAGGAACACATCCCTCCATTCTCCTCACATTCACGTGGGATCCAATAGCCTCTATCACATCTGCCTCCACCACCACCCGATATTCACTCCAGACACCCACCACTATGGGAATGAAAAACAAAACTTGAAACGCAAGTCCCCTGAGTCAGGTTTTTGAAATCTTTGTCTTTTCCAATTGTGTTTTTTTTTTCAACAGCAGCTATGCAGAGAAAAGATACAAAATTACACTAAACTACAAAATACTTAAATAGTGCAAAAACGTCCAATGAGGATGTGTACCCCCTTTTTCCTGAAGTTCATGCCCACTGGCCTTGGACATTTCCTCCTTAGAGAAAAAATCCCAGCTGTCCACTCTGTCTGTGTCTCTCACTTTCCTGTAAACGTCTGTCAGATCTCCCTCAGCCTCTGCCACTCCGGAGAAAATTCCCCGAGATTGTCCGGACTCAATTTATCCAGGCAGCATCCTGTTAAGCCTCTTCCACTCACCATCCAAAACCTCCGCCTTATTCCTGTCTTCGAATACAATTCTCCAGATGTCATTAAACTAAAGATTTATACAACTGCAACAAAACTGCCTGACAATGGAACCACTATCTGGGAGTTATGAACTCGGATTCCAAGATCCCCCTGCAGATCAACACAGTCCAATCTCGCCCCATGAATATAACAGCAAAGAGATAATGCTGAGGATTTATAAGACATGAGTCAGGCCACACTTGAAGTATTGTCAACAATGTTGCGCCCCACATCTCAGAAAGGATGTGTTTTAATTGGAGAGAGTCCAGAGGAGGTTCAGAAGGATGATTTCAGGAATGAAGGGTTTAAAATATGAGCAGCTCTGACCCTGTGTTCACTGGAACTCAGAAAAATGCGGGGGCATCTCATTGAAACCTACCGAATGTTGAAAGGCCTGGATAAGGTGGATGTGGAGAAGGTATTTCCTGTGGTGGGGCCCAGCCACAAAGTTGAAGGGCCACCTTTTCAAACAGAGGTAAGCAGCTTATTTTGTTATTAGCCAAGGTGTATTGGATCTGTGGAATGCTCTGCCACAGACTGCGGTGGAGGCCGAGTGTGTGGGTATATTCAAGGCGGAAGTTGATCGTTTCCTGATCGGTCAGGGCATCAGAGGATATGGCGGGAGGTCAGATATCCGGAATTGAGTGCGATCTGGGATCAGCCATGATGGAAAGATGGCTGACTCAATAGGCTGAATGGTCTAATTCGGTTCCTATACCTTATGGACTTAAGAACACAAGCCCCCTCCATCATGATGAATCTCCTCTGCACTCTCCCAGAATAAAACATCCTTTGTACAGAATGCTAAGCGGAACTGAATGCAACTTTTACAGAACGTTGTCAAGTCAGGCAGCATCTGTTCAGGGGAATAGAGTCGATGGTTGGGACAGAACCCCTCCCTTACCGCACTAACACAGGCTCTTCGGCCCAACATTTCCATGCTGTCCTCCTGTCCATTTAAACTAATCACTCTGCCTGTCTTTGACACAGAACACAGAAATCTACAGCACGTTACAGGCTCTTCAGCCCACAATGTTGTACCGACCATGTAACCTACTCTACAGACTGCCTCGGATTTCCTGAACGTATATCCCTCTATGTTTCTAAGCTCCAAGAGCCTATCTAAGAGTCTCTTAAAATATCCTCTTGTATCCACGTCCACCATTGCTGCCGGTAGTGCATTCCATGCATCCACCACTCTCTGTGTAAGAAACTTACCCCTGACGTTCCCTCGGTACCGACTTCCAAGCAGCTTAAAACTACGTCACTTAGTCACTTCAAGCCTGGGAAAATGCCTTTGGTTATCCACACGGTCAAAGCCTCTCATCATCTTATTACAATTACTTAAGTACAGGTTAGGAGAAATATAGCTTCAACATCACCTCACAGCTCCTGAACTCAATCCCACGGTTGATGAAGGCCATCACACCAGACGTCTTCCTAACAACACTGCCAACCTGCACAGCAGCTTTGAGTGTCGTATGGACATGGACCCCAAGATCTCTCTGACCCTCCACACTGCCAAGAGTCTTACCATTAATATTATATTCTGTGTTCAAATTTGACCTGCAGAAATGAATCTCTTCATCTGTGTTGAACTCCATCTGCCACTTCCCAGTTCAGCATCCGAGGCGAGGAAATATATTGCTGAGCCTCTGGTTAGGATCATTATGTCCTCATTGTCCATGGGAATAGTACCGGAGGATTGGAGGGAGGCGAATGTTGTCTCCTTGCTCAAAAAGGGTAGTAGGGATAGTCTGGATAATTATAGACCATTGAGCCTTACATCTGTGGTGGGAAAGCTGTTGGAAAAGATTCACAAAGATAGGATCTATTGGCATTTAGTGAATCATGGTCTGATCAGTGACAGTCAGCATGGCTTTCTGAAGGGTTGATCGTGTCTAACAAGCCTGATGGAGTTTTTGTAAGAGGTGACCAGGCATATAGCTGAGGGTAGTGCAGCGGATGTGATCTACATGGATTTGATAAGGTTCTACACGGTAGGCTTATTCAGAATGTCTGAAGGCATGGGATCCAGGGATGTTTGACCAGGTGGATACAGAATTGGATTGCCTGCAGAAAGCAGGGAATTGTAGTGGAGGGAGTACATTTGGATTGGAGGGTTGCGACTATTGGTGTCCCACAAGGATCTGTTCTGGAATCCCTACTTTTCATGATTTTTATTAACGACCTGGATGTGGGGGTAGAAGGATGGGTTGGCAAGTTTGCAGAAGACACAAATGTTGGTGGTGTTGTGGATAGTGCAGAGGATTGTCAAAGATTGCAGAGAGACATTGATAGGACGCAGGAGTGGGCTGAGAATTGGCAGATAGAGTTCAACCTGGACAAGTGTGATGTGGTACACTTTGGAAAGACAAACTCCAAGGCAGAGTACAAAGTTAATGGCAGGATACTTGGAAATGTGGCCAGAGGGATCTGGGGCTACGTCCACAGATCCCTGAAAGTTGCCTCACAAGTAAACAGAGTATTTAAGAAAGCTTATGGGCTGTTGGCTTTCATAAGTCGAGGAACAGAGTTTAAGAGTCGCGATGTAATGATGCAGCTCTATAAAACTCTGGTTGGGCCACACTTGGAGTACTCTGTCCAGTTCTGTTCACCTCACTATAAGAAGGATTTGGAAGCATTGGAAAGGGTACAGAGGAGATTTACCAGAATGCTGCCTTTGTTTAGAGATTATGGATTATGATCAGAGATTAAGGGAGCTAGGGCTTTACTCTCTGGAGAGATGGAGGATGAGAAGAGAAATGATAGAGCTATAGTGATAAGGTGAATAGATAGAGTGGACAGCCAGCGCCTCTTCCCCAGGGCACCACTGCTTAATTCAGGAGGACATGGCTTTAAAGTAAGTGGGGGGAGGGAAGTTCAAGGGGGATATTAGAGGAAGATTTTATTCTCAGAGATTGGTTGTTGTGTGGAATGTACTGCGCGACTCAGTGGTGGAGGCAGATACACTAGTGAAGTTTAAGAGACTACTAGACAGGTATATGGAGGAATTTAAGCTTAGGGAGGCAGAGTGTAAGGGTCGGCATAAAATTGTGGGCCGAAGGGCCTGTACTGTGCTGTATTGTTCTATGTTCTATCTATATCTCGCTGGAATCTCTCTTTTAATTTAATTTTTTATTGAAGGCAAGACACAGTACAGAAAACGTAATGCATTACATTTTCCTCCATTTTGCTTTGATACCTTACCCCAAAACAACACCACAACGTCATCAGTGGGGCCTTCTGGGAGTTGTAGTCATTGGTCCTCGCTCGCTCCCTGTCAAAGCATGTTTCGTCAGCCACCACAGACATCACCGAAACAGACCCACCGAGGCGCGAAGCGGAATCACACCCGTCCTTGTGGGCGCCGAGGCCGGCGACACCGACAGAAGCGACTCGCTGAGCTCCGCCATGGCGACGGAGCGGAAGAGGAGGAGCTGGTCATGGGCCGATTTCCTCCAGCCTATCGTAGCTCAGACCTAACACTGACGCCTGCTGTCATTGGCTGTAGTGTCTGTCGGTCAAATGGGAACTCGGAGGGTGATTAGTTTATGTGAACGTCAGTCAGCCTTCCTGTCTTTATGAGTTTGGATTTGGATTTATAACGGGACAGGAAGCAAATTGGGAGAAATGTGAGTTTTTATGTGATGGTGCATCAGTCTCCGAGTTACATTATTAACAATAAAAGGGCAAAGGCCGTGGTGAGGAATTAGGTGATTTACTGGAGGTTATATGGAGATAATATTGGAAGGGATATCAAACTTGGAATTGTTTGGGATATGATTTAGAAAATGGGGGGATTTGTGGGGATCATAATATTCCAGTGTTGATTATTGAGAGCAAAATGATTGTTACTGAAACAGGGAAGGTTGTGTTACTGGCTGGGTCATTTGATGAGATTCATTATCAGGATAATTTGTGAAGAAGTTAAACAATGTAGGGATATGTTTTTTCAGTGAATACCCTGATGTGCTGGAAGTCAGCTGTAGCAATGATAGTATCACCGATGGAGAGATTTCTTTGCATTAATTTAAGAAGTCTATTAATAATGCAGGTCCGGTGTCCCTGGAAAGAGTGATATTTGAAATTGTAATTGTATATAATTCTCTTTTGTGAAAATATTAAATGTTTGAATTGTGCATTTACTTTCCTCATGGAAAATGGAAATAGTAGTGCCTATTCTAAAACTTGGCTGATCCCCATTTGATCCTTCTAGTTAAGGGCCTATATCGTGAATGTCTCATTTATGTAAACTTATGGAATGTATAGTAATCAAGCGCTTGAGTTATATTTTGGAAAGAGTGGTGATAAAGTGTTTTATTAGAGTGGATTTTGGAAGTGTGAAATGACATTAGATTCAGTTTTAGGTTTGGAAGATGATATTCGGAAAGCACAATTAAATAAAGATGTTGTAATAGCAGTATTTCTTGATACTGAAAAGGGAAATGATATGGAAGAAAGGACTTTTGATTAAATTAGGAGTAAGGGGGACATTTGTTTTGTATGGACTGTCCAAGTAGCGGTCGGCATGTTTGTGTCTATGAGATAGAGAATGTAATCATACCCCCGCCATTGGAGAACTTCTTCAGTGGGACATGTCTCTCTTGCTGTTCCCACATCCGTCAGCCACCTCTGTTAAGCCGTCATCCCCAGAGTAACGTCCCGATACAAATGTACACGACAGTCATATGAAGCAAGGTTAGCAGAGCTGGGACCTTTTTCTTTGGAGCGTAGAATGAGAGGGGACTTGATAGAGGTCTAGAAGATTATGAGAGGCATAGATAGGGTGGATAGTCAGTACCTGTTTCCCAGGGCACCAATAACAAACACCAGAGGGTGCAGGTACAACATTAATGGATGCAGGTTTAGGGGAGATATCAGGGGTAAGTTTTTTACACAGAGGGTTGTGAGTGTCTGGAATGACTTTCCAGGGATGGTGGTGGAGGCTAAAACATTAGGGGTATTTAGGAACCTCTTGGAGAGGCACATGGATTAAAGAAAATTATAGGGTTAAGTGGTAGTGTGGGTTTAGTACGTTTTTTTAGGATTATATGGGTCGGCACAACGTGAAGGGCTGAAGGGCCTGTTCTGTGCTGTCGTGTTCTATGGTCCTATGACACAGAATGAAGTTTTCTAATTAGATACAAGGCATAATTAAGCACAGTGTTGGTATTTCTAAGTCGTGTCAATATCATTCCTTCCCTTCCTGTTTTAAGCCCTTCTTCCAAAAACCCAACTTGTTTATGTATTCTGTAAAGGCATCAGTCCTTGTGTCAATTTTACTACAGATCTTGCCATAAGTCCTTAACTCTTAACCCTACCATCCCCTTAGCTTCTGATTTGCGAAGTGGACTGTCTATATCCTCAGTTGAACTTCTAACAGGTTTTGTTGCTGAACAGTCAACTCCATCATTTCCCTCAACAGTGCGATGTGCAGGGCCCATAAGGTGCAGACATATGAACCGAACTTTGTATCTGAAATAATGCTTGATCAGTTTCCAACAGTCAATCTGACCTACTGCTAGAATGTCCTGTTTTAAGGCTCACCAAAACCGAAAGGGAATCTGAACAAATTACAAGTTTGCAAGGACCAATTTCCTCCACACACTGTAACCCGAAAATCAAAGCAAAGAATTCTGCTCCATAGACCCACAAATGGCTGGTAAGTGTTTTCTTTATCATTGCCTGCAACTCAGGCACACACACAAAATGACAACAGACTCACCAACATTCCCAGTTAAATTTTGTTTTAAACCATCTGTAAAAATGCTGACCGTATGATAACAACTTTCATTAATATACTCGTGAACCAACAGACTCTCAGGCAGAACAGAATCCAGTTGTGTAACCTAAAGTTTACTACAGTCGTTGGAAAAAACAACAAAGTGGGGTTACCAAGAAAGCTACAGTGGGACATATTGTATCATCTAATACACCCATATTTCCAGCGTGATAAGAACCCAGCCACCCAGAACTAAAAGCATTCTTCTTGTGATGTTCCCCACCACCCTTTAGCACAGGATGTTCAATCCAATTTGTTAACGTCAACTTCAACCTCTGTCCCTGTAAGGGCAATTGTCCCAGTTCAACCAGTAAAGCCGAATCAGGGGACGACCTGACTTAACCACAACACAATCTTAAAGCACGAAATGCATCACACCCAAACATCATAAAGTTGAAGAGGAAGGTGATCTATAAACCAGAAACATAATCAAGAACAGATCCAATTAAACCAACGAGATTGGTCAACAAATATTTTCATGTAACACCCCAGAATACTCACAGAGATAACAAAGAGTATTTAAAGTTTCTTTACATTTATCAATTATTTTCTGATCCGGTGCTTCCATGTCAGCTAATTATCCGTCCACATGCCTGGAAGTCTTACCACTGACACCTTTTAAAGAGTTTGACCATATCATTTCCAATCAAGTACAGGTCTGCTAATCCTGTTTGTAAAACAAATAACTTATGTTTTTGCTACTGAAAGCTCAAATCCCATCTATTCGCCATCTGTTTGACATTACTAATTGCTAAAACATCCTATATACAGTAAAAGTGAAATTTCTACCTCTAATCCATAAACCTCTATCATCTGCATATAGGGATTTACAGAATAAAAAACCTGTCTCAGAGGAAAATATTATTAATTATAATATAAAATAATAAATACTGCCTGAGGGATCCCAGTCTCTATCTCATAACAACCTGAATATAACTTTCCCACCCATACCTGACACAACCATTCAATTAAAACAACTCAAAGTTAGATAATAGCCCCTCCAACCTCATTTCCACAATTTCATAAAAATTCTTTCCTTCCATAAATACCATTTTCCTTTTGAAAAGTAAAAATACTGCTGTTACAACATCTATATTTAACTGGCTTTACTAATACCATCTTCCAAATATAAAAATGAATTCAAGGTCATACTTGCCCATCCAGACCTTTACAAGACGTACAAATAAAAAAATCAGAAAAAAATTGTACAATAGCCCTCTCAATTGCATTTCCAAATATTAATCAAAAGTCCATCCTTCAATAAATATTATTTGCCTTTTCAATATCAAAAAAAATCTATTACATCTTTATTTAACTGTACTTTCCTAATATGATCATCCAAACTCAAACTGATTCCAATGTTATTTAAGGCGGAGATTGATCGGTATCTGAGTAGCCAGGGTATCAAAGGTCATGCTGAGAAGGCAGGGGAGTGTGACTCAATGGGAGAATGGAGCAGCTCATGATAAAATGGCAGAGCAGACTCGACGGGCCGAATGACCGACTTCTGCTCCTTTGTCTTATGGTCTTATTCTACCATTCCAAATTCCCCTCTGATAAAACGTGAAATTACCTCTTTTATCGAAAATATAATTCAAACACTTAATTACCATATATTCCACAAGTTTTCACAAATGAGCCTTTAAAGAACTACTACAACCATTTTCCATAAGAAACGTAGATGGCCAAACCTCCAAATATGATTCAGAAAGTTAAAATCTTCACAAAAGAAAATTACACACATACCTGTTGAATCAAGATTTTCTACAAGTTCAGGATACATTTTATTCCCATTCACAACACTATACCCTGCCCTTTTCCTTATAAAACTGACAACACCACCCCTCTACCAACTAACCTGTCAAGCCAAACGACAATATAATCCTGCACAGGCATAAAATTTAAAATGTGCAGGTTTCCTGAACAGATATAACATCGGAAGAATCTGACAAATCAGAAATAAACTGCTGAAAGTGTTGGCCATGTAAAATCAGGCTTCTTGCATTTCACTTCAATATTTCAATCCCATTACATATCTTCACAAGTAGACTGGGATGCAGAAACCCCCACAACTCAGAGCTTCATTTACAGCTTACCACATAACACCAGTTACACCAAGATACCTTTCTGCAGCTTTCACAATAATTTTAATTTCCTCAGTAGGATGAGATGTCTGAGCAGGACAATTCACCATATTGGTTATAAACATCACAAACTTCATTTTATCCAGCAGTGAAGTATCTTTGGTGAGAGAACTGTGATGCCGGCATATATCCACTGACGTCACAGTCTGTTCTCTGAGTGGGATCACTTTATCCAGTTTACCTGCTCTGCTTGCTGTCCTTGTCCTTGAACAGGCCCTTCTGCTCACTGTGTTGTTCTGAACCAATTGAACTGGTCACTTCATGCCTTACTAAACCAATCCCTTCTGCCTACACAAGGAACACATCCCTCCATTCTCCTCACATTCACGTGGTATCTAATAGCCTCTATCACATCTGCCTCCACCACCAGCCGGTATGCACTCCAGACACCCACCACGATGGGAATGAAAAACAAAACTTGAAACGCAAATCTCCTTTAAACATCCTGAGTCAGGTTTTTAACATCATTGTCTTTTCTAATTGTTTTTGTTTTCAACAGCAGCTATGCAAAGAAAAGATACAAAATGCACTAAATTACAAAATACCTCAATAATGCAAAAGGTCCAATGAAGATGTGTTCCCCCTTTCCCCTGAAGTGCATGCCCACTGGCATTGGACATTTCCTCCTTCGAGAAAAAATCCCGGCTGTCCACTCTGTCTGTGTCTCTCACATTCCTGTAAATGTCTGTCAGACCTCCCTCAGCCTCTGCCACTCCGGAGAAAATTCCCCGAGATTGTCCGGTCTCACTTTATCCAGGCAGCATCCTGTTAAGCCTCTTCCACTCACCATCCAAAACCTCCGCCTTATTCCTGTCTTCGAATGCAATTCTCCGGATGTGATTAAACTGGAGATTTATACAACTGCAACATAACTGCCTGACAATGGAACCACTATCTGGGAGTTATGAAAATGGATTCCAAGTCTCTTAAAATATCCTATTGTATACACCTCCACCACCGCTGCTGGCACTGCACTGCACGCACCCACCACTCTTTGTGTAAGAAACTTACCCTGATATTCCCTCGGTACCGACTTCCAAGCAGCTTAAAACTACGTCCCCTCGTGTTAGTCACTTCAAGCCTGGGAAAATGCCTCTGGTTATCCACATGGTCAAAGCCTCTCATCATCTTATTACAATTACTTATGTACAGGTTAGGAGAAATATCGCTTCAACATCACCTCACAGCTCTTGAACTCAATCCCACGGATGATGAAGGCCATCACACCAGACATCTTCCTAACAACACTGCCAACCTCCACAGCAGCTTTGAGTGTCGTATGGACACGGAGCCCAAGATCTCTCTGACCCTCCACACTGCCAATAGTCTCACCATTAATATAATATTCTGCGTTCAAATTTGACCTTTGTGGGTTTGTGGATCGATTTGTGGATAGTAGGGATAGTCTGGATAATTATAGACCATTGAGCCTTATATCTGTGGTGGGAAAGCTGTTGGAAAAGATTCACACAGATAGGATTTGTTGGCATTTAAAGAATCATGGTCTGATCAGTGACAGTCAGCATGGCTTTCTGAAGGGCAGATCGTGTCCAACAAGCCTGATGGAGTTCTTTCAGGAGGTGACCAGGCATATAGATGAGGGTCGTGCAGTGGATGTGATCTACATGGATTTTAGTAATGCATTTGATAAGGTTTCACACGATAGGCTTATTCAGAAAGTCAGAAGGCATGGGATCCAGGGATGTTTGACCAGGTGGATTCAGAATTGGCTTGCCTGCAGGAAGCAGATAATTGTGGTGGAGGGAGTACATTCGGATTGGAGGGTTGTGACTAGTGGTGTCCCACAAGGATCAGTTCTGGGGGCCCCACTTTTCGTGATTCTTATTAACGACCTGGATGTGGGGGTAGAAGGATAGGTTGGCAAGTTTGCAGAAGACACAAAGGTCGGTGGTGTTGTGGACAGTGCTGAGGATTGTCGAAGATTGCAGAGAGACATTGACAGGATGCAGGAGTGGGCTGAGAAGTGGCAGATAGAGTTCAACCTGAAGTAGTGTGAGGTGGTACAACTCCAAGGCAGAGTACAATGTAAATGGCAGGATACTTGGAAGTGTGGAGGAGCAGAGGGATCTGGGGCTACATGTCCACAGATCCCTGAAAGTTGCCTCACAGGTAGACAGAGTAGTTAAGAAATCTTATGGGGTGTTAGCTTTCATAACTCGAGGGATAGAGTTTAAGAGTGGCGATGTAATGATGCAGCTCTATGAAGCTCTGGTTGGGCCACACTTGGAGTACTCTATCCATTTCTGGTCACCTCACTATAAGAAGGATGTGGAAGCATTGGAAAGGGTACAGAGGAGACTTACCAGAATGCTGCCTGGTTTAGAGAGTATGGATTCTGATCAGAGATTAAGGGACCTAGGGCTTTACTCTCTGGAGAGAAGGAGGATGAGAGGAGAAATGATAGCAGTATAGTTGATATTAAGGGGAATAGATAGAGTGGACAGCCAGCGCCTCTTCCCCAGGGCACCACTGCTCAATACAAGAGGACATGACTTTAAGGTAAGGGGAGGGAAGTTCGAGGGGGATATTAGAGGAAGATTTTATACTCAGAGAGTGGTTGGTGCGTGGAATGAACTGCCCGAGTCACTGGTGGAGGCAGATACACTGGTGAAGTTTAAGAGACTACTAGACAGATATATGGGGGAATTGAAGATAGGGAGGCAGAGTTTCAGGGTCGGCACAAAATTGTGGGCCGAAAGGCCTGTAGTGTGCTGTATGGTTCTATGTTCTATCTATTTCTCGCTGGAATCTCTCTTTTAGTTTAATTGTTTATTGAAGGCACGACACAGTACAGAAAACGTAATGCATTACATTTTCCTCCATTTTGCTTTTATACCTTACCCGGAAACAACACCACAACGTCATCAGTGGGGCCTTCTGGGAGTTGTAGTCATTACCCCTCGCTCGCTCCCTGTCAAAGCATGTTTCGTCAGCCACCACCGACGGCACCGAAACAGACCCACCGAGGCGCGAAGGGGAATCACACCCGTCCTTGTGGGCGCCGAGGCCGGCGACACCGACAGAAGCGACTCGCTGATCTCCGCCATGGCTGAGGAGGGGCTGATCATGGGCGGATTTCCTCCAGCCTATCGTAGCTCAGACCTAACACTGACGCCTGCTGTCATTGGCTGTAGTGACTGTCGGTCAAATGGGAACTCGGAGGGTGATTAGTTTATGTGAACGTCAGTCAGCCTTCCTGTCTTTATGAGTTTGGATTTGGATTTATAACGGGACAGGAAGCAAATTGGGAGAAATGTGAGTTTTTATGTGATGGTGCATCAGTCTCTGAGTTACATTATCAATAAAAGGGCAAAGGCCGTGCTGAGGAATTAGGTGATTTACTGGAGGTTATATGGAGATAATATTGGAAGGGATATCAAACTTGGAATTGTTTGGGAAGACTTAGAAAATGGGGGGATTTGTGGGGATCATAATATTCCAGTGTTGATTACTGAGGGCAAAATGATTGTTACTGAAACAGGGAAGGTTGTGTTACTGGCTGGGTCATTTGATGAGATTCATAATCAAGATAATTTAAGTGAAGAAGTTAAACAATGTAGGGATATGTTTTTTCAGTGAATACCCTGATGTGCTGGAAGTCTGCTGTAGCAATGATAGTATCACTTTTGGAGAGATTTCTTTGTGTGAATTTAAGAAGTCTATTAATAATGCAGGTCAGGTGTCCCCAGGAAAGAGTGATATTTGAAATGTTTGAATTGTGCATCTACTTTCCTCATGGAAAATGGAAATAGTAGTGCCTATTCTAAAACCTGGCAGATCCCCATTTGATCCTTCTAGTTTAGGGGCCCATATCGTGAATGTCTCATTTATGTAAACTGATGGAATGTATGGTAATCAAGCACTTGAGTTATATCTTGGAAAGAGTAGTGATAAAGTGTTTTATTGGAGTGGATTTTGGAAGAATGAAATGACATTAGATTCAGTTTTAGGTTTGGAAGATGATATTCGGAAAACGGAATTAAATAAAGATGTTGTGATAGCAGTATTTCTTGATACTGAAAGGGTAAATGATATGGAAGGAAGGAGTTTTGATTCAATTATGGAAATTGGGAGTGAGGGGTAATTGTATAGTTTTTCAGAGTTTTTTTTATTTGGACGAACTGTGCAAGGACGGGTCGGCATGTTATGTTTGTGCTTCTATGAGACAGAGAATGAGATCCCACAAGGCAGTATTTGTAGCCCTTCATTATTTAATATTATGATTAGCGATATTTTCTCTGAGATGGGAAAATGGGATTCCCTGGGTAAATCACAATATACAGATGATGTAGCTTTATGGATTTGAGGTATTAACTGCAATTTACAATTAATAGGTCAAACAGTGGGCAGATTGATGAGGATTGTAAGCTTTCAGTCGTTAAAACACATTGCGTGGTTTACAACCAGCATTAATAGACTTGCACTTGATTTTAAATTATATGATTAATGTCTTGAGGAAGTGTCAGTGGTAAGATTTCTCAGTATGTGGATGGATAATAAGCTGACGTGGAAGCACCTATCAGTAAAGTAATTGATAAATGTAAAGGAGCTTTAAATCTCCTCAGGCATCTATGTGGGTATTCTTGGGTGCAACATGATAATCTTTGTTGACCAATTATATTTGTTTAATTTGATCTGTTCTTGATTATGTCTGTGTGGCTAATGGATCAGCTTCATCCTAAAATTAAAAAAAAATGTTTGTATGTGATACAATTACAGACTTTCAGATTGTTTTCTAGTGCAGTAATGTTGTCTCCTGTTTTGGCTTTGCTGATTGCAATGGGACAATTGCCCTCAAAGTAGCAGAGGTTCAAGTTGATGTCAACATACTGGATTAATTTGCGGGTCAAGGAAATGATCATCCTGTTAAAGGTGTGCTGGAGGACGGTTGGGGACATCACAAGAAGAGTGTTTTTTGTTTCGGGTGGCTGGGTTCTTATCACGCTGGGAATACGGGTGTATTTGATGATACAATATGTCACACTGGAGCTTTCTCTGTAACCCCACCTTGTTTTTTCCACTGACTTCAGTTGATTTTAGGTTACACGATCGGATTCAGTTCTGCCTGAGAGTCTGTTGGTTCATCAGTATATTAATGAAAGTTATTATCATACAGTAACTATTTTTACAGATGAATCAAAAGATAAGTTAACTGGGGATGTTGGTGTGGCTGTTTTTGCGTGACTGAATTGCAGGTAATGATAAAGAAATGACTTGTAGCCATTTATCAGCAAAGGAAGCAGAATTCTTTGCCAACAGTTTAGGCTTACAGTGGGGGGAGGAAATTGGTCCTTATAATTAGTTCAGAATACATTTCGGTTTTGATGAGTCTTAAACAGGTCATTCTGGCAGTCGGTCAGATTGACTGATGGAAACTTGTCAAACGGTATTTCATATATAAAGTTTGATTTATATGTCTGCACATTATGGGGCCTGCACATCAGACTGTTGAGGGAAATGATGATGTTGACTGTTTAGCACCATAAGCTGTTAAATATTAAGCTGTGGATATAGACTTGCCACTTAGCAAATTAGAAGCTAAAAGGTTGGTAGTGTTAAGAATTAGGGGCTTATGGCAAGACGTAGGATAATGGACGTAAAGACAGACACCTTTACAGAATACATAAACCTGTTTGGTTTACAGAAGAAGGGCTTAAAACAAGTGAAGGAATGATATTCACATGACAGAACTATCGAAACTATGCTTAATTATGGCTTGTAACTAATTGGAAAACTTCATTCTGTGTCGTGTACATTTTGTCATTATGAAACCGTCGAAACACATACTATTTCAATGTGAAGCGTACAAGGCTGAAGAAAAATCAAATGCAGTCTTCAGTACAATCTTTGCGAGGGTAGATAGTTTTCAAATAAAAGCTATTAAATTATGGGACTGACTTTAAATCAATTCACAGTTTGAGCTGAAAAAGGCACGTAATAATTGTGTTAAACGTAAGGAAATGACATAAAGGGTAGCAAAGGTGAGTGGGCTGTAGGATTACTGGGATGCTCTATTTATTTATTTATTAAATTTTAGAAAATTACAAAGAATAAATGTAATGAAAAATTAGTAAAAAAAAGAAAAATAATATTAGTCATCCTCCCCCTCCCCACCTTAACCCTTATCTAAAGAAAGAAATAAAGAAGAAAAAGATTGCCTCGATATTGGAGGATACCCACATGCTCCATGGAGTTCAAAATAATTTTAATATTTATTCTTACTTTCCCCAATTACATTATAATTTTATCTTCAAAGGACCTATATATTTAATCCTATCTTTTGTAGGTATGGGAGCCAAATTTTGAAAAATATATCATATTCATTTCTTAGATTATATGTAATTTTTTCAAGTGGAATACAACTATATATTTCATTAATCCAATGATCCATAGTTAAATATAACTCAGATTTCCAAGTAATTGCGATAACGTTTTTAGCTACTGCCAATCAATATTTATAATTTTTTTCTGATACTTATTCAATTTAATTTTCGGTATTGTCCCTTCAATATCTCCTAATAAAAATAATATTGGACTATTTGGAAGTTGAACTCCAGTACTTTGTACCAATAAAAGTCAGATATATCGAAAATGGTTGAATTTTAAAACAAGACCAAGTAGAATGTAAAAAAGTACCAATTTCTTGATTACATCGAAAGCATTGGTCAGACATATTTTATTTTCTGTGGTGTTATATATAATTGATGTAAAAATTATATTGTATTAATCTAATTTGAACATTTATTGTATTTATCATACTATCAGAACATAATCTTGACCAACTTTTTCCAACAATTTTAACATTCAAATCGGTTTCCCATTTTTGTCTTGATTTTTCCTTTTTGAATTAATATTTCTATTTCACTAAGTTTTGGCATCAACATTGTTTGACCCAGCTTTTCTCGTAATTGCCCTTTAATTGAAAATAAGAGAAAAGAGTGTTGTTTGATATTTTATATTTATTTTTTCATTGCTCAAACGACATCAATACAATTACGTATATATTTAATCCCCTTTTGGAACCAATTATGTAAAAGTTTATTATCCATTGTAAACAGAATAAGCCTATTTTGAATTAAAGTTTATTTTTGCTAATAAAGATTTCTTTATCTTATCGTCCATATTTACCTTATTCCATAAATCATTCAAGTGTCTTAATATAGGAGATTCTTTTTTTTCCCCGTATCAATTTGGATTCCCATTTATATGTAAAATCTTCTGGTATGTTTTCTCCTATCTTATCTAATTTTATTCTAATCCATGCCGGGTTTTTTTTCATCAAAAAAAGATGCAATAAATCTAAGTTGAATTGCTTTATCATAATTCTTAAAATTTGGAAGTTGTAACCCTGCTAAATCAAATTTACATCTCAATTTTTCCAATGATATTCTTGACATCTTTCCTTTCCAAAGAAATTTCCTTACATATTTATTTAGTTCTTGAAAAAACTTCTGCGGTAATTGTATTGGTAAAGTTTGGAATATATATTGCAATCTATGGAATATATTCATTTTTACAGCATTAACTCTACCTATTAATGTTATTGGTAACATCATCCATTTATCAAGATCCTCTTTTATTTTTTTTTTAATCATGGCAAATAATTTTGTTTATATAAATTTTTTACATCATTGTCAACTCTGATACCTAAATATTTTATCCCATTTATTGACCATCGAAATTGAGTTACTAATCGACATTGATTATAATTTCCTTTTGTAAGGGGTAAAATTTCACTTTTATCCCAATTTAATTTATACCCTGATACTTTCCCGTCTTCTTCCAATTTAAAAGATAATCTTTGCAAAGATTGTAATAGGTTTGTAAAATAAATCAAAACATCATCAGCAAATAAATTAATTTTATATTCTTCTTGATTAACTCTAAAACCGCCAATATCTGAATCTGTTCTAATTAATTCAGCTAATGGTTCTTTTGCCAATACAAATAAAGCAGGTGATAACGGGCAGCCTTGTCCAGTTGACCTCGTTAAGCAAAATGGTGTTGAAATCTGAGCATTTGTAACTACTTCAGCTTGAAGATTAGTATTTAAGGTTTTAATCCATTGTATAAAAGATTTTCCTCGCTCATATTTTTCCAATACCTTAAACAAAAAAATCCCATTCCAATCTATCAAATGCTTTTTCTGCATCCAAAGCAAATGCTATACTCATTTTCTCTCTTTTTTGTGCCAGATGAATTATACTAAGTAACCAGGTTAGATTATCCATTGATTGTAATAAAATCTGTTTGATCCATATGCATTAATTTTGGTAATATTTAGATATTCTATTAGATAAAATTTTTGCTATTATCTGATAATCTGTATTCAACAAAGAAATAGGCCTATATGATGTTGGTTTTAGAGGATCTCTTTTTTTGGCAATACAGTTATGATCGCTGTTAAAAAAGATTGTGGGAGTTTATGCATTCTTTCCACTTGGTATATTAATTCCATAAAGGGAGGAATTAATATATCTTTAATTTTTTTTATAAAATTCAGGAGGAAAACCATCTTCTTCTGGGGATTTGTTACTCTCAAGTGATCCTAAAGCTTCTTCAACCTCTTTTAATGTAAAGGGCATATCTAATCCTTTCTGTTCTTCCAAATTAAATTTTGGAAGGGTTATTTGTGATAAAAATTTATCCATCTCAGTAATCTTATTTTGTGATTCTGATTGATATAGTTCAGTATATAAAAAAAAATAAAGTTTCATTAATTTCTAAAGGTTTATCAGCAACCTTATTTACACTTGTTCTAATTGCATTTATTGTTTTAAAAGCCTGTTCTGTTTTCAACTGCCAAGCAAGAATTTTATGTGATCTTTCACCTAATTTGTAATATTTCTGTTTAGTTCTCATAATTACTTTTTCTGTACGATATGTCTGGAGTGTATTATATTGTAGTTTTTTATTAACAAGTTGTCTTTGTTTTTGTTCTGTCATATATCTTTGAGATTCTTTTTCTAACTTTATGATATCTTTTCCCAATTTTCCTTCTTAATTTTAGATGTATAACTTATAATCTGACCGCTTAAATATGCTTTCATCGCTTCCTATAATACAATTTTACCCTCAACTGAATGTAAATTTGTATCCAAAAAAAATTGAATCTGTTTTTTCATAAAATCACAAAAATCTTGATGTTTTAATAAAATTGTATTAAATCTCCATCTAAGCTTTATGTCTATTTGAATAAAATGAATAATCTCTTTCTCTTGGATTAATTTTCCTCCATATATCAATCAGGTTTAAATCTTTCATTAATGATAAAGTTAGTTTTATTACTTTTAATTTTGTAACAACTTTAGTTGACCTATCCAAAACTGGATCTAAACAAAAATTAAAATCTCCGCCTATTAATATTTTATCATTTGCGTCAGCCAAGTTCAAAAAATCTTCTTGTATGAATTTTGCATAATTTTCATTTGGTGCATAAATGTTCATAAAAGTCCATAATTCTGAAAAAAATTGACAATGTATAATCACATATCTCCCCACAGAATCAATTATTACATTTTGTATTTTAATTGGTAAAGATTTATTAACCGAAATTTCAACTCCTCTCGATTTTGAATTAAATGAAGTTATTATAACATTTCCAACCCAATCTCTATTTAATTTCTTATGCCTGTGAAATTACTGAACACATCCTGGCCAGAAAAAAAAACTTAATCCCAATCCATTCTTCCCAGATCCTTTTTCATTTCCACAAAATTGGCCGTTCTCCAATTTTACCAGAACATTAAGCTGCAGTTCTGCCCCTCACTAATAGCAGTAATGTCGTTATCCCACGTGTCAACCCAAGCCCTAAACTCATCTGTTTTACCGACAATACTCCGTGCATTGAAATAGATGTACCTGAGAATATGTATATCGTCTGCTTTTTTTTTCATTTCCGTTTATACATGCAGTCCTCTCATGTTCCTTATCCTCCTGCACCTCACTATCTGCTCTGACACTCTGGTTCCCCTCCCTCTGCAAATCTAGATTAAATTCCCCGGAGCAGCACTGGCAAATCTACCCGCAAGAATGTTATTCCCCCCCCCCCCCACGCCCAGTTTAGGGGCAAACCGTCCCGTCGGAACAAGCCCCACCTTCCCGGGAACAAAGCGCAATTGTCCAGAAACATGAAGCCCTCCCTCCTGCACCATCTCCTTAGCCACGTATTTAGCTGCACTCTCCGCACATTTATATTTACAGGGACTTTACTCCTGACGCCGGTCCCGGGACCCGACCGGTTTACAGACCCGGAGCGGAACCGGAGCAGATTCTCAGCCACTGGTTCACATCCCCGGTCCGGAAGAGAGGATAAAGTTTCCCCGTGAATTTATTCCCAGTGAAGGTGTGGAGATGGGACTTGGTCTCCGCGTTGTAAAATGAAACTGTCCCGGACTCGTAACTGAGATAAACTCCCACCCTCCCGGGGATGGGACCGGCAGCGAGACGGGACTCGGGGGAGGGGGGACCGGACACGTCATAATCCCGATGTAACACGTCACCAAACCGCCCGATGACCCAGAATCCGGTCTCCGGACTCAGACTGACCCGTCTCTTCCTCTCCACAGACTCTGCGGCGACTCCCAGACACCAGCCCCGATTCCCCGTCACCTCCACCTCCCAGTAATGTCTCCCCGATGTGAATCCCTCCGATCCCAGCACACAATCCCAGTTTGTGAATCTCTTCCCGGTGTCAGGGAGATTCCTCTGGGTCCCGGTCCATCTCACACTCTTCCGATCCTCAGACACCTCGAGCCACGGACTCGCCGTTTCCACATCCAGGGTGACAGAGACTGGGGGGAGAAGCAGAGAATTAGAGAGTCCCCGGGGATCGGGGGGAGACTCGGACAGCGCGGCCCCGGGGATCCGGGGGAGACTCGGACAGCGCGGCCCCGGGGATCGGGGGGAGACTCGGTCAGCGCGGCCCCGTGGATCCGGGGGAGACTCGGACAGCGCGGCCCCGGGGATCGGGGGGAGACTCGGACAGCGCGGCCCCGGGGATCGGGGGGGAGACTCGGACAGCGGGGCCCCGGGGATCGGGGGGAGACTCGGACGGCGCGGCCCCGGGGATCGGGGGTGGGGGCGGACTCGGACAGCGCGGCCCCGGGGATCGGGGGGAGACTCGGACAGCGCGGCCCCGGGGATCGGGGGGAGACTCGGTCAGCGCGGCCCCGGGGATCGGGGGGAGACTCGGTCAGCGCGGCCCCGGGGATCGGAGGGGAGACTCGGACAGCGCGGCCCCGGGGATCGGGGGGAGACTCGGACAGCGCGGCCCCGGGGATCGGGGGGGAGACTCGGACAGCGCGGCCCCGTGATGGGGGGGAGACTCGGACAGAGCGGCCCCGGGTATCGGGGGGAGACTCGGACAGCGGGGTCCCGGGGATCGGGGGGAGACTCGGACAGCGGGGCCCCGGGTATCGGGGGGAGACTCGGACAGCGGGGTCCCGGGGATCGGTGGGAGACTCGGACAGCGGGGTCCCGGGGATCGGGGGGGAGACTCGGACAGCGGGGTCCCGGGGATCGGGGGGAGACTCGGACAGCGGGGCCCCGGGGATCGGGGGGAGACTCGGACAGCGCGGCCCCGGGGATCGGGGGGGAGACTCGGACAGCGCGGCCCCGTGATGGGGGGGAGACTCGGACAGAGCGGCCCCGGGTATCGGGGGGAGACTCGGACAGCGGGGTCCCGGGGATCGGGGGGAGACTCGGACAGCGGGGCCCCGGGTATCGGGGGGAGACTCGGACAGCGGGGTCCCGGGGATCGGGGGGAGACTCGGACAGCGGGGTCCCGGGGATCGGGGGGGAGACTCGGACAGCGGGGTCCCGGGGATCGGGGGGAGACTCGGACAGCGGGGCCCCGGGGATCGGGGGAGACTCGGACAGCGGGGTCCCGGGGATCGGGGGGAGACTCGGGCAGTGGGACCCGGGGATCGGGGGGTGGTGGAGATCTCAGGCGCGGTCGGGTGGCCGACACGAACCTTTGATTCGACAAAAGCAGATGTCTCCACAAGGGTTTTCCGCTGAACAGGGGAAACATCCTCGCTCACTCCTGCCTGTTGACCCCTGAAAGAATTTTGTGTTTCCATGAGATCTCCTCTCATTCTCCGAAACTGGGAAAAGAGAACATAGAACAGTACAGCACAGGAACAGGCCCGTCATACAATGTTCACTTTCATTTGTGAGTGGGAAGTGGGGCAGTGTGATGGTTTGAAACAGTAAAGGAGGTGATGATGGGAACCGGTAGGGGAGAGATGAATGGCAGATTGAACCAGGAGGGGGTGGGGTGGAAACCCTGTGGGTGATCTGTGTGTGTAGACGTAATGAGAAGCTAGAGGGGGCAAAGATGGCAGATCAGGATGACTTTGTCCCCTTTCCCAGAGCCCCATCCCCCGCAGCCCCTCATTAGGACAGGGGATGAATTTACAGGAACCCTTAAGCAACACAGGTCTGGATGAAGTGTTTCAGTCTGAACCGTCGACTGCTACTCTTTTCCATAGAAACTACCCGGCCTGCTGTTCCCCCAACAATTTGTTTGTGTTACTCTGCTTTAAATATATTCAATTATTTGGCCCCCACCGCTGCCTGTGGCAGATTCCCTATCCTGTGGATAAAGGAATTCCTCCGCATCTCTGTCCTAAATGGACATCCCTATAGTCGGAGGCTGTGCTCACCGTTCCCGACCCACCCACATCCTCCCAACATCAACTCTCTCCAGACAGGTGTCAGAGAGATCTGGCGAGACCCTTCATCAGGACCTGTGTAGCCTGAATTACCAGCATCTGCAGATTTTCTCCTGTTTGATTTTTAATGCAGGAGTTAATAAGTAAACTTCTTGATTGGCCAGAGTCTCAAAAGTTATGGGGAGGAGACTGGAGAATAGGGTTGAGAGGGATGATAAATCAGCCATTCTTCTAAACTCCGGTACAGGCCCAGAACCATCAAACACTCCTCATATGTTAACTCTTTCATTCCCGGAATTATTCTGGTGAATCATCTGCACCCCCTCCAATGCCAGCACATGATTTCCGATGGAAGGGACCCAAAACTGCTCACAGTACTCCAAGTGTGGTCTGACCAATGCCTTATAAATCCTCAGAATTACATCCTTGCTCTTGTACTCTAATCCTCTCGAAATGAAAGCAAACATTGAGTTTGCCAATCTTACCACTGACACAAACTGCAAGTTAACCTTCAGGGAATCCTGCACAAGGACACCCATGTCCGTTTGCACCTCTGATTTTTGAATTTCGCCCTGTTTACAGAATTGTCTATGCCTTTATTCCTTCGATCAAAGTCGTACCTGCCTAAGTTTGTACCTGTCAAACTCTACCTGTACTACAAGATCCCTATTCCGTATACTGGTGCATTCAAATAAGACCATAAGACAAAGCAGCAGAAGCCGGCCCTTCGGCCCTTCGAATCTGCTCCGCCATTTTATCATAAGCTGATCCATTCTCCCATTTAGTGCCACTCCCCCACCCTCTCACCATGACCTTTGATGCCCTGGCTACTCAGATACTTATCAATCTCTGCCTTAAATACACCCAATGACCTGGACTCCACTGCCGCAACAAATTTACAGATTCACCACCCTCTAGCTAAAAAAATTTCTTTGCATCTCCGTTCTGAGTGGGCGCCCTTCAATCCTTAAGTCATGCTCTCTCGTACTAGACTCCCCCACCATGGGAAACAACTTTGCCACATCCACTCTGTCCATGCCTTTTAACATTCGACATGTTTCTGTGAGGTTCCTCCTCATTCTTCTAAACTGCACGGAGTTCAGTCCAAGAGTGATCAAATGTTCCTCAGATGTTAACCCTCTCATTCCCGGAATCATTCTGGTGAATCTGCTCTGAACCCTCTCCAATGTCAGAACAACCTTTCTTAAATAAGGAGCCCAAAACTGCACACAGTATTCCAAGTGAGGTCTTACCACTGCCTTATAGAGCCTCAACATCACATCCCTGCTCTTATATTTTATTCCTCTAGAAATGAATGTCAACCTTCTTCACCACCGACTCAACCTGGAGACTAACCTTAAGGGTATCCTGCACGAGCACCCTCAAGTCCCGTTGCATCTCAGAACTTTGAATTCTCTCTCCACTTAAATAATAATCTGACAACGTGCATGACCATACACTTTTCAACATTGTATTTCATTTGCCACTTCTTTGACCATTCTTCAAATCTATCCAAGTCTCTCTGCAGACTCTCTGTTTCCTCAGGTGGGGGAGTTTCCACCTACCTTTGTATCATCAGCAAACTTAGCCACAAAGCCATCTTTTCCATAATCCAAATCGTTGATATACAACGTAAAAAGAAGTGGCCCCAACACGGACCCCTCTGGAACACCACTTTTAACTGGCAGACAACCAGAATGGGATCCTTTATTCCCACTCTCTGTTTCCTCCCAATCAGCCAACGCTCTATCGACAGATGTAACTTTCCCGTAATTCCATGGGCTCTTATCTTGTTGAGCAACCTCATGTGTGGCACCTTGTCAAAGGCCTTCTGAAAATCCAAATACACAACATCCACTGCATCTCCCTTGTCCAGCCTACTTGTAATCTCCTCAAGAGATTTCAATGGGTTTGTCAGGCAGGATTTTCCTTTAAGGCAACCATGCTGAGTTTGGCCTATCTTGTCATATGCCTCCAGGTACTCCGTAACCTCATTCTTGACAATTGACTCCCACCGATGTCAAGCTAACAGGTCTATAATTCACTTTTTGCTTCCTTGCCCCTTTCTTAAATACCAGAGTGGCATTTACAATCTTCCACTCCTCCGGAACCATGTCAGAATCTATTGACTTTTGAAAGATCATTGCTAATGCCTCCGCGATCTCCACAGCTACTTCCTTCAAAACACAAGGGTGAATTCCATCTGGTCCTGGAGATTTATCTACCCTGAGACTATCCAGCTTCCTGAGTACTTTCTCTGTCGTAATTATGACTGCGCAAACTTCTCTTCCCTGACACCCTTGAGTGTCCGGTATACTGCTGATATCTTCCTCAGTGAGGACAGATGAAAATACTCGTTCAGTTCCTCAGCCGTCTACTTATCTCCCATTACAATTTCTCCAGCATCATTTTCTATCAGTCCTATATCCACTCTCACCGGTTTTTTACTCTTTATATACTTGAAAAAGCTTTTGGTATCTTCTTTGATATTATTTGCTAGCTTCCTTTCATAGTTCATCTTTTCCCTCTTAATGGCCTTCTTAGTTTCCTTTTGTAAGCTTTTAAAAACTTTCCAATACTCTGTCTTCCCAGTAATTTTTGCTTCCTTGAATTCCCTCTCCTTTGCTTTTACTTTGGCTTTCACTTCTCTTGTCAGCCACAGTTGCATCTTTTTCCATTCGAAAATTTCTTCTTTTTTGGAATATATCTGTCTTGCACATTCCTCACTTCTCGCATAAACTCCAGCCACTGCTGCTCTGTTGTCCTCCCGCTAGTGTCCCTTCCCAGTCAAATTTGGCCAGTTCCTCTCTCGGCCACTGGAATTTCCTTTACTCCACTGAAATACTGACACATCAGATTTCTGCTTCTCTTTCTCAAATTTCACAGTGAAGTCAATCATGTTAAGATCACTGTCACCTAACAGTTCCTTCACCTCAATCTCTCTAATCACCTCTGGGTCATTACACAATATCCAATCCAGTACCTCTGATCCCCTAGTGGGCTCAACAACAAGCTGTTCTGAAAAAGCATCTCGTAGACATTCTACAAATTCTCTCTCTTGAGATCCAGTGTCGACCTGATTTTCCCAATCCACTCGCATGTTAAAATCCCCTCAATTATCATAACACTGCCCCTCTGGCAAGCCTTTTCTATTTCCTGTTGTAATTTGTAGTCCACATCGCTGCAGCTGTTAGGAGGCCGGTAGATAACTGCCATCAGGGTCCTTTTACCCCTGCGATTTCTTAGCTCAACCCATAAAGATTCTGCACCTTCCAATCCTATGTCACCTCTTTCCCATCCCCCTGCCAAATTAGTTTAAACCCTCCCTAACAGCTCTATTAAACATTTCTGCTATGATATTGATCCCCTTCGGGTTCAGGTGTAACCCATCCTTTTTGAACAGTTAATACTTCCCCCTAAAGAGATCCAATGATCCAAGAATCTGAAGCCCTGCCTCCTGCACCAGTCTCTCAGCCACACATTCATCTGCCTGATCCTACTATTCTTGCCCTCGCTAGCACGTGGCACAGGCAGCAATCCTGAGATTACTACCCTGGAGGTCCTGCTTCTCAGCTTCATTCCTAACTCCCAGAAATCTCTCTTCAGGACCTCCTCCCTTTTCCTCTCTATGTCATTGTTACCATCATGTACCAAGACAGCTGGTTGCTCGCCCTCTCCCTTCAGGATATTCTGGACCCAATCCGAGACATCCCGTACCCTGGCACCTGGGAGGCAGCCCACCATGCGGGTATCTCTATCAGGCTCACAGAATCTCCTGTCTGTTACCCTGACTATGGAATCCCCTACGACCACCGCATTCCTCTTCTCCCTCCTTCCCTCCTGCACAACAGCGCCAGGCTCAGTGCCAGAGACCCACTCACCGTGGCCGTCCCCTGTCAGGTCATCCACCTCAACAGCATCCAAAACGATATACTTGTTGCTGAGGGGGGCAGACACAGTGGTGTTCTCCACTACCCTGGCATTTCCCTTCCCTCTCCTGACAGTCACCCAGTTTTTTGACCTCTGTAGCCTAGGGACGACTACCTCCCTGTAGCTCCTGTCTATCACCTCTTTGTTTTCTCTAATAAGCAGTAGGTCATCAAGCTGCTGCTCCAGATCCCTAACACGGTCTCCGAGAAGCTGAATCTCGGTTCACCTGGTGCAGATGTGGCTATCAGGGAGGCTGGAAGTCTCCCAGGATTCCCACATCTGACACCCTGAACAAAGCACTGACCCTGCAGACATGCTACCTAATTCTACAGGAATGAAACAAAGAAAGATAGGTCTACTCACCCACTTACTTCGCCAAGCACATGAACTTTTTAAAGCATTAGCTAATGTGCCCTGCTGTTCCCCTGTCCGTCCAGGCCGATTTGCCAAGGGGAGAAAAAGAGTCGGTGCCTCGCTCTCGGCTCTTCCCGTTACCACCTAAGCCCGTTGAGCCAAAGCCCTACACTCTGCTGCCACCCACTCCGCTGCCCGCTGTATAGGGTGGTCATCTTTTTAAACTCTCCGTGCTGTCCTGCGCAGTCTCGCCGTTCTAGTACGCAAAGCTTTTTTTTACACTGCCTTCCTTCAGAATTTAGCTCCCACGCCGCCCTTCTTGTCCCAATCTAAAAAAAACACCTTCAGTCATGTATTCATCAGCCTATTCCACACTGTCCACATGAAATTCAGCAAGGCCTTTGATGTCGATGATGGACCACACTTGGAGCATTGTCTGCATTTCCGGTTCCCGAATATGGGGAGGATGTCATTACACTGGACAGGAGGCTTCAGGAGGATGTTACCAGGACTGGGGGCTTGGGTTAAAAGCAAAGAGTGAGTAAGCTTGGGCTATTCAGCTGTAGTGTAGGATGTTCAGGTGTGACCCCTTATCAAGGTAAATAATTCTAAGGAGCTTAAATAACGTTCTTTTTCCAAGAAATGGGAGTACAGAACCAAAGGCCTCCGATTGAAAGTGAGATGGGAAATCGGGTAACATTCTCAGAGAGAGGGAGGTTGGTGAACGGAATTTGCCCTCAGACGCTATCGAAACAGGTAAAAAATAACATATTTTAAAATAAATACACAGATGGGAAATGGTTAGAGGGATGGGGGGGGGGCAAACACACACAAATGGGACATGCTCAAGAAGATATCTTAGTCTTGCAGATTGATGAAGTGGGCTGTGAGTTCAACATCCATCAAACCCTCTCAGATCATCCTGCTGAGGAATCTCACCCCGGAGTCTGTCTGTGAAGTGTTGATGTGACGTCACGTCAGATGGCAGCTCAGTGCCACAGAACAGACAGACTGGGTAAGGACGGCAGATTTCAATCCTAAATGGGAATTTATGCCTATTTCTGTGGCTGTGTGTCACACTCTGATAGTATATCGCGCGCGCGCGTGTGTGTGTGTGTGTGTGTTGATTGTGGTAAATATCCGTGTGGAGTGTATACACATTGAAGGAGAGTATGCACATTGAAGAAGTTTTTATGTTACAGTGTGTCATCACAAGTCTGGTGTGTGTTGACAATGTGTCACACGTGATTGAGTTGTTTAAATCAATAAATGACTGTCTCTGAAGAGACTGGTTTCCAGGTTACTGAGGGAAATAACAACGTACATTGCTGAGGCTCTGACTACAATCTGCCAATCCTTCCTGTGTATGTGTGTGAGGGAGCTTTGCCAGGCCGCTTATGCTGTGTGTGCTTCTCCCGAGATGAAATCTTGACCCATGTCAATGCTTGTTGGTGTGTCCGAGCTCATTCTCACAATGCTTCAATGTAGTGGTCTGATCACCATAAGACATAGGAGCAGAATTAGGCCATTTTCCTATCGAGTCTGCTCCGCCATTCAATAATTGCTGATCCTTTTTTCCCTCCTCAGCCCCACTCCCTGGTCTTCTCCCCGTAACCTTTGATGCTGTGTCCAATCTAGAACCTATCAAGCTCTGCCTTAAATACACCCAACAGGTTCCACAAATTCACCAGCTGCTGGCACAAATTTCTCCACATGTTTTAAATAGATTCCCCCTCTGTCTTGAGGCTGTGCCCTCTTGTCCTAAACTCCACCACCATGGGAAACATCCTTTCCACATCTACTCTGTCTAGGACTTTCAACATTCGAAAGGTTTCTAGGACTTTCAACATTTGAAAGGTTTCAATGAGATTACCCCTCATCTTTCTAAATTCCAGCGAGTACAGACACAGAGCTATCAAACGTTCCTCCTATGATAACCCTTTCATTCCTGGAATCATCCTTATGAAATGAACCTTCTGCAATGCCAGCACATCTTTTCTTAGACGAGGAGCCCAAAATTGTTCACAATACTCAAGGTGAGTCTTCACCAGTGCCTTATAAATCCTCAGCATCACATCCCTGCTCTTGAAATGAATGCTATTTAAACCGATTGAATTCAATGCTAACATTGGATTTGCCTTCCTCACCACTGACTCTACCTGCAAGTTACCATTTAGGAAGTTCTGCAGAATGACTGCGAAGTCCAATTTCGTCTCAGATTTTTTTGATTTTCTCCCCATTTGAAAAAAAAATCTGCACATTATTTCTACGACCAAAGTGCAGGACCATGTATTTTCCAACATTGTATATAATTTGCCAATTTCTTTCCCATTCTCCTCATCCAAGTCCTTGTCAGGCCTAACTGTTTCCTCAACACAACCGGCCCCACTGCCAATCTTCATATCATCTGCAAAACCTGGAAACAAAGCCATCTACTCTAGGACAAGAGGGTATGACTTCAGGATTGAAGGACGTCCTTTTAGAACTCAGATGCAGAGAAATTACTTTAGTCAGTGTCTGTGGAGAATCTGTGGAATTTGTTGCGATATGTGGCTGTGGAGGCCAAGGCATATTTAAGGCAGAGATGTACCGGTTCTCATTTAGCCAGGGCATCAAATGGTATGGGGTGAAAGCAGGGGAGTGTGGATGTCCGGAAGAATTGGGTCTTCCCATGACTGAATATTGGAGCAAACTCAATGGGCCGAATGGCCTTTTTCTGCTCCTCTATCTTATTGTCTATTCCATCAGCTAAATCTTGATATACAGCATAAAATGAAGGTGTCCTAACACCTGTGTCCCTGTGGAACACGAGTCACTGGCAGCCAACCAGGAAAGGTTCCGTTTACTCTCCTTCGCTGTTTCCTACCAATCAGCCAATGTTCTAACCATGCCTGTAACTTTTCTGTAATACCATGGCCTCTTAACCTGGTTACCACCTTCATGCGTGGCACTTTGTCAAAGGCCTTCCGAGATTCCAAATATACAACATCCACTGCATCCCCTTTATCGATCCTGATTGTAATCTCCTCAAAGAATCCCAACAGGTTTGTCAGGCAGGATATTCCCTAACGAAGCCATGCTGACTTGTCCTATCTTGTCCAGTGTCACCAAGTATTCCATAGCCTCACACTTAACAATTGACTCCAATTTCTTCCCAACCACAGAGGTGAGGCAAACTGGTCAATAATTTCCTTTCTGCTGCCTTCCTCCTTACTTAAAGAGTCAAGTGACATTTGCCATTTTCCAGTCCTCTGGCACCATGCCAGGGTCCAATGATTTTGAAAGATCATTTGGAATGCCTCCATAATTTCTACTGCGACCTCTTTCAGAACACTGGGGTGCAGTTCATCTGGTCTGGGCGACTTATGTACCTTTAGGGCTTTCAGCTTTTTGAGCAGCTTGTCCCTTGTAACGGTAACTGCACTCACTTCTCTTCCCTCGCACTCTTCAACACCGGGCACAGTGCTGGTGTCTTCCACGGTGAATACTGGTGCAAAATATTTGGCTTATCTGCCATCTCTTTATCCTCTGTTATTATGCATCCAGCCTCATTTTCTAGCTGTCCTATATCCACTCTCCTATATCTCTGTTTTATTTTTTTACAATACTTGAAAAACAATTTGATATTGTTTGCTATCTTGTTTTCCAAAGATAGGTGTGTAAAAAGGGCCAGAAGGATCATTGGATACCAGAGTCACCCCAACCACAAACTGTACCAGTTGCTACCATCCGGGATACGGTACCGCAGCATAAAAGCCGGGAGCAACAGGCTCCGGGACAGCTTCTTCAACCAGGCCAGTTCAATTCAAATCAATTTCTTGTTTATTTTTTCCCACCCAATCATCCTTTTAATTCCCCTCTGTAGATATTTAAAAGCTTCCCAATCCTCTCCCTTCCGAATAATTTTTGTTTAGTTGTATGCCCTCTCCTTTGCCTTTACATTAACTTTTCTTCCCTTGTCAGCCATGGTTGTACTATTTCGCCATTTGAGTATTTATTTATTTTTGGAGTACATCTATCCTCATTTTCCCAGAAACTGACACCATTTCTGCTCTGCTCTCATCCCTGGCAGCATCTCCTTCCAATTTGCTTTGGCCAACTCCTCTCTCAGACCACTGTAATTTCTTTTACTCCTCTGAAATACTACAATGTCAGGCTTTACTGTCTCCTTATCAGATTTCAAGTTGAACTCGGTCATGTTGTGAGCTCTGCCTCCTAAGGTTTCTTTTAACTACTCACCTCTGGTTCAATACATAACACCCAATCCAGTAGAGCTGTTCCCCGAGTAGGCTCAACGACAAACTGCTCTAGAAAGCCATCACATTGCATTCAACAAACTCACTCTCTTGAGATCCTTTACCAACCTGATTTTCCCAATTGCCCTGCATGTTTAAATCTCCCATGATTATCATAACAATGCCCTTTTCATCAGCCTTTTCTATTTCCAGTTGTAATCTGTGGGTGCCAACCCACTGACTGTTGGGAGGCCTGTATATGACTGCTGTCAGTGTCATTTTTACTTTTGCAGTTCCTTACCTCAACCCACAAGATTCAACATCTTCCAATCCTATGTCACATCTTGCTACTGATTTACCAGCAGAGCCACACCACCCCCTCACCCGACCTTCCTATACCACCAATACATTGTGTAACCTTGGACATTCAGATCCCAACTACAACCATGATTCCGCGATGGCCACAACAACATCACAACACCAGTTCCTCTGGTTGGATCCAAACTTATGCACTGGTGTGTTAGTGCATTCGCCTGGGATTGGAACACAGTGGTTCATCCGCCAGTCCCGTGTATTGGTTGTATTGTGACCCTGTGCTGGTGTGTCCAGGGGTCTGACATCTCCAGCTGACCATGTGACAGTGATGCCTCCCAGTCAGTGGGGTTGATGTGGAATAAACTTCAGTTCCCCTGCACCCCAGTATTACAGACAATCTTTGCCTCAAATTGGAAGTAAATTGATCTTCATAAACAAGGAGAAATGAATCTTTGTAAGTTTTACCTCGATTAACAGCACCAAGCGTTTCTCTCAGCACTGTGTTCAACAAATAGAGGTGATCGAATTTTTCAACCGGTAGGGTCTCATCTGTCACTGACAATTCCTGGACATCGTCATTAATCCTGTAAATATTAAACTGCTGGTTATAAATTGCTATTCTGAACTATTTTCAAATCCATTCAGGGTTTCAGTAAAGAGCCTGTCCTACCTTCTGTTCCGACGAGCTTCCTCCTGAAATAAATAAAACGCAAATCTGATTAGACTTGGACTTACTGTCCACATCCTGAATTTCATCCAAATCATTACAAGGTGTTGAAAATTCCCACTCCCACAATCACTCAGACACACGGACAATACAGAACCATGGGGTAAATGACAGGGAAAGTTTCTGAATGTCAGACCATTACTGAGAGGATGAAACTTACAGGGAGGACAGGACAGGCTGTGCATTATCATCTGGATATGACGTCAGTGTGATAGGATGGAGGAATTTAAGATCAGTGATGTATGTGATTGTGTGCAGGTGGAGGAAGTACCTCTATTTATGGGGAGACTCGTGGGGAGATGTAATTCCAGATGGATTTTAACAAATTCCACAAGAAATTTAGTGAGGAGGATGTGAAACTCGCTGCCACAGGAGTGGATGAAATGGAACAGCAGAGTGACTGTAATGGGGAGGCTGGATAAACAGGTGAGGGACCAGAGATTTCGGGGCACTGTTGCTGGTTGTGGTGAGTAGGTGGCAGGAGGATTGTGAAGCAGGGATACTGATAGAAGATGGACCTAATGGCCTGTTTATGATAGAGAATGGGATATAATCCCATGCGAAATATATCCAAAAAATAAAGAGACAGTGAAAGTTTCCATAATCTGATGGAAACCGGATATGGAGGATAAGTCTAATGTGTGGGTCACATTCTTTGTTCTCACTGATTGACAGAGAGACCCTCACACCAACTGCATCAGACACTCTCACAGCCTGTGACTGGAACCGGGTGTTAATGGGAGTTTCAGAGGATATTTAATGTGGTAATTAAGGAAACAGTCAGCAGCTCTGTGTTATGATCGGAGTAAATAATTTCAGAGAGATTTGCATTTTGTCCTGGGGTGTACAGAAGTTGTGGAAGCCCAGTTTTAGGACAATAGACAATAGGTGCAGCAGTAGGCCATTCGGCCCTTCTAGCCAGCACAGCCATTCACTGTGATCATGGATGATCATACACAATCAGTACCCCGTTCCTGCCCTCTCCCCAAATCCCTTGACCCCACGATCTATAAGAGCTCTATCTAACTCTCTCTTGAATGCATCCAGAAACTTGGCCTCCACTGCCTTCTGGGGCAGAGCATTCCACATATCTACCACTCTCTGGGTGAAAAAGTTTTTCTGCATCACTGTTCTAAATGGGCTACCCCTTATTATTAAACTGTGGCCTCTAGTTCTGGACTCACCCATCAGCAGGAACATGCTTCCTGCCTCCAGCGTGTCCAATCCCTTAATAATCTTATTATTATGGGACAACAACAACCCTGAATCGTTGCATCAGTTGCCTGGTGAGAAACAGTTTACTGCCATTTGTAAATGCTGTGTGTAGGAGCAATGCATCTGTTTTCTGTCTGCATTGTATTCTGTGTTACGTGTTTATTATGGTAACTCGTCACGTGAGTGGGGATGTGGTAAAGGCGAAGGGGAAAGGTTACGTATCTGTACTTTGTTCTGGGCAGTTTTGAGCTGGGGACAGGCGGATGTCATTCTGTTCTTGACCGCTGTGTTGCAGCTTACTTTACAATGAATTACCCTGAAGTTTCATCGCTTCAAGATTGTATTTTGCTAATGAAGGACTGAAAGCGTATCTTGGACATTTTGAAATGTCATTATTGGAGTGATGGGAGGGCGCATCATGCAGGTATAACAACTTGTGTGAGGTCGCCAGCAGCGGCAATTGATTTGTTAGAATTGGCCTCTGCGCTGTGTTTATTTCAAATATACCACTGTTCATTCAGTGCCCTTTGACAGAAACAAATTGAAATATAATCCCTCACCTTGAGAAATATCACACCGTCTTTCTGATCCATCTGTTCCTTTAACTTAGTGATTTCCTCCTGAATACTCCTTATATTCTCTTGAAGTGCTAGAAGATTTTTCTCCATTGTGTTGAGAATCCTCTTCTCTTCTTCCCTGAGATCCCTGAGTAAGCTCTGCTCTTTCTCAGTGATAATCTGGCGCAGTTCAGCAAACTGGGATGTGACGTGGGACTGAAGGCTGTGTGACTGTTCCTGTCGAATGAAAGGTGAAGATTAATATACTGCATTGCTGTGCTCTGTTTCCTTTTGTCGTTCAGTTCGGTCTATTGGAGTCTATGCTACTTCTGAGAGCATTCCCGTCAACACCATTCCCTCACGTTTTCCTGAAACCTACTCTCACTTATTGACACATAAACTCCCATCTGATTCACGCACACCCTCCCCACCTTTACAGGGTTAACGGTAATTAGCCATTCATCCGGCATGTCCTTGAGATGTGTCGGAGTCTCTCGTGGTCACAGGGGGAGCATGCAAACTCCACACAGACAGCACCAGAGGTCAGGATCGATCCCAGGTCACTGGAGCTGCGATACTCGGCTATTCTGCATTAAAGGGAGCAAAACCCGACAGTAATATCAGAAATTCCGCTCAAGAAGCCTCACCCGAACTCCAGAAATCTTCTCTTTCTGTTGCTGCTCCTTTTCCTGGAAGTCTGATTCCTTTTTTGTGAGAGAGTCTAAGGAAGATTTTAGCTGATCCTGGAAGTCAGAGAGCGAAGGAAATAGAAACAAAGATGCATCAAAAGAAACAGGTGATCAAACCCGATTATCACAGAAAATGCCGGAGGAACTCAGTGAGTCAGGCAGCATCTATTCAGGGGAAATAAACAGCCGGTGTTTCGGGATGAGACCCTTCATTAGCACTGGGAAGGAATGGACAGAAGCCAGAATAAAAAGGTTGGGGACAAGAACCAGCTGACAGGTGACGGGTGAGACAACGTGAGGGGGAACGTGGGGGAGGCTGATGAAGTGAGAAGCTGAGAGGGGACAGGTGGAAGAGGTAAAGAGCTGGAGAAGAAGGAATCTAATACGAGAGGACAATCGACCATGGAAGAAACGGGAGGAACTGAGCTGTTTGCGGCCCTCAATGGTGACGAGGGAGGAGGTTAGGAGTCAGGTGTAGCACTTGTTCCGCTTGCAGGCGTCAGTGAAAGTTGCAAAGATTGATGTGTTGGTTATGGAGTCTCGTGTGATGCTATGTAGGACAAAGGAAATGTGTGAAGTATTAAATTAACGTTAGTTTTTACCATGTATTTTTTAACAGCTTCTTTAATCGGCCTGAAGCGGTGCTCTCTGTGTTCCTCCGCCACTGCACAGATCATACAGATCAGTGTCTTGTCCGTTTCGCAAAACAGCTTCAGTTCTTCCTCATGTTCCTCGCAGTGACGTTTACTTTCCTTCCCTTTCGGATTCAGGTTTAGATTTCGAGCTTTTTCAGCCAGATTTGCTAAGGCCCGACTGGCCCTGAGGGTGCGGTCAGCAAACTCCTCTCTACATTCCGGGCAGGAGTTTCTCTCCTCCCTTTCCCAACACCGTGTGATACAAGAGCGACAGAAGTTGTGTCCACACTCCAGTATAACCGGATCGATGAAGAAATCCAGACAGACAGGACAAATTAGCTCCTCGCTCAAACTCTCGGCCGCTCCTTTCGAAGCCATGTTAACTCCAGCACTTCCTGATTCAGAATGCTTTCACTTTCGGGGAGTTGCTGATCCCCTGCAGTACCGGGATTGTCCACTACGCGCGCTGCAGACTCGGGGAATCACACAACACACACACAATGCTGGTGGAACACAGCAGACCAGGCAGCATCTGTAGGGAGAAGCACTATCGACGTTTCGGGCCGAGACCCTTCGTCAGGACAGCTGGTGTGGTACACTGCGTCGAGTGCTCCCGGTGTGGCCTTTTATATATTGGTGAGACCCGACGCAGACTGGGAGACCGTTTCGCTGAACACCTACGCTCGGTCCGCCAGATAAAGCAGGATCTCCCAGTGGCCACACATTTTAATTCCACGTCCCAGTCCCATTCTGATATGTCTATCCATGGACTCCTCTACTGTCAAGATGGAGCCACACTCAGGTTGGAGGAACAACACATGGGCAGCCTCCAACCTGATGGCATGAACATTGACTTCTCTCACTTCCGTTAATGCCCCTCCTCCCCTTCTTACCCCATCACTGACATATTTAGTTGTTTGTCTTTTTTTCTCTCTCTCTCCCCATCACTGCCTGTTCTCCATCTCCCTCTGGTGCTCCCCCTCCCCCTTTCTTTCTCCCGAGGCCTCCCGTCCCATGATCCTTTCCCTTCTCCAGCTCTGTATCCCTTTTGCCAATCACCTCTCCAGCTCTCTGTTTCACCCCACCCCCTCCGGTCTTCTCCTATCATTTCGCATTTCCCCCTCCTCCTCCTACTTTCAAATCTCTTACTATCTCTGCTTTCAGTCAGTCCTGACATCGACAGTGCTTCTCCCTATAGATGCTGCCTGACCTGCTGTGTCCCACCAGCATTTTGTGTGTGTTGTTTGAATTTCCAGCATCAGCATATTTCTTCGTGTTTGCTCCGGGAATCAACATGGTTTTGCTGGATGTGTTCAGTGGAAATTCTGACCATTTCTATGTTTAGTGTGTGAGCAACCCCATCTTGTAAAAACCCAGTGCGACAAAAACGTCAGCTGAATCTCTAAAGGCCTCATCCCTGCAGTCGGAAGGACCTTCCCCTGGAAGACGATTGAAGTCCTGCGCTGAAAGGAGAAGCCGTCTGCCCCCCTGGGGTGGTTCACTACTACAATAACTGTGAGGCTTCCTCAGCCAACCCGGCCTCTCCCTGTCCAGTGTAGAGGATCCCTGTAGTTCCAATGGTGTCCCTGTAGTCTGGAATGTGTCATTCGGCAGTATTCCTGTACGACAGCGGTTCTCAAACGTTTTTTAATGCCAAAGACCAATACCAGTAACAGGAACCGTGGACCCCAGGTTGGGAACCCCTGCTCTCCCGACATCTCGATGTGATGGCAGGCCAACAAGTTTCGTGCATCTTTCCCCGAATAGATGATCTTCCAGCAGCACTCGCTGTCCGTTTTCCTGCGCGTCCTGGGAACAGCCCGAGGATCAGTGAGCCTTCTGTCACGCAGCTGCTGTGGCACAGGCCCTTGCATCTTTCTCCACAGATCTTCGCCAGCCCACAGTCCGCAAAGAGGTGAGTGGCCGTCTCGTCTCCACTGCAGTAATCTCGGGGCAGCGCGCTGTGGGATTGATCTCCGGGCATGCAGCAAGGATCAGACTGGGAGGGGCCCGAATCGCCGCCAGACAGGTGAGGTCTTGCTGCCCGTTGGAGAGATCTGGTGATGAGGCATTCTGCCAGATGGTCTGGACTGTCTGCTCAGGGAACCACTCCACTGTGTCCATCCAGTCCTTCTCCTGCAGTAACTGCAGGACATTCCGTGCTGACCACTGTCTGGTGTTCTTGTGGTCAAAGCTGCTGGTCTGAAAGAACTGTCACCAATTTCATTAACACAAGCTTCACATGGAGAAGCTTCCTGACTGAGACAGACACAGTCTCACAGGGTATTTACAGGGTAGGGGCAGGAATGATGTTTTTCCTGGCTGGGCAGTGGAACCAGGGATCACAGACTCAAAATCCGAGGCCACCTCAGCAGGACTGAGATGAGGAGAAATTTCCCCAACACAGTGCAGTGAATATTTGGAGTTTTCTCCACAAGTTTCCTAAAGTAAACGGACATATTTAGGAGCTCGGCGATGTTGGGAACGTTTCAGGAAAGTGGCGCTGAGTGCAAAGTTCAACATGTTCTGAGTGAGGGGCAGAACAGCGCAACGGGCCGAATGACAACGCCTGCTCCTGTTTCTTATTTTCTAAATCACGAATTTACCTTTGCGCCTTGTTCTCCCTTGGCCTTCCGCCTGTCGGATTGCACAGGGGAGCGGTGAGAGCTCCGGAGATCCATCAGCAGCCGCTGCGGTTATTTCATGCTGTTGTTATTTTATCGCTGTTTCTCTGTTTTTGCACAGTTTGTTACCTTCAGCACTCTGGCTGATCTTTCACTGCCTGCTTCTGTTATGGTTACTATTCTATACTTTTTCTAAGTACGTCCGCAGGAAAATGCTTCTCGGGGTTGAATGTGGTGATTTATCTGTACTCTGATAATAAAATTTACTTTGAAATTTGAGTTTCGGGGATTTTCCTTTAATTCTGGGGACAAACTGTGACTGACATCTCCAGCTCCCAGTAGCAGCCCGTCCTCTCACACTCACAGCCAATCAGCGATCACCGCTGGGAGAGGGATGCTGCCATTGGCTGAGGGGTGTCAGTGGGCGGGACGCTGTTTGGACCGGGACCGAGTGGGCCGGAGACCGGGAGCTGCGCCTCGGGTTTCGGCTGCACCACCGGCGGGTCGTGAATCCTTTCGAAGGCAGAGCTGAAGCGACCGGCGGAGATTCCGTGAGATGTTTCAGCTACACGGAGGGCGCCCGGCCTTTCCCCGCCGAGGATCGGGGCCTGTTGTCTGGAGTTGTCTCCCAGACCCGTCCCTTCCTGCTGGGAGACGGGAGCTGCCCCGCAGCGGCTGCCGGTGGATCTCCGGAGCTCTCACCGCTCCCCTGTGCAATCCGAACGGCTGAAAACCAAGGGAGAACAAGGCGCAAAGGTAAACTCGTGCTTCAGAAAATAACCAACAGGAGCATGTCTGGCCATTCGGCCCGTTGCGCCTATTCCACCCATTCCTCAGAATAGTCCTTTATTTTTAAATCTTTTTTTTGAGTTTAAACAAACATAAATGAAACACGAATACAAAGAGCTTGAGAGTACGTAATTAATAGGTTAAGGTATAAATAGAAATAGATGATAATAACCTCCCAAACTCATAGTGGTTACAAAAAAAGAGGAAAAAAATGAAAAAGAATCCTAACCGACATGGGCCATTGCATTATATCGATTATACACAGTAGCGTCAATAACTCCGCACCTCCACCCAAATAATTAAGGACAATAAAAGTCAGGTTCAGGAAAAGTCAGTTTAGTTTATATGAAAATGTTGAATAAATGGTCTCCAAGTTTCTTCATATTTAACTGAAGGGTCAAAGACAACACTTGTAATTTTTTTCTAAACTTGAACAAGAAATAGTTTGAGAAAACCACTGAAATATAGTTGGAGGATTAATTTCTTTCCAATTCAATAGGATAGAACTTCTAGCCATTAATGTAACAAATGCAATCATCTGCCGGGCTGGGGGGGAGGTGATAAACGACTATTATCCACCATTGGTAAACCGAAAATTGCAGTAATAGGATGTGGTTGCAAATTTGATATTCAGAACTGTTGAAATAATACCAAAAATATCTTTCCAATAATTTTGCAAACAGGGGCAAGACCAGAACATGTGGGTCAATAAAGCGACTTCAGAATGACATCTGTGACAGGCTGGATTAACATAAGAATAAAATCGAGCGAGTTTATCCTTGGACATGTGAGCCCTATGAACAACCTGAAATTGTATTAGGCATGTTTAGCACAAATAAAAGAAGAATTGATTAATTGTAAAATGTTCTCCCACTGCCCTGTGGGTATAAGACTATGAAGTTCTTTTTCCCATTCCTTCTTAATTGTTTCTGATACTCCTGGCTGTATTTTCATGATCATATTATAAATAATAGCTACTAAACCCTTCTGACAAGGATTCAGAGCCAGAATTTTTTTCTGTAATGTCCATTGGACATAATTTCAGAAAAGACTAACATTCAAGAAATTGCTAACTTGCAAGTATCTAAAAAAAAATGAGTTTTAGGCTGGATAGCTGTTCAAAGGACATAAAACTGTTATCTAAAAATAGATCACGAAAACATGTTATACGTTTTGTTTTCCATAACACAAAGGCTTAGTCCATAAAAGAGGGCTGGACAAAAAGTTAGATATAATAGGGGTTGATAAGATAAACTTATTCAAGCTGAAGAATTTACGAAATTGAAACCATATTCTTAGTGTATGTTTAACTACAGGATTAGTTATTTGTTTATTTGGTTTAGATAAAGCAAAAGGAGGCAAAGATCCTAAAATAGAAAACAATGAGAAGTCTTGTACAGATTTACACTCCAAATTTACCCATTGTGGGCAAGGTACTACAACCAATTCTCGTGTCCAAAATATTAAATATTGAATATTAACTGTCCAATAGTAAAATCTCAGGTTTGGCAAAGCAAAACCACCTTCCTTCTTAGGCTTCTGTAAATATATTTTACTTAATCTAGGATTTTTATTCTGCCAGACATACGAGGGTATTTTGGAGTCAATAATATCAAAAGAAGATTTAGGAATAAAAATTGTTAATGCTTGGAATAAATATAAAAATTTGGGTAATACTATTATCTTGATAGTATTAATTCAACCAACCAATTACGGAGATAATGGGGACCACCTGGTAACGAGTTGCTTGATTTGTTCAATTAAAGGTAAAAAATTAACTTTAAATAAACCCTTATGTTTCTTGGTAATTTTAATACCCAAATAAGTAAAATGATCTGTGACAACTTAAAACAGTAAGTGTTTATAAATTGGAACTTGCATATTTAATGGAAATAATTCACACTTATTAAAATTCAGTTTGTAGCCAGAAAAGCTACTAAACTGAGCAAGCAAGGATGAAACAGCAGGAATAGATCTCTCAGGGTCAGACATGTATAGTAGCAAATGATTAGCATATAATAATATCTTATAAGTCCCTTACCCACGGGTAATACCAAAAATATTAGGTGATTCACGAATGGCAATGGCTAAAGGTTCCAAAGCAATGTCAAATAATAGAGCACTTAAAGGGCAGCCTTGCCTCGTACCACGGGACAACTGAAAAAAAGGAGATCTTTGATTATTGGTAAGAAGTGAAGCCAAAGGTTTATAATACATTAATTTAATCCATGATATAAATTTCAAGCTAAAATTAAAATTCTGCAATGTATTAACTAAATATAGCCATTCAAATCTATCAAACGCTTTTTCAGCACCTAAAGAAATGACATTCTAGTATTTTAGATGAAGAAGTATAAATTATTTTAATTTATTTTCTAATGTTAAAAGATGTATAACAGATTTTAATAAATCCGGTCTGATCTTCAGAGATAATTTGAGATAATACATTTTCTCATGTAGTGGCCAAAATTTTGGTAAAAATCTTAGAATCCGTATTCAGCAAGGATATTGGCCAATAGGATGCAAATTCAGAGGGGTCTTTATCTTTTTTAACAATTGGATTAATGGAGGCATCATAAAAAGATTGTGGTTATTTACCTACAGTTAACGCATCTTTAAAAATTTTACAAAGCCAAGGAGCGAGTATAGAAGAAAAGGATTTAAAAATATTCAGCAGTATAACCGTCTGGACGAGGGGCTTTACCTGAATTCATTGAAAACGGGAGTGGGTTCCCCTTTCCAGACCCTGCCCGGGGACTTGTGCCACTCCTCAGGGTTATATATGGAACCTCTCGGACACAGACAGGGAGTGGGTTCCCCTTTCACAGGCAGACGCTCGATGGTGACCGGGAGCCACCAGAGGGGCTGATGTAATACAGGCCCTGGCACGGTGGGTCACTGAGGTAAGGGAACCCATTTGAATGACAGCCCGACTGCATGCGGATTTTGAGAATTTATCTGATAACTGCAGAGAAAAGGAGAATCCCTTGCGTACTTTATAGCTCGTTTTAAGGATACGTGAGAGTCCAATGCCGGCAAATCCCTGGACAGATCAGTGTGTCCAGCTGGCAGTGCAGACTTTTTTAAACTGTCTCAGGCCCAAGCCTGCCCACTCCATTAAGTAAACTAATCTCAATTCGCTGTGTCAGACCTGGCCCCGGGTGACATAAATTCTGATGAATAGGGAGCGCAATTGACTCTTTAAAGGGACTGTGGAAAAGCGAGAGTGTGCACAGAGAACCGGTAGTGAGGAGATGGAGTTCGGGTCCCGACGAAGAACCCAGAACGGGTGGCAGGATCGTGCGGATGGACACTTGGACACTCCCAAGAGGACACTTGGCTAAGGACAGAAAAGGAGTTTGTAGAAAGAGGGGACATTAGGCCGGAGACTGTCGCACTGGAATCACAGACAAGAATAATAAGGGGCAGGAAGTGATTCTGGGTGACAGTGATACTCGATAGTGTACCACATTTACTATCCACAATTCCTTCGATCCCGGATAGGGCAGGCCAGAGGGGACAGATCACAGTGATACTCGACAGAGTACCACATTTACTCTCCACAATCCCTTTGGTCCCGGATAGGACAGGCCAGAGGGGACGGTGATACAGGCGGCTGTGATCAGGCTCACCATACAGGCAGGCTCTTTTCTCACTGCTGTAATCAGGTAGAAGGTACAAGAGCCTCAGGACTCGCCCCACCAGGGTCAGGAACAGTTACTACCCCTCAACCATCAGGCTGTGGAACAACACAGGATAACTGCACTCACTTGATGTCCATAGAGTTGCTCCCACAACAAATGATCGTACTGGGACTGTCTCAAAATGAGTGAAACAAGAGGTGGTTTAACTGAGACAGATTGTATTCCTGTCTCAGAATTAGAGAAATATAATCTCACAAGATATTTAAAGTGGATGTGCTGGAATGATGTTTCCCAGAAGGTGTGGAACCAGCACTCACAAACTCAGAATACGAGGAGAACTGAGCAGGACTGAGGTTAGGAGAAATGTCCTCACCCAGAGTGCAGTGAATCATTGCAATTATCTCCACAAGGTTTCGAAATTGAATAGACATATCCTGGGGCTCAGCGGTGATGGAAAGTTGCAGGAAAGTGGTGCTGAGGTCAAAAGTCAAGCATGTTCTGAGTTGAAGGACAGTGGTAGCGCAAGGGGCCGAATGGCCACGCCTTCTCGATTTCTTGTTTTCTGAAACACTCGGTTACCTTTGTGCCTCACTGTTTCTTGTCCTGTCAGATTGAACAGGGAGAGCTGAGAGCACCGGACATCTATCGGCAGCCGCTGCGGTTATTTCATGTTCTCATTGTTTATTTGCATTGGCGAAGTTTGTTGTCTTCTGCACTCTGGTTGATCTTTCAGTGATCCAGATATAGTTACCATTCTGTAGCTTTGCTCTGCATGTTTGCAGGAGTTGTTTGTGGCGACTTATATGTACTCTGTTAGTTTTTGGAATAGTCACTTGGGGAATCTGAGGTGGAGGAGTATTTGGGGCTTATTTTAAATTATACATAGATATTATCCAAATAATGTTTATTTGACAAGGGTTAATTCTGATATTGAGACTAACTGTTCTTTTTGTGGTTGATATCCAGAGGATTTATTTCATCTGTTTTGGGATTGTGAATATGTTAAAACATTTTGGTTTGATGTTTGTCAATTTATAGATTAATATATTAATGTGGATTTTACTTTTTGTTTTGAAAATGTCTTATTGGGTTTACTAGTAATACCAAATCTCACAAGGATCATTTCTCTATCATAAATCTTTTGTTAATTTACAGCAAATTTTGTATCCATAAATGCAAACACAGCAATAAGAAACCTTCATTTAGATTTTTACCTCAGACTTCAAACTATACGTTTATACTCTGAACACTTCCCGTAACCAGAAACCTGTAAAGACTGTACAAATCTGTCAATATTTTGTGTTATCTCTGTAAACGTTCTTGTTTTGTGACTCCTCTTAGATACAGTCCCTTCTGTCCAACAGTATTTAGAGCGGATTTCCTTGTTTATTTGTATATTTAAAGTTAATGGTTATATATTCGTTGCTGCTTTTATGTGATTCCCTGGCTTTGTTAGCATATGTTTAGTGTTTCTGTCTTTGTTTGTGTTCAATAAAAATTTAAAATATTAAAAAGTAATTATAAAATTTACTTTGAACTTTGAGCCTCGGGGAACTTGCTATGAGTCTGAGAACAAACGGTGACTGACATCTCCAGCTCCCGGCAGCAGCCCGCCCTCGGACACACTCACAGCCAATCAGAGAAGACCACTGGGAGACTCTGGCCTCCATTGGCTGAGGAGTGTCAGTGGGCGGGACGCTGGGCGGACCGAAGTTTGGAACCGGGAACGAGTGGACCCGGTGAGAGACCCGAGATTGGGAGCAGCTCCCCGGGTAAAGGCTGCAACAGCGGCCGGAGTTTTGAACCCTTCCGATGGCGGAGGTGAAGATTCGGGCGGAGATTCCGTGAGATGTTTCAGCCACACAGGGGGAGCCCGGTCTTTCCCCGCCGTGGATCGGGGCCTGTTGTCCGGAGTTTCCTCCCGGTCCTGTCTCCTGCTGCTGGGATCCGGGAGCTGGCCCGCAGCGGCTGCCGATGGAGCTCCGGTGTGTGAGCGCTCCCCTGTGCAAAAGGTCAGGCTGAAGGTCAAGGGAGAACCAGGCACAAAGGTAAACTCGGACTTCAGAAAATAGGAAACAGGAGCAGGCCAGGCCACTCGGCCCGTTGCGCCTATTCCACCTTTTCCTCAGAGTAGTCCTTTCTTTCTAAATCTTTTTATTGATTTTAAACAAACATAAATGAAACATGAATACAAAGTGATTGAGAGTACATAATTAATAGGTTGAGGTATAAATACCTTATTAATGTTAAGCTCCCAAACTCATAGTGGTTAAAAAAAATGGAGAAAATAAGAAACCCTCCCCTCCCAAAAAAATGGAAAAAATCCTAACCGACATGGGCCATTGCATTATATCAATTATACCAGTAGCGTCAATAACTCCGCACCTCCATCCAAATAATTAAGGACAATAAAAGTAAGGTTTAGGAAAAGTCAGTTTAGTTTTTATGGAAATGTTGAATAAACGGTCTCCAAGTTTCTTCATGAAGTGTCAAAGACAACACTTGTAATTTTTTCTAAACTCGAACAAGAAATAGTTTGAGAAAACCACTGAAATATCGTTGGAGGACTAATTTCTTTCCAGTTCAATAGGATAGATCTTCTAGTCATTAATGTAACAAATGCAATCATCTACAGGGCTGAGGGGGGATAAACGACCATTATCCACCATTGTTAAACCAAAAAATGCAGTCATAGGATTGCAATTTGATATTCAGAACTGTTGAAATAATACCAGAAATACCTTTCCAGTAATTTTGCAAATAGGGGCAAGACCAGAACATGTGGGTCAATGAAGTGACTTCAGAATGACATCTGTCACAGGTTGGATTAACGTAAAAATAAAATTGAGCGAGTTTATCCTTGGACAACTGAGCCCTATGAACAACATTAAATTGTATTAGGCATGTTTAGCACAAATAGAAGAAGAATTGATTATTTGTAAAATGTTCTCCCACTGCCTGTGGGTATAAGACAGTAAAGTTATTTTACCCATTCCTTCTTAATTATTTCTGATACTCCTGGCTGTATTTTTATGATTGTATTATAAATGATGGCTACTAAACCCTTCTGGCAAGGATTCAGAGCCTGAATTTTTTCTGTAAAGTCCATTGGACATAATTTCAGAAAAGACTAACATTCAAGAAATTTCTAACTTGCAAGTATCTAAAAAAAAAGTTTTAGGCTGGATAGCTGTTCAAAGGTCCTAAAATATAAAACAATGAGAAGTCTTGTACAGATTTACACTCCAAATTTACCCATTGTGGGCAAATTTACCCATTACACCAATTCTCGTGTCCAGAATATTAACTATCGGATGTTAACTGCCCAGTAGTAAAATCTTAGGTTTGTCAAAGCCAAAAAAGCTTCCCACTTAGACTTCTGTAAATATTTCATACTTAATCTAGGATTTTTATTCGGCCACATGTATGAAGATATTTTGCAATCAATAATATCAAAAAACGATTTAGAAATAAAAATTAGTAATGCTTGGATTAAATATAAAAATTTGGGTAATACTATCATCTTGATAGTATTAATTTGACCAATGACAGAGATAATGGGGACCACCTGGTAACAAGTTGCTTGATTTGATCAATTAAAGGTAAAAAATTAACTTTAAATAAACCCTTATGTTTCTTGGTAATTTTAATACCCAAATAAGTAAAATGATCTGTGACAACTTTAAATGGTAAGTGTTTATAAATTGGAACTTGCATATTTAATGGAAATAATTCACTCTTATTAAAATTGTTTGTAGCCAGAAAAGCTACCAAACTGAGCAACCAAGGATGAAATAGCAGGAATAGATCTCTCAGGGTCAGATATGTATAGTAACAAATCATCAGCATAAATTATAATAATTTATTTTCTAATGTTAAAAGATGAATAACAGGTTTTAATAAATCTGGTCTGATCTGCAGGGATAATTTGAGGTAATATATTTTCTCATGTAGTGTCCAAAATTTTGGTAAATACCTTAGAATCCATATTCAGCAAGGATATTGGCTGACAGGATGCACATTCAGTGGGTTCTTTATCTTTTTTGACAATTAGAGAAATGGAGGCATCATAAAAAGATTGTAGTTATTTACCTACAGTTAACACATCTTTAAAAATTTTACAAAGCCAAGGAGCGAATATAGAAGAAAAGGATTTAAAAAAATCAGCAGTATAACCGTCTGGACCAGGGGCTTTACCTGAATTCATTGAAAAAGTGAGTGGGTTCCCCTTTCCAGACCCTGCCTGCAGACATGTGCTGCTCCTCAGGGTTACCTATGGACCCTCTCAGACATGGACAGGGAGTGTGTTCCCCTTTCCACACCCTGACGGGGGACTTGTGCCACTCCTCAGGGTTACATATGGAATCTCTCGGGCAGGAACAGGGAGTGGGTTCCCCTTTCCAGACCCTGACCGGGGACTTGCCTGCAGTCCTCAGGGATATATCTGGAAACTCTCGGGCAGGGACAGGGAGTGGGTTCCCCTCTCCCAGGCAGACGCCCGAAGGTGACCGGGAGCCACCAGAGGGGATGATGTAATACAAGCCGTGGCACGGTGGGTCACTGAGGTAAGGGAACCCATTTGAATGACAGCCCGACTGCATGTTGATTTTGGTGAATTTACCTAATAATTACAGAAAAAAGGAGTATCCCTTGCGTACCTTATAGCTCGTTTTAAGGATACGTGAGAGTCCAATGCCGGCAAACCCCTGGACAGCTCCGTATGTCCAGCTGGTAGTGCAGACTTTTTTAAACAGTCTCAGGCCCAAGCCTGCCCACTCCTTTTAGTTAACTAATCTCAATTCGCTGTGTCAGACCTGGCCCCGGGTGACATAAATTCTGATGAATATGGAGCGCAATTGACTCTTTAAAGGGACTGGGGAAAAGCGAGAGTGAGCACAGAGAACCGGTCATGAGGAGATGGAGTTCGGGTCCCGACGAAGAACCCAGAACAGGTGGCAGGATCGTGCGGACGGTGCAGATGAAGAGGACACTTGGCTAAGGACAGAGACGGGGTTTGTAGAAAGAGGGGACATTGGGCCAGAGATTGTCGCACTGCAATCACAGACTAGAATAATAACTGGCAGAAAGAGAGCCTAGATCACAGTGATACTCGACAGAGTACCACATTTACTCTTCACAATCCCATTGGTTCTGGATAGAGCAGGCCAGAGGGGACGGATCACAGTGATACTCGACAGAGTAACACATTTACTCTCCACAATCCCTTTGGTCCCGGATAGGGCAGGCCAGAGGGGACGGTGATACAGGCGGCTGTGATCAGGCTCACCATACAGGCAGGCTCTTTTCTCACTGCTGTAATCAGGTAGAAGGTACAAGAGCCTCAGGACTCGCCCCACCAGGGTCAGGAACAGTTACTACCCCTCAACCATCAGGCTGTGGAACAACACAGGATAACTGCACTCACTTGATGTCCATAGAGATGCTCCCACAACAAATTATCATATTGGGACTGTCTCAAAATGAGTGAAATAAGAGGTGGTTTGACTGAGACAGATCACATTCCTGTCTCAGAATTAGAGAAATACAATGTCACAGAATATTTACAGCGGAAGGGCTGGAATGATGTTTCCCATAAGGTGTGGAACCAGCGGTCACAGACTCAAAATCCAAGGGCAACTCAGCAGGACTGAGATGAGGAGAAATGTCCTCACCCAGAGTGCAGTGAATCATTGCAATTATCTCCACAAGGTTTCTAAATTGAATAGACATATCCTGGGGCTCAGCGGTGATGGGAAGTTGCAGGAAAGTGGTGCTGAGGTCAAAAGACAAGCTTGTTCTGAGTGGAAGGGCAGTAGAGGCGCAAGGGGCCGAATGGCAACGCCTTCTCGATTTCTTATTTTCTGAAACACGAGTTTACCTTTGCGCCTCACTGTTTCTTGTCCTGTCAGATTGAACAGGGAGCGCTGAGAGCAGCGGACATCTATCGGCAGCCGCTGCCGTTATTTCATGTTCTCATTATTTATTTGCATTGGAGAATTTTGCTGTCTTCTGCACTCTGGCTGATGTTTCAGTGATCCAGATATAGTAACCGTTCTGTTGCTTTGCTCTGTATGTTTGTAGGTGTTGTATGTGGCGACTTATATGTACTCTGTTAGTTTTTGGAATAGTCGCTTGGGGAATCTGAGGTGGAGGGGTATTTGGGGCTTATTTAAAACTATACATAGATATTATCCAAATAGTGTTTATTTGACGGGTTAATTCTGATATTGAAACTAACTGTTATTTTTGTGGTTTATAACCAGAGGATTTATTTCATCTGTTTTGGGATTGTGAATGTGTTAAAACATTTTAGGTTGATGTTTGTCAATTTAAAGATCAATATATTGATGTGGATTTTACTTTTAGTTTTGAAAATGTCTTATCTGGGTTTACTAATAACACCAAATCTCATGGGGATCATTTCTCTGTCATAAATATTTACAGCGGCTTTCCTTGTTTATTTGTATATTTAAAGTTAATGGTTATATATTCGTTGCTGCTTTTGTGTGATTCCCTGACTTTGTTAGCATATGTTTAATGTTTCTGTTTTTGTTTGTGTTTAATAAATTGTTTAAATATTGAAAAATAATAATAAAATTTACTTTGAACTTTGGGCCTCGGGGAACTTGCATTGATTCTGAGAACAAACTGTGACTGACAGCTCCAGCTCCCGGTAACAGCCCGCCCTCGGACACACTCACAGCCAATCAGAGACCACCAGAGCTCCGGTGTGTGAGCGCTCCCCTGTGCAAAAGGACAGGCTGAAGGTCAAGGGAGAACTAGGCGCAAAGGTAAACTCGGACTTCAGAAAAAGGAAACAGGAGCAGGCCACTCGGCCCGTTGCGCCTATTCCACCCTTTCCTCTGAGTAGTCCTTTTTAAATCTTTTTGTTGATTTTAAACAAACATAAATGAAACATGAATACAAAGAGCTTGAGAGTACATAATTAATAGGTTAAGGTATAAATACAAATACATGATATTAACCTCCCAAACTCATAGTGGTTATAAAAAATGGATAAAATAAGGAACCCTCCCCCCCCCCAAAAAAAAGGAAAAAATCCTAACCGACATGGGCCATTGCATTATATCAATTATACACAGTAGCGTCAATAACTCCGCACCTCCATCCAAATAATTAAGGATATTAAAAGTAAGGTTTAGGAAAAGTCAGTTTAGCTTATATGAAAATGTTGAATAAATGGTCTCCAAGTTTCTTCATATTTAACTGAAGGGTCAAAGACAACACTTGTAATTTTTTCTAAACTCAAACAAGAAATAGTTTGAGAAAACCACTGAAATATCGTTGGTGGATTAATTTATTTCCAATTCAGTAGGATGGATCTTCTCGCCATTAATGTAACAAATGCAATCATCCGCCGGGCTGAGGGGGGGGGGGATAAACGACTATTATCCACCATTGGTAAACCTAAAATTGCAGTAATAGGATGCGGTTGCATTTTGATATTCAGAACTGTTGAAATAATAGCAAAAATATCTTTCCAGTAATTTTGAAAATAGTGACAAGACCAGAACATGTGGGTCAATGAAGTGACTTCAGACTGACATCTGTCACTGGTTGGATTAACATAAGAATAAAATCGAGCAAGTTTATCCTTGGACATGTGAGCCCTATGAACAACCTGAAATTGTATTAGGCATGTTTAGCACAAATAGAAGAAGAGTTGACTAATTGTAAAATTTTCTCCCACTGCTCTGTGGGTATAAGACAGTGAAGTTCTTTTTCCCAATCCTTCTTAATTATTTCTGATACTCCTGGCTGTATTTTCATGATCATATGATAAATGATGGCTGCTTAACCCTTCTGGCAAGGATTCAGAGCCAGAATTTTTTCTATAATATCCATTGGACATAATTGCAGAAAATACTCACATTCAAGAAATTTCTAACTTGCAAGTATCTGAAAAAAAAAAGAGTTTTAGTCTGGATAGCTGTTCAAAGGACATAAAACTGTTATCTAAAAATAGATCACGAAAACATGTTGTAGCTTTTGTTTTCCATAACACAAAGGCTTAGTCCATAAAAGAGGGCTGGAAAAAGAATTTAGATATAATAGGGCTTGATTATTCAAGCCAAAGAATTTATGAAACTGAAACCATATTCTTAATGTATGTTTAGCTATAGGATTAGCTATTTGTTTATTTGGTTTAGATAAAGCAAAAGGAAGCAAAGATCCTAAAATAGAAAACAATGAGAAGTCTTGTACAGATTTACACTCCAAATTTACCCATTGTGGGCAAGGTACTACGACCAATTCTTGTGTCCAAAATATTAAATATTGAATATTAACTGCCCAATTGTAAAATCTCAGGTTTGGCAAAGCAAAACCACCTTCCTTCATAGGCTTCTGTAAATATTTTTTACTTAATCTAGGATTTTTATTCTGCCACACATACGAGGATATTTTGGAGTCAATAATATCAAAAAAAGATTTAGGAATAAAAATTGGTAATGCTTGGAATAAATATAAAAATTTGGGTAATACTATTATCTTGATAGTATTAATTCGACCAACCAATGACAGAGATAATGGGGACCACCTGGTAACAAGTTGCTTGATTTGTTCAATTAAAGGTAAAAAAATTAACTTTAAATAAACCCTTATGTTTCTTGGTAATTTTAATACCCAAATAAGTAAAATGATCTGTGACAACTTAAAACAGTAAGTGTTTATAAATTGGAACTTGCATATTTAATGGAAATAATTCACACTTATTAAAATTCAGTTTGTAGCCAGAAAAGCTACTAAACTGAGCAAGCAAGGATGAAATAGCAGGAATAGATCTCTCAGGGTCAGATATGTATAGTAACAAATCATCAGCATATAATGATAACTTATAAGTCCCTTACCCACGGGTAATACCAAAAATATTAGGTGATTCACGAATGGCAACGGCTAAAGGTTCCAAAGCAATGTCAAATAATAGAGGACTTAAAGGGCAACCTTGCCTGGTCCCACGGGACAACTGAAAAAAAGGAGATCTTTAATTATCGGTAAGAAACAAAGCCAAAGGTTTATAATACATTAATTTAATCCATGATATAAATTTCAAGCTAAAATTATAATTCTGCAAAGTATAAAATGAATATAGCCATTCAACTCTATCAAATGCTTTTTCAGCATCTAAGAAAAGGACATTCAGGTATTTTAGATGAAGAAGTATAAATTATATTAATAAATTTTCTAATGTTAAAAGATGAATAACAGTTTTTAATAAATCTGGTCTGATCTTCCGAGATAATTTGAGGTAATACATTTTCTAATCTGGTGGCAAGAATTTTAGGAAAAATCTTAGAATCCGTATTCAGCAAGGATATTGGCCGATAGGATTCACATTCAGTGGGGTCTTTATCTTTTTTAAGAATTGGAGAAATGGAGGCATCATAAAAAGATTGTGGTTATTTACCTACAGTTAACGCATCTTTAAAATTTTTACAAAGCCAAGGACCAAGTATAGAAGAAAAGGATTTTAAAAATTTGGCAGTATAACCGTCCGGACCAGGGGCATTACCTGAATTCACTGAAAAAGGGAGTGGGATCCCCTTTCCAGACCCTGCCCGGGGACTTGTGCCACTCCTCAGGGTTATATAAGGAACCTCTTGGGCAGGGACAGGGAGTGGGTTCCCCTTTCCAGACCCTGACCGGGGACTTGTACCACTCCTCAGGGTTATATATGGAACCTCTCGGACGGGGACAGGGAGTGGGTTCTCCTTTCCAGACCCTGCCCGGGGACTTGTGCCACTCCTCAGGGTTATATAAGGAACCTCTTGGGCAGGGACAGGGAGTGGGTTCCCCTTTCCAGACCCTGACCGGGGACTTGTACCACTCCTCAGGGTTATATATGGAACCTCTCGGACGGGGACAGGGAGTGGGTTCTCCTTTCCAGACCCTGCCCGGGGACTTGTGCCACTCCTCAGGGTTATATATGGAACCTCTCGGACAGGGACAGGGAGTGGGTTCCCCTTTCCAGACCCTGACCGGGGACTTGTACCACTCCTCAGGGTTATATATGGAACCTCTCAGACAGGGACAGGGAGTGGGTTCCCCTTTCCAGACCCTGCCCGGGGACTTGTGCCACTCCTCAGGGATACATATGGAACCTCTCGGGCAGGGACAGGGAGTGGGTTCCCCTTTCCAGACCCTGCCGGGAGACTTGTGCCACTCCTCAGGGTAATATATGGAACCTCTCGGGCAGGGACAGGGAGTGGGTTCCCCTTTCCAGACCCTGCCCGGTGACTAGTGCCACTCCTCAGGGTTATATATGGAACCTCTCGGGCAGGGACAGGGAGTGGGTTCCCCTTTCCAGACCCTGCCCGAAGACTTGTGCCACTCCTCAGGGTTATATATGGAACCTCTCGGGCAGGGACAGGGAGTGGGTTCCCCTTTCCAGACCCTGCCCGGGGAATTGTGCCACTCCTCAGGGTTATATATGGAACCTCTCGGACAGGGACAGGGAGTGGGTTCTCCTTTCCAGACCCTGCCGGGAGACTTGTGCCACTCCTCAGGGTTATATATGGAACCTCTCGGGCAGGGACAGGGAGTGGGTTCCCCTTTCCAGACCCTGCCCGGTGACTTGTGCCACTCCTCAGGGTTATATATGGAACCTCTCGGGCAGGGACAGGGAGTGGGTTCCCCTTTCCAGACCCTGCCCGGGGACTTGCGCCACTCCTCAGGGATATATCTGGAAACTCTCGGGCAGGGACAGGGAGTGGGTTCCCCTTTCCAGACCCTGCCCGGGGACTTGTGCCACTCTTCAGGGATATATATGGAACCTCTCGGGCAGGGACAGGGAGTGGGTACCCCTTTCCCAGGCAGATGCCCAAAGGTGACCGGGAGCCACCAGAGGGGCTGATGTAATACAAGCCATGGTACGGTGGGTCACTGAGGTATGGGAACCCATTTGAATGACAGCACGACTGCAAGCGGATTTTGGTGAATTTACCCGATAACTACAGAAAAAAGGAGAATCCCTTGCGTACTTTATAGCTCGTTTTAAGGATACGTGAGAGTCCAATGCCGGCAAACCCCTGGACTTATCAGTAAGTCCAGCTGGCAGTGCAGACTTTTCTAAACTGTCTCAGGTCCAAGCCTGCCCACTCCTTTAAGTTAACTAATCTCAATTCGCCGTGTCAGACCTGGCCCCGGGTGACATAAATTCTGATGAATATGGAGCGCAATTGACTCTTTAACGGGACTGGGGAAAAGCGAGAGTGAGCACAGAGAAACGGTAGTGAGGAGATGGAGTTCGGGTCCTGACGAAGAACCCAGAACGGGCAACAGGATCGTGCGGACGGTGCAGATGAAGAGGACACTTGTCACACTGATACTCGACAGAGTTCCACATTTACTCTCCACAATACCTTTGGTCCCGGATAGGGCAGGCCAGAGGGTACGGATCACAGTGACACTCGACAGAGTACCACATTTACTCTCCACAATCCCTTTGGTCCCGGATGGGGCAGGCCAGAGGGGACAGATCACACTGATACTCGACAGAGTACCACATTTACTCTCCACAATCCCTTTGGTCCCGGATAGGGCAGGCCAGAGGGGACGGTGATACAGGCAGCTGTGATCAGGCTCACCACACAGGCAGGCTCTTTTCTCACTGCTGTGATCAGGTATAAGGTACATGAGCCTCAGGACTCGCCCCTCCGGGGTCAGGAACAGTTACTACCCCTCAACCATCAGGGTGCGGAACAACACAGGATAACTGCACTCACCTGCTGTCCATAGAGTTGCTCCCACAACAAATCATCGTACTGGGACTGTCTCAAAATGAGTGAAATAAGAGGTGGTTTGACAGAGACAGATCGCATTCCTGTCTCAGAATTAGAGAAATACAATCTCACAGGATATTTACAGCAGAAGGGCTGGAATGATGTTTCCCATAAGGTGTGGAACCAGCGGGCACAGACTAAAAATCCGAGAACAATTCAGCAGGACTGAGATGAGGAGTAATTTCCTCACCCAGAGTGCAGTGAATCACTGCAATTATCTCCACAAGGTTTCGGAATTGAATAGACATATCCTGGGGCTCAGCGGTGATGGAAAGTTGCAGGAAAGTGGTGCTGAGGTCAAAAGTCAAGCATGTTCTGAGTAAAGGGCAGAAGAGGCACAAGGGGCCGAATGGCCACACCTTTTCTATTTCTTATTTTTTGAAACACGAGTTTACCTTTGCGCCTCACTATTTCTTGTCCTGTCAGATTGAACAGGGAGCGCTGAGAGCACCGGAGATCTATCGGCAGCCGCTGCCATTATTTCATGTTCTCGTTGTTTATTTGCATTGGCGAAGTTTGTTGTCTTCTGCACTCTGGCTGATCTTTCAGTGATCCAGATATAGCTACCGTTCTGTAGCTTTGCTCTGTATGTTTGTAGGAGTTGTATGTGGTGACTTATATGTACACTGTTAGTTTTTGGAATAGTCGCTTGGGTAATCTGAGGTGGAGGAGTATTTGGGGCTTATTTAAAACTATGCATAGATATTATCCAAATAGTATTTATCTGACGGGTTAATTCTGATATTGAAACTAACTGTTATTTTTGTGGTTGATATCCAGAGGATTTATTTAATCTGTTTTGGGATTGTGAATATGTTAAAACATTTTGGGTTGATGTTTGTCAATTTATAGATCAATATATTAATGTGGATTTTACTTTCTGTTTTGAAAATGTCTTATCTGGGTTTACTAATTTTACTTTGAACTTTGAGCCTTTGGGAACTTGTTTTGTTTCTGATATCAAACCTTGACTGACATCTCCAGCTCCCGGCAGCAGCCCGTCCTCGGATACACTCACAGCCAATCAGAGACCACCGCTGGGAGACTCTTGCCTCCATTGGCTGAGGAGTGTCAGTAGGTGGGACGCTGGGCGGACCGAAGTTTGGAACCGGGAACGAGTGGACCCGGTGAGAGACCCGAGATTGGGAGCAGCTCCCCGGGTAAAGGCTGCAACAGCGGCCGGAGTTTTGAATCCTTCCGATGGCGGAGGTGAAGATTCGGGCGGAGATTCCGTGAGATGTTTCAACCACACAGGGCTGCCCGGTCTTTCCCCGCCGTGGATCGGGGCCTGTTGTCCGGAGTTTCCTCCCGGTCCTGTCTCCTGCTGCTGGGATCCGGGAGCTGGCCCGCAGCGGCTGCCGATGGAACTCCGGTGCTGTGAGCGCTCCCCTGTGCAAAAGGACAGGCTGAAGGTCAAAGGAGAACCAGGCGCAAAGGTAAACTCGGACTTTAGGAACAAATAAACAGACTTTCCGTCTTTTCCGCCTTTCACACAGAACATGCCTGATCTTTGACCTCAGCGCCACTTTTGCGCAACGTTCCCAGCATTGCAGAGCCCCAAAATTTGTCCTTCAAATTTAGAAACCTTGTGGAGAAAATTCCAAAGTTTCACTGCCCTCTGGATGAGGAAATTCCTCCTCATTTCAGTCGTGCTGAGGTGTACTCGGATTCTGTGACCCCCATTCCTCACCACAGCCAAAGGAAACATCATTTCTCCCTCAACACTGTCAATACCCTGTGAGACTCTGTCTGTCTCAGTCAGACGGCCTTTTATTTCTCTAATTTCTCTAATCTCTCCAAGGACACTACCTCACCTCCTAAAACAATCTGGGAAATCTCTTCATTCCCTTCATCCCACAGGCTGACTCCGGGAGGGAGACCAGACCTGTGCAGTGTTCCATGTACGCTCTCCCCAGGACCCCATATACCTTCAGAGGAGATCTTTATTCTTCTATTCAAACCTTACTTCCCATTCAATGCTCTTCATTTAATATCGAACTCAAACAGTGAACAGACACAACGCAGCCTCAGCCATGAATTTAAAGGGCAGATGTTGCAACAGTTTGAGCTTCATACCGGGGGCCACGGAGCAAGCAGGGTGTCACAAAGGGAGGAATGTGGGAGTGTTGTATTCTGAGCCCAGCTGTGTGTGTTTGTGTATCAGAATCAGGTTTAATATCATCCGCATATGTGGTGAAATTTGTTCCTTTGTGTCTGCAGTACATTGCAATACATAGTAATAAAAACTATAAATTAGAACAAGTATTTATAAAATTAAATTTGAAATGTAGTGACAAACGTGAGGGAAAATACTGAGGAAGTATTCGAGAGTTCATTGTCCATTTAGAAATCTGACGGTGGAGGGAAGAAGCTGTTCCTGAGACATTGAGTGTCTCTTCAGGGTCCTGTAGCCATGAGCCGAAGGCATGTCTTGGGTGATGGGGGTCCGTAATGATGGATGCCACCTTTTTGTGGCCTCATCTTTTGAATGTGTCCTGGATGCTGTGGTGCCCATGAAGGAGCTGGCTGAGTTTACAACTTTCTGCAGCATTTTCCGATCCTGTGCAGTGGCCTCTCCACACCAGGCAGTGATGCAACCAGTTAGAATGCTCTCCACAGTACATCTGTACAAATTTGCAAGTGTCTTTAGTGACAGACTGATTCCCCTCAGTCTCTGAATGAAATATAGCCTATGTTGTGCCTTCATTGTAACTGCATCAATATGTTGGGCCCAGGATAGTTCCTCAGAGATGATGACATGCAGGAAATGGAAACTGCTCACCCTTTTCACTTCTGATCCCATGATGGGGACTGCTGTGTGTTCCCTCGACTTCCCCTTCCTGAATCCACAATCAATTCCTTTGTCTTCATGATGCTGAGTGCAAGGTTGTTGCTGTGACACCACTCAACTTGCTGATCTATCTCACTCCTGTACTCCTCCTCGTCACCGTCTGAAATTCCAGCAACAATAGTTGTGTCAACGGCAAGTTTATAGATGAGCCTAGACACACAGACGTGGTGCAGAGAGAGTAGAGCAGTGGGCTGAGCACGCATCGTTGAGGTGTGCCGGTGTTGATTGTCAGCAAGGAGGAGATGTTATTTCTGATCCACACAGACTGGGGTCTCCTGGTGAGGATCCAGTTGCAGAAGGAGGTACAGAGGCCGAGGTTTTGGAGCTTGTTGATTACAATTGAGGGTCTGATTGTGGTGAACGCTGAGCTGTAATCAGCAGCCTGACTTGTGTATTGCTATTGTCCAGTTGATCTAAGGCTGAGTGGAGAGTCAGTGAGATTGCGTCTGTTGTAGATATATTGTGGCGATCGGCAAATTGCAGTGGGTCCAGGTCCATGCACAGACAGCAGTTGATTCTAGTCAGGACCAACCCCCTCAAAGCTCTTCATCACAGCTGTGTGTCTGTGTGTGTGCGTGCACGCTTGAAACAGTGATCCCAGTTTGATTCAGGAATCTTTCCTGTAGCTGGGGTACCTCAGAAGAGGGGACATTGTGATGGGACGATCATTCTGATCAAAGCCAAATCATTTAGCCAGTCGATGCTGAACCTTTAGAAATTACAAAGCACATGTGTGTTTGAGAGAGTAATTTAAATGTAGAATTCAAATTTACAAAGTAAGTTTATTATCGAAGTTTACGCATGTCACCATGTTCAATCCTGAGATTTTTTTTTCAGACAAACTCAGTAAATCAAAGAATCATGATTGAATCAATGAAAGCCCGAACCCAATATTGTAGACAAAATACAATGTGCAAAAGACAACAAACTGTGCAAATACAAAGGAAAAAAAAAGTAATAAATAATTACCATGAACTGGTGATGAAGAATCCGTGAATGTGTCCATGGGTTATAGGAACAGTTCAGTGATGGAGCAATTGAATTTGAGTAAGATTATCTCCTCTGTTTGAAGAACTTGATGTTTGAAGGGTGCTAACAGTTCCTGAACCTGGTGGTGTGGGTCCTGAGACTCCTGCACTTTCTTCCTGATGGCATCAGTGAAAAGAGATCATGTTTCACTTGGTGGGTTCCTTGATGATAGATGTAGCTTTCCTTTGACAGCGCACCAGAGAAATGTGCGCAGTGGTGGGGAGGGTTTTACCCGTGATGTACTGGGCCATATCCACTACTTTCTGTAGGATTTTCCTTTCAAGGACTTTGGTGTTTCCATACCAGGCCATGATGTAACCACTGAACATATTCTCCACACACACTTGTAGAAGTTTGTCAAGGTTGTAGATGTCATGCTGAATCTTTGCAGGCTTCTAAGGAAATGGAGATGTTGCTGTGCTTTCTTTGTAATTACAGTTCCATGCTGGGCTCAAGACATATCCTGGAAAGTGATGACATTGAGGAATTTAATGTTGGTGACCTTCTCCGCCTTTGATCTCTGATGAGGACAGGCTCACAGATCTCCTGGTTCCTCCTCCTGAAGTCAATAATCAGCTCCTGGCTCTTGTTGATGTTTAATGAGAGGTTGCCATAAGACCATCAGATATAGGAGCAGAATTAGGCCATTTGGCCCATCGAGTCTTCTCTGCCATTTCATTTTAGCGGATCCAATTTCCCTCTTGGCCCCAATCTCCTGCCTTCTTCTGGTAGCCCATCATGCCCTGACCAATCAAGAAACTATCAACCGCTGCCTTAAATGTACATGAAGATTTGGCTTCCACAGCTGCCTATGATTCACTATCCGTAGAGTCCATAGATTCATTACTCTCTGGCTAAAGAAATTCCCCCTCATCTCCATTCTAAAGACACCCCTCTGTTCTGAGGCTGTGTCCTTTGGTCTTAGACTGTCCCAAAATAGGAAACATCCTGTCCATATTCACTCTATTAATCCTTTCACTATTTGATATATTTCAATTAGGTCTGCTCTCATTCTTTTGAATTCCACTCAACACAGGCCCAGAGCCATCAAATACTCCTCATATGACAACATATTTAATTTGGGAATCATTTACGTGAACCTCTTTTGGATACTCTCCAGGTTCAGCACATCTCTTTCTCAGATAAGGAGTCCAAAACTGCTCACAGTACTCCCAGTGAGGCCTCACCAGTGCTTACAAAAATTTCAACATTACATCCCTGCGTTTATATTCTATTCCTCTTGAAATGAATTCTGACATTACATTTGCCTTCTTCACCACAGACTCAATCTGCAAATTGACCTTTAGGAAGTATTTGGAAAATAGTCAGCCCTTTCATTTCTTCTACCAAAGTGCATGCTGATACCCTTTGCTGACACTGTATTCCATCTCCCACTTCTTCGCCCATTCTCCTCATCTGTTGAAGACCTTCCATAGTCTCTCTATTTCCTCAAAACGACCTGACCCTCAACCATCTTCATAGCACCTGTAAACTTTGCAGCAAGGTCATCAATTTCATCATGCACATCAGTGACATTTAACAGAAAGAGTATCAGTCCCAACACAGACGACTGTGGAACCCACTCATCAAGAGGCTCCGTTTATACCCACTCTTTGCTTCCTCTCAGTCAGCCACGGCTTTGTCCATGCTGGAATCTTTCCGGTAATACCATGGGCTCGTGGGTTGTTAAAGCAGTTTCGTGTGTGGCATCATGTCAGAAGCCGTCTGAAAATCCAGGTGAACAACATCAATCGATTCTCCTTTGTCTGTCCGGCTTGTTATTTCTTAAAATAATTTCTACAGGTTGGTCAGGCAAGGTTTTCCCTTCAGGAAACCATGCAGACTGTGGCCTATTTTATCTTGTGACACGGTACTCTCAGACCTCATCATTAATAATCGACTCCAACATCTTCCCAATCACTGCGGATAGACTAACCACCTATAGTTTCCTTTCTTCTGCCTCTCTCCCTTCTTGAAGAGTGGTGTGACATTGGCAATATTACATTCTTGAGGAACCATTGCGGAACATTGTGATTCCTGAATGTTCATTACTAATGGGGCCACAATCTTTTTAGCCACCTCTTTCAGAAAGCCGGGGTGTACACCATCTGGGTCACGTGACTTATCTAACTTGGCCTTCCAGTTCCTCAAGAACCTTCACTCTGGTTCTGGTAACTTTGCACACTTCTGACTCCTGACACCCGGAAGTCCCACCATTATGCTGGTGTCTTCCTCAGTGAAGACAGACACAATATACTTATTCAGTTTGTCTGCCATTTCTTTGTCTCCCGTCACTGCCTCACCAGCATCGTTCTCCAGCCACCCGAGACTTTATATCAGATAAAAAGTGGGGTGTGTGTGCTTTAATTGGACAAGAATGTTGCACCGACACACCAGACAAATCTGAAAATATAACTCACCTGATGGATTATATTTGAGAGGCAGCAGCTAGAATGAGAGAAGTGGGAGAGCAGTTCCACAATGATAACCCCTCAGTAAGTCAGTGGCCATTTGGGACTCTGGGACAATGGTGGGATACTGGTTTACATTGTACATTTCCGCAATGATAACCCCTCAGGAAGCTGGTGGCCATTTGGGACTCTGGGAGGATGGTGGGATACTGATTTACATTGTACATTTCCACAATGATAACCCCTCAGGAAGCCGGTGGCCATTTTGGACTCTGGGAGGATGGTGGGATACTGGTTTACATTGTACATTTCCACAATGATAACCCCTCAGGAAGCCGGTGGCCATTTGGGATTCTGGGAGGATGGTGGGATACTGGTTTACATTGTACATTTCCACAATGATAACCCCTCAGGAAGCCGGTGGCCATTTGGGACGCTGGGAGGATGGTGGGATACTGGTTTACATTGTACAGTTCCACAATGATAACCCCACAGGAAGCCGGTGGCCATTTGGGACTCTGGGAGGACGGTGGGATACTGGTTTACATTGTACATTTCCGCAATGATAACCCCTCAGGAAGCCGGTGGCCATTTGGGACTCTGGGAGGATGGTGGGATACTGGTTTACATTGTACATTTCCACAATGATAACCCCTCAGGAAGCCATTTTGGGAATCTGGATGAGAGAATACCGTGTTACATTATGGAATAACCATTAGAGTAATAATAATCAGATTATTATTCTTTTACGCTTCCATGTGACCGAAACGAGGGGACATCAGGGTTCTGGGTACTCATAGGTAATGGGTGGGATATAAGGGAAAGGAAAGCCCTGAGATCTGAAGTATTTTCGCCATAAAGACATCATTCACTCCTTAAGTCCGGATAATATTGGATGTCTGTTGTCATGGGACAACAAAGAGGAGGGAATGGGGAAATATGTACTGAACTTTGAATTTTAATGTAAGTATCTCATGAGACAAAATAAAGTTCTACAAACCCCGGAGTGCTGAGCTAGTATATGCAATATACGTAGGTGACTAAAGTAGCCGGAGGAAGCAACAGGACTTGTGCTTACTAAAGGAACTCGTGACTGCAAACACTGAACGCTGTGCAGGAATGAGGAAGTAACAGAGACGACTCAACCGGAGATGGCAGCAACAACAAATGTATCGGGAACACGGAGCTCGCTGGGAACAGTAACCTCGTCTCGTTCTTATGTACAGAAGGAATATTTTATAAACGTTGTGTTTGAGTTCCCCTCCCATCCCTGGTGAGAATGGAGGTGAACTTACCCCCTGCAGGTAATAAAGAATAAAGCTGCTTGATGAAGAAACACTCAGTGTTGGGATTGTGTTCTGTGAGTCTCAGCAGAGAGATACTTGACAGGGGGTTAGGGGTGAAAGGTGGGGAGTTTATGGGGCACATGAGGGGATACCTCTTCACTCAGAGGGTCACAGGAGTGTGAAATGAGCTTCACCCACCCACAAGGTCTGCCCCCGAATGAGGTGGAGCCCAAATGGCGGGTCCCTCAAATGAGCTGCTGCCAACTGGAGACCGGGGTCTCGGGCTGGTTTTTTTGCCGCCAAAGAACATGATGTGTGCCCCTGGTGATGGACACACTGACGGTAGGTGTCGGCGCTGAGGGGGGGGGGGGGTGTCAGTGTTGTACTTGTACGGGTGGGTAGAGAGATCTCAGAGCAAGCAGATGCTAGACTGGGGCTGGTCTGGGAGGTCTTGGTACCAGTTGTAACGGTGCCGTCTGGGAGGTCAGGGACTGGGCCGTCTCCAGTGCCACTACGGTCACTCTCAGCTGAGCCTGGAGTGGGAGCAGGGAAGGTTCCTGTTGAGATACGGACATGAAGGTCCAAACCCGGGGAGACGCCATTGTCAAATTTCACCAAAAACAATCTGGCCAAACAACTTCAGGCAGAACTGGTCAGGATGACAAACAGACATCAGTACACAGAAATGACAACTTTTAAAATCAGAAATAAACCAATGTAAAAACAAGTTTAAAACCAGCTCCTTTGCCTGGGGATGGGTGGAATGGAAATGGTCCCGACGCAAATGAGGTGGTTTCACACCGTCTGCACGACTCAGTCGCCCCATTGAAGGAGTGGCAGTGGCGATTGAGTTCGCACTGAGAGGGGGATTGGACACGGAGGGACAGGCCTGATGAGGGTCGGTTTGATTGCCGAGGGGATCTGCTGTCTTGTCTTGTGGACTGGCCACTCACGGCTTCCTCACCGGCTCAGACACTGAAAGCCCGTGTTTCCCTGAACCCCCCCCCCCCCTCGGATCCAGGCAGTCTCGTCACCCCTGGAGATGAAAGGGATAGTAAATTCACCCGCTTACAACTGGACAATGATATGTGTTAATTATTTGGAGAATGCAGTTCAAACAATTAGTGAGGTTGTGGATGTCACCAAAACCGGTGTGTGGAGAAAGTGAGGGTTGTCTAATGTTACAGTGGGATCGGGACCAGTTGGGAAAGTGGGCCGAGGAATTGCAGGTGGATCTTAGCTGTCACTCAGAAACAGATCTTCAGGGGGTCAAAGACCACTGAGACACGAAAGGGAGCTTTTCTTGGGCTCTGGATTCAAACAGACAAGACTGGTGCACTCGTTCATCTTGTCTGAAGGTACCACAATACCACTTATAAGTTGCTGCTCCGCCACCCTGAGGGTGCAGTCATCCATTAGGAGCAACTTCGCACCGTCCTCCACAAGTCTGACTTACCAGTCAGCAAGCATGTAAGCTGCAGGTGCACCAGCGAGTCCACACTGGGGAGAGGCCGTTCACCTGCTCAGACTGAGGGAAGGCATTTACTCGGACAGTTAAACTGAAGACACATCAGCGAATTCACACTGGGGAGAGGCTGTTCATCTGCTCAGACTGTGAGAAAGGGTTTATTCGGTCATATCAACTGAAGGTGCATCAACGAGTCCACACTGGGAAGAGACCGTTCACCTGCTCAGACTGTGGAAGGGGATTTATTCAGTCATCTCAACTGATGATACATCAGCGTATTCACACTGGGGAGAGACCATACGCCTGTTCTAATTGTGGAAAGAGATTCAGTCAGTCATCCGACTTACAGACACACCGACGAGTCCACACTGGAGAGAGGCCATTCTCCTGCTCCCAATGTGGGAAGAGATTCTGTCAGTCATCCCACCTTGTGACGCACTACCGAGTTCACACTGGGGAAACTGTTTAAACAGGCGACAGGCTACAGGCTGGATATTTCACCATCACAGTTGCTGAATAAAGTTCAAAAGTGAATGTTGGTGCCGAACTCGGCAATTACTGCTGCTGTTTATCAAACCCAGTTCTGCACTTTGTTCACTGGGCGTGGGAGGTATTCCTCGGCTAATGTTCCCGTTTAATGGGACTGGAGTTTAATGGTTTGGATCTGTGACGCAGAAATCAGTTCTAATTTAAATCCTGTCCACACCTACAGAATCTCCTTTCTCTCCCCAGAATATCATCTCTTATAACTGCCACAAGGCCAAAATGTACACGTCCCTATTAAGCTTCAGAGTGGACAGTGCTGCCGGCCTTTCTGTTGCTTCCATGCACCAATGGATCAACTCCCCACCCACCCCGCAGTATCCAACAAGGTGTTCTGCTGAGGAGACCGCCCACAGGACAGCCCTGCACTGTCTTCCTAATGACCCTTACCTCTGCTGGTGGTCACGCTTCTCCTGTCCGAAGCTTGTACTCTGGGTGTGGCCACCTCTTCAGATGTTTCATTGATAGTATCTTCAGGCTCCCGAATGATCCTGAGTACATCCAACTCCCTGAACCAGTCAGTCAGGCGATGTGATTGGGTGCACTTCCTGCAAATAGTCATCGGAAAACTGTCAGATGTCCAGAGTTCCCACATCTGACTGGAGGAGCATCCCATCCTGACTGCTCTGCACCAAAATACACCACTGTCTGAATGGATTAACATATGCAAGAAAATATCGAACGTGAATGGGTCGATGACAGTGGAAGTAGAGTGATCACTTGTCTGTGTTTTGGCAATGAGGTCGAAGGAATAGAGGCTGCCATTTTGTGAAGCTGCTCTGTAACCCCCATTTAGTGAACTGATTGCTGTGGGATAACCTAATCAGATCAACTTTACACAAGAAGTTACTGGTATTCCCATTGTAAGCCTGAAATCACTCTCACATAATCTGTGTATTATGTACACTGTCAGGTCTGCAGAAGCAATCTCGTTATCTCTGAACCTGAAGTCACTCTGAGATAAGGTGTGTATTACGTACAGTGGCAGTTCTGCAGAAGGAATCTCGATATTTCTGCTGAGCGTCTGAGCGACACAGTTTGTCTGTTTGGAACCATAGTGGAGGAGAACAAAAGAAATTACCTTTGACATGATGTTGTGTAGCCCTTGGACTACATCCAATGGAAATCTGTTAGTCATCAGCCTGATGGACCTCAGCCAACAAGAATGAGATGCGTCCTCTGAACTGATAAGATTTGTTTCAAATGTTTCAAATCATGCTTGTTTCAAAACAAGTAAAGAGTTTCAAATGCAAAGGTGTGATAACTCCTGAGACTAACTATCACAAGGAAGATCCCCCAAGGAAGGGGCTGGAGAAGAAATGATGGATCATTTGGATACAGTGGGATCCCCTGTTTCAGTGTTGTGAATTTGAGAAGTGGTCAGGTTGTGTATTAGTACAGAGGGAGCAGTGGAATTCATGTTTCAGTTGTTAGCCTGGGGTTTTCATTGTTACTTTGTTGTTTGTGCAGGAAAATTAAAGAGAGAGCTGTAACAATTACGAGTTTCCTGATGAGGTTCCAAACTGATCTCAGTTGATGAACGGTGAACATATTTTCGCGCCCCGGGTGCACTCAAAAAGAAAGAAAAGTGGTCTGGGACCCTGGTGACGAGTTAAACGACACAGTAGGTTAGGATATTAAACTGTGAAAGGGGAAGGACAGGAATAACCCAGGGATTTAGTGGATTTCAGAGGTTACTTTCATCGTTAATTATTAAGGAAATGGTCAGAATATGAGGCGTGGTTAGAAAAGTTTGACAGCCAAGGTTCCGGGACTGTGGAGGAAGAATTGTGGAAAACAGTTAGTAAAAATAAATTAAAGAAATTACAAGGGATTAAAATTGTTATGATGGAATGTTTGTTGGATGATGTAACAGAAGTGAAGAGAGAAAATACTGAAACTGGCAGAGGAATTGTGTAAGTGTAGGGAAGAGTTAGAAATTCTGACGGAGCAGGTTCAGGGGAATTTGATCCACATGAGTCAGTTTCAGGCTCAGTGTGAAAGCGTTAACAAGAGAAAATGAGAAACCTGAAGAGGAGTATAAACAGGCGGATACAGAATTAGAGAAAGGAAAAGTCAGGGTCGGGATTTACGGCTGTTACGAAGGTCATGAAGAAATCGGCAGCTGAGAAGAAAGGCTGCGCTGATCGCAAGTGTTTAAAACAGATGGAAAGTCTGCAAAGTGAACTCTCAGCTCGGAGAGGAGTGATATGTGCGAGGACTGACGATGATGGTGATGCAGATTGGGGTGATTTAGCGTATGAAGAGACGCATGTATCACACACCGGGTTGCTCTCTTCAGTCACCTGATTATGTAATCGTAGCCTTTGTCCAGGGGCAGATATGGTCAGGTAGTGCCCAACCTTTATAGAGAGTTTCAAGCCTTAACCACTACATTGTCCAGCTGGTGGATCAGAAGTGAGGGCCAAGTCACTGCCCAACTGTTCCTGACCTCGAACTCAACCACTCTCTCCAGCTCCATACCCAGTCAGGGGCTCCTTCTGCTCCCTCCCCCATCCTGCCAGCTGCTTGCTTCTTGCTCTTTTCATCAAGGCCCAGCACAGACAGCTACCTCCATGCTGGCCGTGCCGGGAACCCACTACAGTCGAGCTCCATGAGGTACAGCCACGTCTGTCATCCTTTGCCCCTGCACTCCGGGACTAATAGTATAAAAGCCAGGATTATTGGGGAAGTGGCCTGACTTCCAGCAGATTTTTCCGAAAGTGGGTGGAACCTTCAATACTCAGTGCCCCAATGGCGCCTGTTGTAATGGAGGGACTGCAGGACACATCAGAGCCGAGGGCGTGGGGCGTGTGTGACACGGTATTCCGTCCCTTTTGACTTGGCCCAATTGAGTGCTGGAACAGTGAATGAGAGATGATTCTCGGAAACTTTCCCGGTGCATTCAGCAGACAGGACAACTCACGGTTCATATGAAACAGAGGAAGTTAAGCTAACCCTTTTCTGTCTAACTTCAGCTTTCCCTTCAGCCCTGCTGGCGGAACAGACACCCGCTCAGGAGACACTGGGTGATGTACAGAAGGTTCCATTAGAAGCTGCAGGACTAATAGAGGTGACAGTGGAGGTTTTGCATGACTGTAGACAGTGGAAATGGAGGAAGTTTTATATCTGTGACGAGGTTGTGGCCGGTTTTCTCGAGTGTTTTTGGTCCCACTTTGCATACGCAGAATTTGACTCCGTGACAGAGTAGGAACTGGCCGAGGAACTTGGTATCGCACAGTACGGAGAGCAGAAGGGCGTGTGAAATGATTGATCCGTTCAAATCCCACACATGCTGAAGCATGGGCTCTCAGAAGGATGATGTGAACGAGGGAAAAGGGATTGAGGGAGAAAGGTACAGAGGAGGGTAAGGCGAAATAGGGTTCCCAAACGACCCTATAACAGAGCAAGGTTTGCAGTGGCAGAATGAAGGGAGACGGGGTGCTGATCAGGATGAGCTGCCACCGAGCTCAAAAGCGCCGCCTAATGGCTGGGTTAGCAAACACGTGGTTGAAACACTGTTATGAGTACTGGATTCCCAAAGAAACGATGCAATTCTGGACACAAAGTTTATTTGCCGTTGATCGCCCACAACCCAGGTGGGTTGGGATTTGTCAGGATGTAACACTGGCCCATTGCCCCTGGAAGGACAGCTGTGTTACGTACAATGCATTGCCCATAGTGCTGACGAAAAGCCACGACTTGTATCCAGAGTTACCTAGGGGGAGTCCAAATTGAACGTGTGTTCACCACATGGTTGGATGGTGCAGCTGGACCGCTTGTAGAAACTAAAGTAGGAATCCGCTCCATAAACTTTATTTGGAATGCCGGAGACTCTTGAACCACCCTAAACATGGCCACGTTCAATGCAACACTCTGGGAAAGAGAAGATACGGGACTGAACCGAGGGGATAAATTGAACTCGACGTCTGTGGATATGTATATAGTCAGGCAGGGTCAGGCAGAGACAACGAGTCGATCGACACAGAGACACAGAAACACGCTACACAGAACTGCACTTTCTTATCCGCCTCTCCAGCGCTCCGCCGTATTCTTTAACACATACGTGGTGATATGATTGAAACATACTCATCCCCCTACTAGAATTTATGATCATGTATTATGGTTAAGGGTGGGTCCCGGACGAGCACCGAAATGTTCTGACTGTCACTAAGTCTCTGAAGATGCGGGGGGATTTTGTGGATATGGAAGTGTTTATTCACCATCACAAGCAGATCGTTACCTGGCGACCCTCTCGTTAGAGTCCCCCAAACACAAACTAATCCAAGTATGTGTACTCTCGAGGAGAATGGTAACAGTAGGTGATACAATACAATTTTACAAGCTACAATGACATAATTTACTTCAATATACTGTGTCTCTCAATTGGCTCCATTGAAGTACATATTTACAGTGGGATCACATTGAATTGATAAGAAACCACTAAAGGTTCAGTCACCTTTGTTGGGACAAATTAATTCACACAAACAGTCCAAACATTGCACTAGTTAATTATTTAATCGCAATCTGTCACCACGGGGATTGCACCTGCCTGACAATTGTTTTGTAAATAATTTTAAAACAGTTATTTTTAAATCTGTTGAAATGTGTCTCTGTGGAGTCGCTAAATGGTATTAAAACCCCAGGCATGTGCTGCCTCAACGTTTCATGCCGAGAGATCGCCTGTAGCACAGTGGGGACAGGTCACTGGACAGAGAAAATGCCTGCATTGTTGGATAGGTACTGTAGTGTGGAGAAAATATTGTACGTGTTCATTGCCGTCATTGGAGTTCCTGGTGAGTGAGCAGAGCAATTCATGTTTGTTATTTCTATGTGTTAACCATGTAAATCTATTTGTGATCATTTGATAAGCTTCTATCTTGATGATCATTGTACAAATATCCGTCGGAGATATTGATACTGTCAGTTCAACACTCTGATTTTTTCATATTTAATGTCAAGCGGAGCTGAACTACTGTCTTTCATCTAACTCACGGGATCGACTCGAACGTTGTTCTTGCCTTCAATGACACCTTGTCCGGAGTTGTCCCAGTGTGGGGACAGGCAGCTCCCCCACAAGCTGTGACTGGGAGGGGTTTACATTGTAAAGTTCACTGTTTCTGAGTTATCGATCAGAGTGAAACCCTGGTCCTGTGTTTCATGTCTCCCTGTGGAGTCTGTCCCAGTCGGATATCACTGCCTGTCGGACAATAATTGGGTCTGATCACCTGAACCAGTGTCCACGGATCTGCTGACGATAGTTATCGAATTGAGATGTGCTACAGAATTAATCCATTAACGGAGCAACTCAGCCACAGGTCACTAAGTGGTACCTTCTTTCCCTCTGAAACACGTCATAAATTGGGGCAGCGCTTCGTCTGAAGGGGGGTCTCGACCGAACGAAAGATTATTCAATTCCATGGATTCTGCCTGACCTGCTGAGTTCCTCCAGTTTTGTGTGTGTTGCTCCTCTCTGTATCCCTTCTCGGCCTCATCAGATGCTGATTTTCCAGAGTCCTGGTCAGTCACAGTTAATTCAGTGAAACCGGCCCCATCAGCGACTGAAATGTGGATCAGCACCAATCGCTGTTGTTCTTGCAGATTGTTTTAATCGCCAACGATTCCCCACACATCATCTTATCTCCACACTGAAGAAGAAAAGTCAGAGACAGGGCGACCCATTTCTGGTGTAAGATTAGCAGCCGTTTACAGACTCTAGCACTCCCGAGTTTTAGCCAAAGCCCAATCCCATGTTAATACCCGGAGAATGTTTTCAGTAATGCCCAGTGTCTGTTCCTTCTCTCCAGTGAATGTAGTGACGATTGTGATCCTCTCCCGGGGAAAGTGCGGCCTCTCTACCTGCACCACTCGCTACCTGGTGGCCATGGCAGCGGCCGATCTACTGATCATTGTCACCAGCGTCATTTTGATTCGAATCAGAGTGTATTACTTCCCGCGGAGTTTGTTGGACATCACTCCTGTGTGCAGTGTTACCGATGTACTGAGCTATACAGCCACACACTGTTCTGTCTGGTTCACCGTCTCTTTCACCTTTGACCGGTTTGTCGCCATTTGCTGCCAGAAACTGAAAACAAAATATTGCACCAGGAAAACTGCGGCTGTGGTTCTAACAACAACCGGCGTACTATCGAGTCTGAGAAACGTTCCCCGATATTTCACATGGGAACCCAAAGTGATCATCGACAATGTACCGTGGTCCTGTATTACCAAGGACAATTATTTCACTGACCCCTGGTGGGTGGGCTATGACTGGCTCGATACGGTTTTAACTCCGTTCCTCCCTTTCGCTGGGATCCTGCTGCTCAACGCTCTGACCGTCAGGCACATTTTAGTGGCCAGTCGGTTCCGTAAGAGGCTGAAGGGTCAGAGCAAGGGGGAAAATCGCAGTGACCCGGAGATGGAGAGCAGGAGGAGGTCTGTGGTTTTACTCTTCACCCTCTCCGGCAACTTCATCCTCCTGTGGATGACAATGGTTGTAAATTTCATTCACTATCAGGTCTCGGGAAAAGGATTCGATGTTAATGATTCTATATTGATCTTCCATTATGTCGGTGTTTTCCTGATGAATTTCAGTTGCTGCACGAACACGTTTATTTACGCGGCGACTCAGTCGAAATTCAGGGAGCAGGTGATCAGCGCGGTGAAATATCCCGTTACTTCGATGCTTCAGTTGATTAACGGCGCCGCATCCTGAGCAGTCGCCAAAGGCGGCGGCCGAGTCTCCAGTCCGGGTTCCAGCTCCTCAGATTCACCGCCTGATCTCCCAGGAGTTATTCCAGAGCGGATTGTCCCAGCGACCGGCAGTCCGGGACGTTAGGATAGTGTGTGTGTGGGGAGGGGCAAAGCTCCGTCCAAAAGATTCAGAACCTCATTCTTCCCGCCAGATGCCAGACAAAGAACTACTCCGGAATGCCGCCCGCACATCCGTCTGCGGATATGTCCATCTATTCCCATTCCGCTCACCAACTTCACTGTCAGACATTCCCACAAGACGGCGTGGGTCGAGTCAGATGCTCATTTACTAACCCAATGTGAGTCACATTAGTCTCCGCCAGCTCGTTTACTGATTGGCTTAATTAAGTATGTCAGGCTTTGGATAAACGGCGGTTGACACTCCAACTTAAAGGCGCATTCCCGTTATCAACTGGACTGGGCTGTGGGGAAGAGAAGTGGGAAGTAAAATCTTCACTGCTTCTGTCTTCTAAGGAAAGCTAAATTACCCCAACAAATCCTATCGATTATACGTAATGAAACACAGCATTGCGAATTTAATTAGTCACACTTTAATTGAAGAAAGAGGATAAATGAAATCAGTTAAGACCACCAAAATTGCAATCAAGACTGCATGATTTCTTTCCTGATATGCTTCACGCTAAAATGCCCCGTGTTCAATTGTTGCACAATAAAAAAAAACTTATACGATCCGGAGACATGTTTTGCAACATGACAAAGGGAATAATTAAACATAGTATGTCATGGCGATATAATTCCTTCCCTCCTAGGTTCTCCATAAACCCATTATTTTTATGTTCCCATTCTAGTTCATGTCAATATAATTCAGTCCATTCTCATTTTACCCCTTTCTCCCCTTACACCCTACACGTTTATGTATTCTGTAAAGGTGTAACCATTGTGGTGTTCTCATTCAGGTGTAAGAACACTGAACTAAACACCGAGTATAAACCGGTCAATGAGGCGGTCCCAGTAAGATTAACCGTTTACTATTCACTCTTCCACATTAATGTATGGTGAAAACTGTTGATAAAACAATACAAGATATATGCAGAATTTGTTTCCTCCTTGGTATCACATTTACATCATAAATACTTGCAAAAGTAAAACTACAACAACTATATTACAATAAAGTCTAACATACTGTCAGAATCTACCTACGCCATCGACTGCTTTTAAATATATCAACACAAACTATCCTCAAATCTAAGTAATAAACTGTCATTACTTTTAACAGAATCAGCGTTAACATTTTTACTTCAACATATCGATTATCTTATGAATTTATGGTGTTGCTTCTCTGATGTTTCTAGTGCTTAGAAAGAAAACTTCTCTCGCGCTGACCCTGCACACACAACCCCCTCTTTCCCGTTTCTCCAAATGGGTATTTTCCCACAAGACGCGGTGAAACCGGGGGTGACGTCATCGCATGCCGCGATATATCATAGTCAACGAATTTACTTTAAACAACCTTAACTTTAACTAGAAAACGATTACGAACGAATTACTAATGCGAAAATATAATAAACTAAACAAATGCCTATAAGGTACTCCTCGCCTGAGCTTCGTAAGGCCATTATGAACATAATACAAAACTTCAGTCTCTAAATCAGTCCTTAGCTAGAAGTAGAATGACTTCTGTAACTGGCCTTTGAAAAGTTTTCACATCACCTTGGTCAGAAGTTTTCAACTTGCCTAGCAGTTTCCTGCAGGTGACACATTTGTGGAGTACTGAATTGATCAGTGTTTTACCTCCCAAGATCCACAGTCCCGCTGCCCTGATTGCTCCTTCCGTCGTGACGACCCTGATGCCTTACCTGTTCATGGTGATGGCGAGTGAGCAGTAAGGATACATGGCTGTCTTTGGGCAGGATTACTGGACTCTTTTCTGCAGCTGGAAGTTGGGAGTGTATTAACCGGCCTCCAATGCAAATGATATCGTTGTTCAGGATCGGTTTGAATTTCCTCAAAGGGCTGTCCTTTGGTATTTGTTTATTTGCTTGGAGAGCCGAAAACTCCCTTGCAAAAGCTGCTCTTTGAGTTGCTTTAAAGATGACGTTCTTTGCCAGGGTCAATTCTTCCGCAGTGCGAGGTAAGTCACGATTGTGCCATCCCCTTCATTTACCGTCTCGGGATGAATGTTTGTGTGATCTGGCCACGTGAATGAGGAACGCAAGTCCTCTCACTGAAGAATTCAAAGTGGAGATCCGCTGAAAGCGTTCGTTAGTACGTATCGATTCTTCGAGGTAGGTGACTCCTGTTTGTATTTGCGGCCGAATTTCCGAATTTCCTTTGGGTTCAATCAGCTCAAATGTCTCGCTCATTTGAGTTTTTTTATGTTGGTGGGGGGGGGGGGGTACGGTGAACCAGGATGTCTGAGCCAGGCGGGATGCAGGTAAGGATCTCGAGGCATGGTCTGCAGGGTTATCCTCGGTACGTACATAATGCCATTGTTCAGGCTTTGATGACAGCCGGGTACTTTGAACTCTATTATGAACGTACACGTAGTAGCGTTTTGATTCGGTATAAATATAACTAAGCACGACTTTGCTATCTGTGTAGAACTTGATATCGTCCAGCTCTATGTCCAGCTCGTCCTGGATATGATCCGCCATTCCCACAGCCAGCACAGCTGCGCACAGTTCAAGCCTTGGAATTGTCGGCTCGGACTGAGGAATGAGCTTCGCCTTACCGGTTACAAATCCTACTTCAACTTGGCCATCCTTCCCGACTACTTTCAAGTAAGCCACGGCACCGATGGCCTTGGTAGACGCATCCGAGAAAACACACAATTCTGTGTGCGCCGCCTCAGTGAGTGAGGTCGCAGTGTACCTACGTCGGATATGAAGCTGTTTTAGATATTGATTGAATCTCCCCAAGCCTCCCACTTGCTTAGCTTGTCTTCTGGTAGGGGAGTATCCCAGTCGGAGAGCTCAGACGTAAGTTCTCTGAGAAGGACTCTGCCCTGGATCGTAATTGGCGCCAACATCGAAAACACTGTTGACAGTGGAGAGAACTCCACGGCGGGTGAATGGCTTGATCACGGTCGGCACGGAGAACGTGAATGTGTCAGTCGTAATCTCCCAAAGGAGACCCAAGCTCCTTTGTGTGAGTACGGTTTCTCCATCTATATCTAGGTCTTTGATTGCTGGAGCACAGTCATCGTGTGGAAAGGCCTCCATTACTGCCTGACGGTTTGATGCGAACTTATGCAAGCGGAGGTTTGACTCTGCGATTGAGGCTTGTGTACGTCGGAGCAGATCGATTGCTTCTTCTTCTGTCTGTGGTGATATCAAGCCGTCATCGACATAGAAGTGCCTTTCTACAAACTCAACGGTGTCATCGCCGTGCTCCTGTGCGCCCTCTCCGATGGCTCTTCGCAGCCCATAGATAGCCAGGTGATGGACTATTGCCAAAAACGTGGACTTTCATCCGGTACTCGATAACTTCCTTGTTAATGTCATTGTCCTTGTACCATAGAAAGGAGGAAATTGCGATGGTCCTCCTGTACTAAGAAGCAATGGAACATCTGCTGGATGTCCGCTAAGATTGCGACCTTTTCCTTCCGGATGCGCAGCAGGACCCCGAGAAGGGTATTGTTGAGGTCGGGGCCTGTAAGGAGCACGTCATTAAGGGAGATACCAGCGCACTGAGCACTGGACCCAAAGACCACCCTGATCTGATTGGGCTTTTGTGGGTGGTAAACCCCAAACGTTGGGAGGTACCAGCACTCCTCGCCTTCCCTCCGCGGTTGTGCTACTTCAGCATGTCCATTAGCGAAGATCTTCTTCATAAATGCTACGTATTGTTGCTGCATCTCAGGTTTCCTTTTTCAGGGTTTTTGGCAAGGACGTGAACCGCTTGACTGCCTGCTCTTTGTTGTCTGGCAAGCACTGGCATGGTTCTCTGAAAGGTAGTGGGGCGACCCAATTATTTGCTTCATCTCTGAAGACTTTGGTGTCCATTATGTTTAAGAAAATGGCGTCTTGAGCTGATGGAGCAAGTTTATTATCATGCTCAGTTTGAGCGAAGACTGACTGAACCAGCGTCTCGTCAGTTACTTTACATTTGTTAAAGCCTTGTCGTGCTTCCCTGATACACATGAAACTCTGGCACATTGGTCTTGAGTCTGCAAACTGTCGGTTTGTGTACATTGCCAAGGCACACCTCTCCTATCACCACCCAGCCCAGATCCAGGCGCTGCGCAAAGTGGGCGTCGTGTGGTCCATTGATCTGCTGCCTAACCTTGTGCACCTGGAGAACATCTGCTCCTAATAGCAGGAGTATTTCTGCTCTTGGATCCAGTTCTGGGATGTGCTTGGCAATGTAGTGGAGATGTGGCTGGTGTAGCACTGCACTTGGCGTCGGGATCTCAGTGCGGTTATTCAAAATTTCATCGCACTCTAAGAGCGGAGGGAGACAGATAACAACTTTAACATCCAGGGACTCGAGCTGGAAGCCTTCTGCCTTCCTTCCATATGTTTCCACGCTGCCTGAGCAAGTTCTAAGGTAGTATGGGAACTGATTACTCTCAATGTTGAAAAAGTCAAAGAACTCTGGTCTGACTAGTGAGCGATTGCTCTGATCGTCCAGAATTACGTAGGCTTTGATGGCCTTGTCTTTGGCTCCCTTAGTGAGGCAGATCTTGGAACAAGAACGGCTTGACTGAGCTTGACCGCAAACCTCTGTACAGCTCGAGCTGACAACAGTTGTTTTCGAGTGAGCCTCTCCCTCCCCGCCGTCCTGTTGTGAGGCTGAAGGAGCTTTGTCGGTTTGCAGTAAAGGGCCCGGATGCATGGTGATTAGTGCTATTACATTCCGGACACTTCAAGGAGATCGTACACTCTCTCGCAGTGAGAGGTAGAGGAACAACATTTAAAACATTTTTTTTTTCTCCTTGAGAAGGGCCATTCTCTCTTAAAGGGTTTTTTTTCCTAAACGTTCTGCATTTTTGAAGGGGTGGGGTTTGTTGTGCAATGGACAATTCTTGCTAGGGTCATTATTAGTTGTAAAGACTTCAGTTTTACGCACTGAGACAGGTTTATTAATGTTGAAATTATTCGAAGTGGATTTAACTGGCTTGGTGTAAATTGTACTGCTACCTGGACTCATGAGCTAGGGGCGTTTCGCTTCTTCACGTCCTTGCACACAAACCTAGTAAAATACTCAAAGGGAGGAAATCGACCATTGTTCTCTTCCTTGTACTCTGAGGCAACAGACAGCCACCTGTCCTGCAACCCAAATGGAAGTTAGTCCACGATTTGTCTAATCCCGGATGGAGTATCTGGGTATAATAGACCAGTTAAATAGCCATCTTCTTTGGCGCCTTGAATCTCCATGAGTAAATCTTAGAGCTCTCTTAACTTAGTGTGGTCCTTGGCTGACACCTTAGGAATGTTTTCCAGACGTCGGTATAGCGCCGCTTCAATAATTTCGGGGGCCCCATAGTCCTCCCGAAGTCTCTCCCACGCTTTGCTTAAGGCTAGCTTGGGGTTGTTGATGTACACTGAACGTATGCGTCTCACCTGTTCGCGTGATTCTTTTCCGAGCCATTTCGTCATAAGATCCAACTCTTGGGTTACTCTGAGCTGGACTTCGTCGATAGCGTTGGCGAATGAGGAGTACCATGCACGGTAATATCCAGGCTTATCGTCAAATTGGTATAGTCCTGTGACGAGATCTCGACCTGCTAAATGCTGTGCCATGGGTTCAACTGCTAGTGGCACGCTGGCTGGGGGAATATGTCGGCGGGTATCTGACCGAGGATGTACATCTGTTATGGAATTCGCTGTTCTGAATTCGGCCTTTGCCTCATTTCTCGCCAAATCTGGTAAGTTTGGTGTCGAGAAGTATTTGTCCTGAGCCCTTTCATACTTGAGTTCGTCGCGGAGTTGCAAGGGTACATTGTCTTCCTCAGGTGAATGTGATGCATTTGGGCCTTCCTGAGACTCCTCGAGAGGTGGGATGTTAGCATCTAAGTATGGAGAGGAAGAGCGAATCTTCAGTCTATTTGAGATCGGACATAGTCGCTTGTGCGTTCCAATCTGGACCTTTCTGAAGTAGATTTTACGTCAACCAGAACGTGCATTTCTTCAGCACTTTCTATTATCTCTGCATCCACCCTGGCAGCTTCTGCTTTTCGGTGTAGTCAGCACTTCTAACTCTGACTCTATCCTTACCTTTCCCAACTGTTTTTTGGCTTCTCTGGCAGCCTTTTCCTTTTGGTTTTCTGCTTCTCTGGCAGCCACTTCCTTTTTCAATTTTGTTTCTTGTTCTGCGTCCAACGCTCTGACCTTGGCGGCTTCTGCTTTAGCTCTTGCTTGGGCGGCCTTACTTGTTGATGCCCTACTGCCCCTGTCGATGGATGGCAACGACTTGATGCTGGATCGTGTTGTCACTGCAGCACTTGAAACACCTGGCAATGCCGCCTTTTCACTGTAGTGTTCTCGCGCAGGTGTAAGAGAACTCTGAACGAAACTCGAAGCTTAAACCAGTCAATGAGGCGGTCCCAGTAAGATTAATCGTTTACTGTTCACTCTTCCACATTAACGTATGGTGAAAACTGTTGATAAAACAATACAAGATTTGTACAGTATTCGTTACCTTCTTGACATCACATTTACATCATAAATACTTGCAAAAGTAAAACTACAACAACTATATTATATTAAAGTGCAACATACAGTCAGAATCTACCTACATCATCGACTGGTTTTAAATACACTTCAACACAAACTATCCGCAACTCTTCAAATAACAAAAAACATAAACTTTATCAATCGTCATTCATTTTAACAGAATCAGCGTTAATATTTTAAATACAAAATATCGATTATCTTATGAACTTACGGCGTTGCTTCAGTAATGTTTCTAGTGCGTAGAAAGAAAACTTTTCTCGCGCTGACCCTGCACACATGTGAGCCCTCTCCTTCCCGTTTCTCCAAACCGGTATTTTCCCACAAGACGCGGCGAAACCGGGTGTGACGTCATCGCATGCCGCCATGTATCACAGACAACGAATTTACTTTAAACAATCTTACCTTTAACTAGAAAATGATAACAATCGAATTACTAAAGCGAAAATATGATAAACTAAACAAATGCCTTAAAGGTAACACAACAATATTAAGCAGTGTGTAAACCTTTATCCCATCTGCGTTTATTACAAATCCATTGCCTGTAAACGCTGTCCGGATTACTTTCTCATCCATATGAAAGACACGTCCGAATCCTCATCAGCTCAGCCAGATGTTTCAGGTCTAGTCTGTTTTTGCATTGACATTTGATTATCTAAATTCACGTTTGTCGTCAGCACGAGAAGGTTGTAATGTTCCACCGATGTAAATAAGAATTGCGCTTAACGTAGGAATCTGAAGATTTAAAGTGTTCACGGGGGGGGGGGGGGGGAAAAGTCTTTTTCCAGGGAATGGTGCATAACTGGAGCTAGTTGCCCGGTCACGGTACCTAAAGCAGGCGCTTTCGGAACACGGAACAGTGAACAGTACACCACAGGAATTACTCTGGTAATGAAATGCCCCACTAAACCAATTCCTTCTTCCAGCATAACGTCTATAACCGTCCGTTTCCTGCACATACATTTCAAAGATCATCCTGAATACTTCTATTCTTATTGCCTCTCGGCACAGCACAGTTTGTGTGTTCCCGGCATTCCACCATTCTCCGTGCAAAAGAAAGTTATTGCCCCGCACATCAACTTTGAAATGATTATGTTTCACTTTCAATGCATCCCCTCTGATATGAAACACTTCAACACTCTCAGAAACGGTACTGGCCGTATGTAGGCTTCCGTTAGTCTCGATAGATCATGGATTTGCGCCTTGGAAGGTTTCCAGGGCGCAAGACTGGGCAAGGTTTTTTTTATATAGGAAAAATGCCAAAGCTGCAAGTCTCCCTTCTTCACGTGGTCAAAAGGAAGGGCTTTAGGACCTATACAGCTTGGCATCGGTGTCGTCCCAGATCAGTGTGTGGTTAAGTGCCTTGCTCAAGGACACACACGCAGCCTCATCCAATGCTCGAACTAGCGACCTTCAGATCACTCGACGAATGCCTTAACCACTTGGCCAAGGGTCAACACCCTCTATATGTCCACCTTATAGGATTATAGACCTCCCGCAGATCGTCTCAGCCTCCACCACTCCATTGAAAAACACAACTTATCCCACCACTCCTTGTGACACACCCTCTAATCCAAGCAGCATTCTGCTGAACTCTCCAAAGCAAAAACATCCGTACTGTAATGGGCGACCAGACTGAATGCAATTAGCCAGATACGGTCTCAGCAGTGTTATAAAAAACACAAAATGCTGGCAGAACTCAGCAGGCCAGACAGCATCTATGAGAGTAGGTACTGACGACGTTTCTGTCCGAAACCTTTCATCAGGAGTGAAGTAACCTGGGAAGGTGGAGTGGGGGATAAGAAGTGGGGGGAGGGATGAAGTAAAGGGCTGGGAAGTGATAGGCTGAAGGGAAATGGGATGGAGAAAGGTGGAGAATATGGGAAATAAAAGAGAAAGAACGGTAGGGTGGGGGGAGATTATAGTGAGGGGGGAAAAGAGACAGAAAGAGAACCAGACTAAAATTATAGATATGGATGGGGTAAGGGGGGTAGGGTCAGGGGTATCAACGGACGTCTGTGAGTTGAATTTTAATGCCGGCAGGTAGGAGGCTACCTAGGTGGGAGATAAGGTATTGCTCCATCGACCTGCGTGTGGCCTCATCTTGACGGTAGAGGAGGCCATGGACAGACATATCGGAGAGGGAGTGGTCTGTGGAATTGAAGTGTGTGGCCACAGGGAGATCCCGCCACTGCCTGAGGACCGAGCGCCGTTGTTCTGCGAAACGGTCTCCCAGCCTGCGGCGGGTCTGCCTAATGTATAAATGGTCACATCGGGAGCACCTGATAAAGTATATCGACCCGGTTGACTGGCAGTTGAAGTGGTGCCTCACCTGAAAGGACTGTCTGGGGCCTGGGATGGTGGTGAGGGAAGACGTGTGGGGGCAGCTGTAGCACTTCTTCCGTTTGCAGGGATAAGTGCCTGGAGGGAGGTCGGTTGGGAGGGATGGTGGATTGAATGGACAAGGGAATCGCGTCGGGAGCGATCCCTGCGGAAATCCGACAGTAGGGGGGGTGGGGGGGGGGAGAGGAAGATGTGGCTAGTGGTGGGATCTCATAGGAGGTGGCGGAAGTTACGTTGGATCTGTAGGCTGGTAGGGTATAGCTGAGATCCAGGAGGACTCTATCCCTGGTGGGGAGATGGGGTGAGGGCAGAGGTGCGTGAAATACGGCAGACGCGCTGGAGGGCAGTATTGACCTATGAGGCCACATTCAGGGAGCTATGGGCTTGGACCCCAAGATCCCTCTTGTCATCAACACGGTTCAGAGGCTGGTCATTAACAGTACCTCTTCTCTGCATATTTGATCCGACTAAATGCAAGATTTCAAATCAGGTTGGGATAAGCTCCATCTGTAATTTCTCCGATCTAAATACCTCTGTGCCCTTTGTCACAACACCGCCACTCTACACGCCACCTAAAAGCCTCCTAACCCACCCACCTACATTTCCATGTACGTCATTTATATACACTTACAGGCCACAGCTTCATCGCCACCTTCGCTTTCTCCACGTACGAGAAGGATTTGTTTTCAAACTCGAGCCCTCCGTCACGTCAGTGCGGAATGGGACGGGTTCTCTCTGCTCCACGTTCAGATCCCTGTGAAACAGCTCCAGTCGCGGACCTTCAGTCAAAATAAGTCCCATCCAACACTACTCACTGCCTTCAACGGGAACGCTATTTCTGAATCCAAATGGCCAGTTCACTGTGGATCTTTTGCACCATGATCTGGGAAGAGACTCCACTGCGGTACTTTGAAAACAACCTTACTAAACTCCATGTGGGCAACATCAACAACTCTGTCTTCCTCATCAGCTCCTCGCGAAACTCGGCAAAGATAGTAAGATGCTGCTTGCAGCGAACAAGGTCGCTTATAACACAGAGAGGCAGAGGGGGTGATAGACTCAACATGCAGATATGTAATTACATCCCAAGGTTCAGGACGCAGAACAATGGGCGATAGGAAAATAAGATGATTATGCAGTTTAACATCTGGTTAACGAGTTACTGTTGGAGGGAAAGCCTGAGATGTCTGGATCATTGGGTTCTCTTACACGGAACATGAGACATGTACAGGAGAGATGGTTTTCGCTTGAAATGGAGGGGGATTGATATCCTCGGGGAAAGCCGGGAAAACCTGTAGATGCTGGAAATAGACAGCAACACATACAAAATGCTGAATGAACTCAGCAGACAAGACAGCATCAGTGGACACGATTGAGCAGTGGACATTTCATGCCATAACCGTCCATCGGGACTAGAAACAGGGGTAAGAAGTCGGAGCAAAAAACTGGCGGTGTATAGGAAGAATTACAAGGTGGTTTGTGATTGGTGAAACAGGATGAGGGGGAGGGGTGTAGTAAAGAGCTGGCAAGTTGTTTGGTGAAAGAGATGAAGGGCTGGACATGGGGGATTCCGACAGGAGAGGAGAGAAGAGCATAGAAGAAAATGGCTGCGGTGGAGCACCAGAGGGAGGAGTTGGGCAGGAAAGGCGCTGAGGTAAGAACGAGAAATGGGAATGGAGGAATGGTGAAGGGGCTGAAGCCAATTACCGGAAGTTGGAGAAATCGAAGTTCATGCCATCAGATTGGAGCTACCCAGGCGGAATTGAAGGCGTTGCTCCTCCACCCGGAGTCAGAATGGACATGGAACTATAAATGAAATTGGTGGCCAACGGGAGTACCCGCTTTATTTTTCTGGCAAACGAACTGTGAGAGTTCAGCAAAATAGTTCCCTGTCTACCACAGATCTCACCGGTACACAAGAGGCAACACCGGGAACGTGACCCAAAGAGACTCACAGGTAACATGTCGCCTCAGCGGAAAGGACTGTTTGGGGACCTGAGGGGTGGAGGTGCAGGGGCAAGTTTGGCACATGTTCCACTTGCATGTGCAAGTATTAAGAGGGAGTCCAGTGGAGAAGGACGAATGGACAAGGAACTCGCATAGGGAGCGATCCCCAGGGGAAGCAGAATGTGGAGGACGGGGGGTGGAACGTGCTCGATACTGAAATCCCCTTGAGGATGGCGGAAATTACAGAATTTATGTGCTGGACCCGTAGGCCAATGTGTGGTAGGTGAGGACTAGCGAAACCCTCTCTCCGTTCGGATAGCGAGAGGATGGAGTGCGCGAACTGGTAGTGATGCGGGTGAGGGCAGCGTTGATGTGGAGGAAGAAAAGCCCATTTCTTTGAAGGAGGAGAAACTCTCATTAGTTCTGGAATGAAAAGCCTCACCCAGAGAGCTGGGATGGGATTTGTACAAGTGACGCTGTGGGGGGAGGTGAATCACTGAAATGATAAAGAAGTCCTGGCGGGAGGGTTGGCCATTGCTCCATGGTGCGGTCTCAGCTGGAGTTTCAGGGGAATGCGATCCCGAGGGCCAGAACAGTCACTGGAGAGGTTGTGGACACAGATGTCGGTAAAACCTCAGACAAACGCAGGAATCAAAAGACTGAGCGCGCACCTAGAGTCCTAAGCTGCGTATATTCCAATGCAAGACGTGTCGCAGGAAAGACAGAGGAGCGCAGGTCATCGATCAACACTTGGAATTGTGACATTGCAGCCATCAGTCAGACATTTTCAGGAGGCCAGGGCTGGCACCTCAATGTATTTCGTTGTTGTAGACGCGACAGAGCTGGCGGGATTAAAGGAGGAGAGGTGGTGTTACTAGTCATGGAAAATGTCACAGCCGTTCTCAGTCAGGACAGACTGGAAAACTCAACAGTGAGGCGCTATCGGTGTAATTGAGAAAACAGGAACGTTTGACAATGTTAACGGGATTATACTACAGACAGCACCGAACAGTCCGAGCGAGTTCCAGGAAAGAATATGGAGAGAGATCAGAGATTCCTGCAAGAAAGATGTTTGTGACAGAGGGTGCTTTTAAATTTTCACTTATTAACTGCAGCTCCCATAACGGTAAAAGGTGAAACGTTCAAGGGGAGCATGACGGCCTGTGTTTTGAGATACTTTCCGGTTACTCTATCGCATCTTTCTGTGTCCTCGTCCGGCCATAATTTACCAAATGTTTGCAGCTCCTTTTAACAGTACAGGGCATTCACTGGCCAGTGGGACAGAACGTCGATCGTGCGCTCCAGAATGAAACCCCGGAAAGATGTGTTGAAACTCGTCTGCCAGGGTCAGTGGGCGAAGTTCGCAGGTGACAGCAGTGTATTGGGAAGAACTTGCATCCAATGATCACTTTACAGGATATTTACAAAGACAGGTGGGTAAAAAGGCTCGATGTTTCATTGGGGAACCCAGTCGTCGCCAACCACAATCTGTTTCAGCTGCTACCATCTGGGAAATGGTACCGCGGCAAAAAAAAGCCAGCACCGTAAGGCTCCGGGACAGCGGCTTCCACCAGGCCATCAGATTGATTAAACTTGAGGAAATCTGCAGATGTTGGAAAATCAAACAACAACACACACAATATGCTGGTGGAACACAGCAGCCCAGGCAGCATCTATAGGGTAAGGCATTGTCGACGTTTCAGGCCGAGACCCTTCGTCAGGACTAACCGAAAGGATAGTAAGAAATTTGAAGGTGGTGGGGGGAGGGGGAAATGTGAAATGATAGGAGAAGACCGGAGGGGGTGGGATAAAGCTAAGAGTTGGAAAGGTGATTGGCGAAAGTGATACAGAGCTGGAGAAGGGAAAGGATCATGGGAGGGAGGCCTCGGGAGAAGGAAAGGAGGGGGAGCACTAGAGGGAGATGGAGAACAGGCAAACGGATAAGTATATCAGGGATGGGGTAAGAAGGGAAGAGGGCATTAACGGAAGTTAGAGAAGTCAATGTTCATGCCATCAGGTTGGAGGCTTCCCAGCCGGTATATAAGGTTTTGTTACTCCAACCTGAGTTTGGATTCATTTTGATAATAGAGGAGGCTATGGATAGACATCAGGATGGCAATGGGACTTGGAATTAACATGTTCGGCCACTGGGCGATCCTGCTTTGTCTAGTGGACCGAGCGTAAGTGTTCAGCGAAACGGTCTCCCAGTCTGCGTCGGGTCTCACCAATATATAAAAGGCCACGTCGGGAGCACCGGACGCAGTATACAACACCAGCCGACTCATAGGTGAAGTGTCGCCTCACCTGGAAGGACTGTCTGGGGCCCTGAATGGTGGTGAGGGAGAAAGTGTAAGGGCAGGTGTAGCACTTGTTCCGATTGCAATGATAAGTGCCAGGAGGGAGATCGGTGGGAAGGGATGGGGGGGGGGGGACGAGTGGACAATGGAGTCGCGTAGGGAGCGATCCCTGCGAAAAGCAGAAAGAGGGGGGGGAAGGAAAAATGTGTTTGGTAGTGGGACCCCGTTGGAGGTGGCGGAAGTCACGGAGAATTATACGTTGGACCTGGAGGCTGGTGGGGTGGTAGGTTAGGACCAGGGGAACCCTATCCCGAGTGGGTTGGCGAGTGAATGGAGTGAGGGCTGATGTGCGGGAAATGGGGGAGATACGTTAGAGAGCAGAGTTAATGGTGGAAGAAGGGAAGCCCCTTTGTTTAAAAAAAAGAAGGCATCTCCTTCGTCCTGGAATGAAAAGCCTCATCCTGAGAGCAGATGCGGCATAGACGGAGGAATTGTGCGAAGGGGATAGCCTTTTTTGCAAGAGACAAGGTAGAAAGAGGAATAGTCCAGGGAGCTGTGAGAGTCTGTAGGCTTATTGCAGATATTAGCAGATAGGCTATCTTCAGAGATGGAGACAGAAAGAACAAGAAAGGGGAGGGAGGTGTCGGAAATGGACCAGGTAAATTTGAGGGCAGGATGAAAGTTGAAGGCAAAGTTAATGAAGTCGACGAGCTCAGCATGCGTGCAAGAGGCAGCGCCAATGCAGTCGTCGATGTAGCGAAGGAAAAGAGTCCGATACCCGTACAGACTTGGAACATGGACTGTTCCAGGAGGCCAACTAAAAGGCAGGCATAACTGGGACCCATGCGGGTGCCCATGGCTACACTTTTGGTTTGGAGGAAGTGGGAGGAGCCAAAGGAGAAATTATTGAGAGTAAGAACTAATTCCGCTAGACGGAGGAGAGTGGTGGTAGAGGGAAATTGGTTAGGTCTGGAATCCAAAAAAAAAAAGAAAAAAGCGTAGAGCTTTGGGACCATCTCGGTGGGGGTGGATGTATATAGGGACTGGACGTCCATGGTGAAAGTAAGACATTGGGGGGCCAGAGAATTTAAAATCATTAAAAAAATTCAAAGCATGAGAAGTGTCAAGAACATAGGTGGGAATAAATTGAAAAAGGGTGTATAAGACAGTGTCAAGGTCCACTGAACTCATTTCTGCATACCTTTAACATAATTATGATGATATACACAAATGGTCCACGGATTGAAATTCTAGATTGGAAGAAGACTAATTTCGATGTCATCGAAAGAGTTCAGGCTGGTGTGGACTTGGTTAGGATCCCTTCTAAGTGCGGTACTTTCAGATGTGAAGTATTGAGAGTTCAGGGCGTGTAGGTTCCTGTCGGAATAAATCGCAAGACTTTTGGGAATCTTGATTTAGAAGGATGTTGAGGGCCTTTTTAAGAACAAGAGAGAGGCATATCAGGCATCGACACCTGGGATTAAATGACTGTCTTGTGAAGTATATGAAATGCATGCAATATTTAAGAGATGATTGGGTCGGGCTAAACGAGGGCATGAGTTGTATCGAGCGGTTATGGTAAAGGAAAATCCCAAGGACCTTTGCAGATGTATAAAGAGCAAAATGATTGCAAGGGACAAAAATGGTGCCCTTGACCATCAGAATGATCATGCAATAATAGAGCCGAAAGAGATGGGGAAGATCTTAAACGATTCCATCTGTTTTTGCTTGGGTGATCGACACATGAATGAAGGAAATGGGCCAAAAACAGCCCTGAGGTCATGGACAATGTACAGATTACAAAGGAAGAGGTTTTTGCCAACCTGACGCAAATTAGGGATGAAGAATGTCTAGGCCCAGATTGGGTTTCCCCTCGCCTCTTGTGGGTGGCTAGTGTAGTAATTGCATGGGCACTGGCAGAGATATTCAAAACGCCTCAGCCACGGGCGGAAAGTTGGGGGTTAACTCCCATTAGTCAAGAAGGGCTCTGAGAATAACCCGGGAAATTAGGGGCAGGTGAATCTGACATCAGTCGTGGGTAACTCGTTGGAAGACATTCTAAGGTACACCATACTGTATGTAAGTACACGTATTTCAATGACAATGTGGTAAACAGCCTTTGCAAATGACAACTTGATTCAGAGCGGCAGTGGATGGCGAAGTATGTGATCAATTCTTGCAGCATCAGGAAAACAGATGGAAATGGGCTGCAAAAAAGCGGATGGAATTCAATTCAGGCACGTGTGAGATGTTACATTTTGCGAAAACCAGGCAAGGTAGCACTTGAGTGAATGACATGGAATTGAGGTGTGCCGGAGGACAGAGAGATCTGGGAAGTTCCATAATTCCTGGAGAGAATCATAATGTGGCATTTTGGCACATTGGCCTTCATAAGACCATGTGAAGTGACACAGTGGCGCTTAGTATGTCAAGACCTGCAATCCTCGATTCATTTACTTGAACCTCGTTTGAAACCTGTCAAATGTCAGCACATCCTTTCTCAGTCGAGGATCCTACAACTGCTGACAATACTCCACGTGCAGCCTAAGCAGTTCTCTAGAAAGCCTTAACATTATATCCTTACGTTTGTATAGCAGTTCCAGCGAAATGAATGCTGACTTCACATTTGCCTTCCTCACCACAGACTCGACCAGCAAATTAGAATTTAGTGAACCCTGCACGGGAGCTCTCAAGTCCCTTTGCGCCTCAAACATTGCATTTCCTCTCCATCCGCAAAATAGTCGAAACTTATATTCCAAATTTCATGGCCGTACATTTCCCGACAATATATTCCATCTTTCTCTTATATCTCCATTCTCCTAATCAGTCTAAAACGTCATTTAACCACTCTACGTTCTCAAAACTACCTGCCCTTCCCCATACATTTACATCATCCACAATCTTGGACACAGCGCCAACTATTCCATCCCTCGTGTCATTGACATATGATGTAATAAAGAAGCTGTCCCAACACACGCCCTTGTTGTACACCACTAGTTATCGGCAGCCAACCAACAAAAAACAACCAAACCTGTATTTCCATTCTTTGCCTCCTGCCAAACGACCAATGCATTATCCATGCTGTAATACCTTCTGCTCTTAACTTCCTAAGCGGCCTCATGTCAATTGCCTTTTCAATATCCGTGCACAACATCCAGCGATTCTCTTTTGTCGATCATGGTTATAACTTCTTCAAAGAGTTCCAATAGATTTATCAGGCAAGGGCGTTCCTTCAGTTAGCCATGCAGCCTGAGACCTATATTATCATGTGCCTCCAGGTACCGTGAAAACACATCCTGAGGAATCAACCGGAACATCACTCCAACAACTGAGTTCAGACTAACTGGCCTTTAATTTCCTTTATCCCACCACTATCGTTTCCTTGAAGACTGAAGTGACAGTTATAATTCTCCCAACATCCAGAATCTAGTGTTTCTGAAATATTATTTCGAATGCCTCCACAATCTCGTCAGCCACTTCTATCAGCACTCTGGGGTGTTCACATTAAGGTCCAGGCGACTTATTCACCTTTAGGACATTCAGATCCCAAGATCCCTTCGTAATGGCAACTTCTCACGCTTCTGCCTCCTGATACAGTCGATCTTCTGGCATAATGCTGGTGTCTCCCACAGTGAAGATTGGTCCCAAACACCTGTTCAGTTCGTCTGCCATTTCCTTCTGCACAATTGCTACCTCTCCAGCATTAAATTCCAGAGGTTCAATATACACTCTCGCTTCTCATTTAGTCACATTCTTAATACCAGGAATTGAGATTTTATGTTGAAGTTGCACAGGGCGTTAGGGAGGATTAAATTCTAAACTACGGAATTCTGCTGCTATGTGTCTTATGATTACCATCCACCACAAGCGGCACTTCCTGGTGGCCGAACGTTTCAAATCCGCTTCCCATTCTCGTTCCGACGTGTTGATCGAAGGCCTCCACTTGTGGGTAACAGGCCGCGGGTAACCTTGATGAGCGAAAACGCTGGTGCCTTTTGGGACGCATGCGCATCACTGCGACCGAAGCAGAGAGACAGGTTTCTGGTTCGTGGGGTTTACTGGGTAAAGGGGAAGGCATGGCTGATATAAGCGATTTCCAGATCAGTTAGTATGGCGTGTTTGGAAGAACAGAAGGAAGGGAAGGAGAGCGGATGGATCTCAAAAACGACCTGCCCCTCCCCGTACATTTACATCATCCACAACCTTGGAAACAAAGCCAAATATTCCATTCCTCATGTCATTGATATATGATGTAGTAAATAAGCTGTCCCAACATACGCCCTTGTTGTACACCACTAGTTATCGGCAGCCAACCAACAAAAAACAACCATACCTTTATTTCCATTCTTTGCCTCCTGCCAAACGATCAATACATTATCCATGCTACTGGCTTTGCTGTAATACCGTCTGCTCTTAACATGTTAAGCGCACTCATGTCAACTGCCTTTTCAAAATCCGTGCACAGCATCCAGCGATTCTCTTTTGTCGATCATGCTTATTATTTCGTCAAAGAGTTCCGATAGATTTATCAGGCAAGGGCGTTCCTTCAGTAAGCCATGCAGCCTGAGGCCTATATTATCATGTGCCTCCAGGTACCGTGAAACCACATCCTGAGCAAACAACTGGAACATTACCCCAACCACTGACTGGCCTTTAATTTCCTTTTTTCCACCACTCTCCTTTCCTTGAAGACTGAAGTGACAGTTGTAATTCTCCCGGAGCCATTCCAGAATCTAGTGTTCCTGAAATATAATTTCTAATGCGTCCACAATCTCGTCAGCCACTTCTTTCAGCACTCTGGGGTGTTCACATTAAGGTTCAGGCGACTTATTCACCTTTAGGACTTTCAGATCCCAAGAACCTTTCCCTTAGTAATGGCAACTTATCACGCTTCTGCCTCCTGATACAGTCGATCTTCTGGCATAATGCTGGTGTCTCCCACAGTGAAGCTTGGTCCCAAACACCTGTTCAGTTCGTCAGCCATTTCCTTCTGCACAATTGCTACCTCTCCAGCATTAAATTCCAGAGGTTCAATATACACTCTCGCTTCTCATTTAGTCACATTATTAATACCAGGAATTCAGATTTTATGTTGAAGTTGCACAGGGCGTTAGTGAGGATTAAATTCTAAACTACGAAATTCTGCTGCTATGTGTCTTATGATTACTATCCACCACAAGGGGCATTTCCTGGTGGCCGAACGTTTCAAATCCGCTTCCCATTCTCGTTCCGACGTGTTGATCGAAGACCTCCACTTGTGTCAAGATGACAGTGTGAAGGAGGAACACCTCAGATTCCATCTGGGTACCCTCCAACCTGGTTGCATGAATATCGTTTTTTTCTTCTGGTAAACAGAGGCCCGTCCCCCTCTATTCCCCACTCTGAGTTTTTGCTTCTGTAATTAGATGCTGACTGTGCTGTGAGTTCCTGCAGCGTTTCGTGTGAATTGCTTTGGATCTGCAGGCTTTCTCTTGCTCGATCCAGATTTTCCTGTGCGTGACCAGACGATAAAGTGCGCATGCGCAAAGCTGACAGACAATTCCGGAAAGCAGCGCATGCGCATTGCGGCCAAAGAATTGGCAGCAGGTTGGAGCGGGACTCTGGGCAGAAATTTTATCGGTACGCACGACCGAAATGTGACTGAGATACACTTACTATGATCTCCGGATACATTGTGGCTCCGCACCCCAGGACAGTCCCGGTCCTTTCCTTCTCTCTCAGTCGCACGATCCGTAAACAGGCCGCGGGTAATCATGATGAGCGAAAGCGCTGGTGCATTTTGGGACGCATGCGCATCACTGCGACCGAAGCAGAGAGACAGGTTTCTGGTTCGTGGGGTTTACTGGGTAATGGGGCAGGCATGGCTGATATCAGCGATTTCCCCATCGGTCAGTACGGCGTGTTTTGAAGAACAGAGGGAAGGGAACGAAAGAGGATGGATCTCGAAAACGCTGCTGAGCTCCACATATTTAAATCCAAATACGGTATTAGGAACTTGGAACAAAAGTAGTACTGAGTTAAGTACAGTTGAAGTGTTTACCTTCAAGTCCGTGAAAATGTCAACTAATGTTGTATAAAAAAAACAACAACATCCTTCCTTCAGCTTTAGATCTTCAGAAATTCACTTTTACTCTGCCGCCTCTTTTTCCGGACCTTTCTACACGTGAGAACATGTTTCTCTCTCTGGGTACAGAACGACAGCAAATACCCTTTCCTGGGTAACAGGTGACCTGCAGCTTTCACATCACAGAAGTGCATCGATGAGTTCGCCACCATCAGTCACCTGTGGGGAACAGGTCATCAGAGTAATTGGAAAGAATCCATCATTACCCATGTAATCTCTCAGGCATTTTACAGTGCTGTGAGAAAGAACCAGAAGTTGAAATGTTGCTAATGTCCCCTCTATTTTTTAAATAAGTGTGTGGACCGACCATCGCTCTGAACAGGAAATTTCTGCACAACCAAAAAACGGCAAATCACTTTAAACTAACATTCCATCTGTCCGGCAAGTCAGGCAATCGGTGCAGAGCGTTTCCCTCAGTGGGCAGCAACTCACCTGCGTAGCTGTGAGGGAGTAGTGAATAATACAAACCCAGAGAATCAAACCGAGCCACATAAAGGTGTCCCAATCCTTCACAGGCAGGAAGAACTGTTAACAGGAGGAAAATGACTTCTTCTCCCGACCTGGGTTGAAAATCGCTGTAACACGGACGGACTCATCAGTCATCTAAACTGAAGGTACATCAGCGAATTTACCCTGGGACGATGCCATTCACCTGCTCTGTTTGTGGGAAGGGATTCACTCGGTCGTCTGACCTATTGATACACCAGCGAATTCGCACTGGTGAGAGGCCATTCACCTGCTCTGTTTGTGGGAAGGGATTCACTCGGTCGTCTGATCTATTGATACACCAACGAATTCACACTGGGGAGAGGCCATTCACCTGCTCAGACTGTGGGAAAAGATTCACTCGGTCGTCGGACCTACTGACACACCATCGAATGCACACTGGGGAGAGAACATTTGCTGCTCATAGTGTGGGAAGAGATTCACTCGGTCGTCTCAAGTGAAGTTACAGCAGCAAATTCACACTGGCAAGAGGCCGTTCACCTGCTCAGGTTGAGGGAAGGGATTCACTCAGTCAACTGCTTTCCTGGCACACCAGTCTGTTCACACTGGGAAGAAACCATTCACCTGCTCAGGGTGCGGGAAGGGATTCACTCGGTCTTCAAACCTACAGATGCACAAGAAAGAACACATGGGGGAGAAACCATTCTCCTGCTCAGGATTCACGCACTCAACCACACTACAGACACGCAAGCGTTTTTATGCTGGAGAGAGGCCGTTCTTCTGACTGAATGTGAGAAGATTGACTCAGTTATCCAACCTTGTGGTGCACTACAGATTTCACACTGGCAAGAGGATTTAAATAATTTGCGTGCCGGATATTTAATCTTCACATTTGCTGAGCCCAGAGTTAAAATCGAAACTCTACTTCGGGATGAACCACACCAGTAATTAACTACTTTACTCCCAGCTCATTTCAATTTTCTGGTTCATTTTCACTGCTTCTAAAGGACTACGTGTCACACCGCTGTGTTAGAATACGCCCCTGTCCTCCAGGGTCTGAAAGCAGAATGGGGAACCATAAGTTGGATGTTCAGTTAGAAACCAGAGACGGGTTAGCAGAGGGCAGATTTCTGGCTCTGGACAGTAGTCGGGGTAAATGCATCTGATGAGGAGCAGGGAAACAGATGACAGGGAGAAAGACAATGAATGACAGTCCATCAACATTTAGACTCTAATTATTTGCATTCTGTCTTCTTCCCCCTTCAATTCATGTCCTGATGAAGGGTCTTGACACAAAGAGTCAACCATTTATTCCCCTCCATTCATGTTGCCTGACCTTATGTGGTCTAACATTTCATGTGTGTTGCTCTGGATTTCGAATGGGTGCAGAATCACCTGTGTTTATGATTCCCCAGGTGTAGTTTCAACAGTGCCCTAAGCAACTGCACCATTACAGCCAACCCGTTACTCTCAGTGCCCTGATGTATGGGGGTGAGGGTGCCAAAAGCTTTCTTCAGCACCCTGTCAGGTTGTGACTCAAGTTTCAGTAAGCCATGGATGTGTTCTCCAAGGTTTTACTGCCCTGCAATACTCCGCAAGACAATCCCTTCCACTACGAAAGTCCAACCTGAACTTGATGTCCAAAATGCAACATCCTGGACTGATCAGAAGTAAATTCCAGTTGCCAGTCCTCAGCCCATGTACTCAACTGGTCGAGATTGCCCTGTAATTTTTGATAGCCTGTTTCACTGTCGACTATAGCACCTATTCCAGTGTCATCTGCAAACTTACTAAACCTGTCTTGTATATTCTCATCCCTTCTGGATTGTTGCATCTGCCACGTACCAGTGAGGGTAGGAACAGGGTGATTTGGCAGATTAATGCATGGCTGAGAAGCTGGTGCAGGGGGCAGGGATTCAAGATCTGGGATCATTGGGATCTCTCCTGTTCAAAAGTGATGGGTTTCTACTGAACCCGAGTGGAGCCAATATTTTCATGGGCAAGTTTGTAAGAGCCGTTGGGGATGGTTTAAAATAATCCGGCAGGGGGCGGTGGGAAACTCATGGTAGGATGGATGCTAAAAAATCAAAGTTGGTGTGCAGTCAGACTGTCACGAAGGCATAATTATGATATGACATAATTGCAGCGAGCAGGGTGAGTAGCAGGGCAATAGGGATGCAAAATTAATAAGGGTCGCAAATAATTTACTCAATGTGCTATATTGCTATGTGCAGAGTTTAAGAAATAAGGATGATCATGTTGCACTGTTGCGGATTGTCATGTATGATGTTGTGGTCATCACTGAATCGTGCTGAACAATGGTTGTAATTGGACGCTGAATTTCCACGGTTACTCGTAATGGAGGGATAGGAAGGAAGGCGGAGAGGACGGCATGGATATGCTGGTATAGAATTTCATCGGATCTGTAGCAGGATGTGACATAGGATCGGAAGATGTCAAATGCTTTTGGTTAAGTTCAGAAACCTTCAGTGTAAAAGAAACATGATGTCAGTTATATACAGGCTTCACAACACTATCTGGGAAGTGGACTGCAGATTACAACAGGAAATAGAAAAGTGGTGTCTAAAGGGAAATGTAATGATAGTCATAGGAGATTTCAACATGCAGGTCGATTGGAAAAATCAGGTTGGAAATGCATGTCAGGAGAGTGAGTTTATTGAATGCCTATGAGATGGCTTTTTATTGAAGATTGGTGTTGAGCCTACTTGGGGATAAGCAATACTTAACCTGGTGTTATGCAATGAAGCGGGAGTGAATAAGGAGCTTAAGGTAAAATAACTATTAGGAGGAAGGGATCACAATATGATTGACTTCAGCTTTAAATTTGACAGGTAGAAAGAGAAGTCCGATGTTGCAGTATTTCAGTGGAGTAAAATAAATTACAGTGGCATGAGAGAGAAGTTGGCCAATGTAAATTGGAAGGAGATGTTGGAAGTGATGACAGCAGAGCAACAGTGGAATGGGTTTCTGGGGAAAATGAGGAAGGTGCAGGATGGATATATTCCAAACATTACGAATTATTCAATTGCAGTCTCCACGGCACGCTCCTGGTGAGAGGTCTACAATCAGAGGATTAACGTTCCACCTTTGTCATCAGTTTTCTACTATCAATCCAATTGTGTATCAGTTTAGTCAGCTATCCCTGGATTCCCTGTGACCTCAACCTCCAGGGCAGTCCACCAATAGACAATAGACAATAGACAATAGGTGCAGAAGTAGACCATTCGGCCCCTCGAGTCTGCACCGCCATTCTGAGATCATGGCTGATCATTCACTATCAATACCCAGTCCCTGCCTTGTCCCCATATCCCTTGATTCCCCTATCCATCAGATATCTATCCAGCTCCTTCTTGAAAGCATCCAGAGAATTGGCCTCCACCGTCTTCCGAGGCAGTGCATTCCACACCTCGACAACTCTCTGGGAGAAGAAGCTCTTCCTCAACTCTGTTTTAAATAACTGACCTCTTATTCTCAAAATATATTTTCTATCAAGCTGTGTATACTATTTGCAATCTTGATATTTGGCTCCTTACAGGCAATCACAAAACAAAGAAACCCTCTGGAAACAAACAAAAAAAAACTGTCAAACGCCCTCTGTACAGAAAAAATAAAATTGCTCAAACAATAACAGTGAGCACAGAGCATTCAGAACTGAAGTTCAGGGAAGTGAGTCCACAGACATAAAGACAGGTGCTGCTGTAGGAGCCCATTAGTTGCAGGGCACAGTCTTCGTTCAGCACAGGGAAGAATAAAAGTAAATACTGGCCCGTCCCTCACCCCCAGCTCCAATTGCTGGCGTTTTCTATTAGGCCCATTGCTCAAGTTATCCAAATCCCCGGTCATTCCTTGCTCTCAGATCTGCGCCACGCTGGTACGCTGCGATCTCGAGCCTATACCCGCTGCTTCACCTTTCCAATTCTGGTCCACATGTTCAGATACTAAATTGAAGAAAGGTCAATTTTAACGCTGTGAGCAAAGATCTGGAAAGTGAAAGACTGGGACATGTGTTTTTCCTGCAATTATTTGAAGTTTTGAGAGTGAAAAGCTTGCATGTGTCTGTCAGAAAAAAAAAAGATAACTGTATAAGGGAATATTGGCTTTGAAGAGGTGTTGAGGCCCTGGTTATGAAGAACGGCGGTGCGTCATAGCTGTAGGCGGGTTGTAACAAATGAGGGATGGTTGCAGTAGAAGGCATGCAAGAGGCCGCTTTACAGTATCCAGGTATCTAAACGAAGGCGTGGTGTATCCCTGTTAGGGCAATTCCAGAGTGATGGTATACAGTATAGCAAATGTTAATTTCAACAGGAACTAGTCTTCAGACCTGAGTATCAATTGTTGATTAGTTTACAGTGCAGACCAGAACAATGGTGTTCCTGGACAGACTGGCTAATCGCAAGCAAAGAAACACTCCATGGTTCTGAGATGCTGCAAATTCATGAATGCAGCCCAGAGTCAGCGGCGATTCAAATTCATTCTCGGTGTCGTGAGTGTTGCAGGGCAGATTGCGGTGTTTGAAAAGTATATGTAATTTAAAGGAAGCATTATGAAAACATTGTAAATGTAAAACAGTCCTGTTGATCTTCAGCATATAAAAATGCCGTGTAATATTGGTTCGGGCAGGTCCTAACTCCAAAAGGTGTCTGATTAGTTTTACCGATTAATGACATCTATATCCACAAGGTTCAATGTCTCTCCTGTGCTTTCATTCGGTCTCAATAGCCCGAGGAAAGGTGAATCCTGAGCGACCCCACAAATATGTTAAGATTAATGAGGTTGCAAGGGAGAGAAGCGCAACATCAGTTCTGTAATCAATTTCTGGAGACGAGAGAGACAGGGGAGTCCGTAGATAGTTTTTTGTATTTGGATTTATTTAAGAAATGAACACAGGATGTATAGAAGTTCGACAAAACAGCATCATCTTCATGAACCACCGACTGATTATGGGGGCGGGGGAGGAACTTTGCTGTGGTGAGGCAAATGAGGGTGTACGAATACCCAGGAACTGACAAACTGTTCACTGAGGCCCAGTGGGAGGCCAACATTGGCAGAAATATTTAAATTAGAGGATTGAACACTACAGCACATGAACAGGACATTCGGCCCGCAGTGTGGTGCTCAACCAGCTACAGAGCAAATCAAAAGCACCCAAACACTATTCCCTCCGACCTACACCACATCCATATACCCCCATCCTCCTTTCATCTATGTTCCTGTCCAAACTTCCCTTAAAAACCTCTTATATATTTGTTTCTAACATCATACCATGCATTCATGGCTCTCTGAGTAAAAACATCCCTCATATCATACTTCAACATACCTTCTCTCACGTTCAATACATGGCCTGTGGTATTAGACATTCAACCCCCGGGATACGGATACACTCTATCCACACCCTCTATTCCTCTCACGTTCAATACATGGCCTGTGATATTAGACATTGCAATCCCGGGATACGGATACACTCTATCCACACCCTCTATGTCTCTCGTGATCTTCTAAACCTCTCTCTGGTTTCCCCTCAGCCCCCGCCAGAGAAAGCAACACAATTTATCCTTATCGACGTGCGTATCCACTTCCAAAGTGTGATGATCTTCGATCCCAAGCTCTGTCTGCTCAGCAGCTCTGTTAATGATCGTGTGCTTAGCTGTCTCCTTGCATTTGCCCGACTGAGGTGCAACACCTCACATTTATCTGGGTCGACCTCCAGCTGCCATTTCTTAACTCGAATCTGCACTGATGCTGTATTGCTTGCCAGTCCTCGGCGCCACACACAACTCCACACTTGTACATTTTCATCCAGGCATTTGTATGCATTACAACGAGTAGAGGTCCCAGCACAGATCCCTGCGGAGCTCCGTTTGTTAGAGACCTCCAGCCTAAATAAGTCCAACACTACCCTCTGTCTTCAGTAAGCAAGCCAGTTCTGAATCCAAACAGCCAAATTGCCCCGGATCCCATGCATTCGAATCTTCTAGATTTACTACCATGGGGGACTTTGTCAAGCCCCTTACTAAAATTCGTGTAGACAACATCCACTGCCCTGCCCTCATCAATCTCTCTCCTCACCTTGTCAAATAAAACAAAAATCCTAATGCACTCTCCAGAGAGTTGGAGAATTGTGTTTTCTGTTTAAGAAAGGCTCTAGAAGTAAACCAGGAAGTTATAGGCCGGAAAGCCTGATATTAATGGCGGTAAAGTAATTGGAAGATATTGTAAAGGACCGTATGTATTAGTGTTTGGATCGATATGGACTGATTGGGAACGCGTGGGTTTATGTATGGTACCACTCTGTGCTTTGCGTGGAAACTTAAAGAAGGCGTTGCAGTTCATATTCTCTACATGGCATTTAGCGTGACGTCTGACATGGTCCCGCAAGGGCGTTTGTTCAACAAGCTTGTAACTTAGCTTTCCCGATAGGGGTTAGACATTAGCTTTGCGGGAGAAGCCAGAGGTTGCTAGTAGATAGTTAGCTCTCTGACTGGTGGGATCGGATCTGGGTCTGTTGTTCAATGTCATCTGTATGTCCTGTGCGTTTCTCCAGCTGTTTTAACAAAGAACCAAAATCACAGGTTGGGAAGATGGGATTGTTGGATTATGCAAGATGCCGCACTGGCACGTTCTCCGAAACCCCACTTTGTTCTGCCTGTGACTAGTTCATTTTAGGTCTCACATTTCAATAAAGTCCAAGGACTCTGTTCTGCCTGAGGATCTGTTAGTTCATCAATATATTAAAGAAAATTATTTTGATGAGTTTGCCATTGTTGCAGAGGAATCAAAAGGCAATTTGACTGGGAATGATCGTGTGGCTGTAATTTGTGTCCGAAATAAAAAAAAACAACTTACCAACCATTTATCAGTATAAACCGCAGAATATGTTGCCATCATGTTAGGCTTACACTGAGTGGAGGAAATTTGTCCATGTAAATTTGTAATTTGTTCAGATGCTTTTTCGGTTCTGATTAATTTCAAAACGGGTTGGTCAGTGTGGAACTAGCTGGACACCAGCAGTCGGTCAGAGTTACTGTTGGAAACTCATCAAACATTATTTCATAAGCAAAATATTAACTTACACGCGCACGGGACCCTGCACATGGAGGGACTGAGTGGAATGAGCGGGTTGACTGTTTAGTTTCAAAAGCTGTTAAATGTTTAAATGCGGATAAAGACCTCCCACTTTGCAAATCAGAACCAATTTCAGGGTTTGCAGGTTAAGAATTAGCGGCTTCTGGTAAATCTAGTGGGACACTGCGCACAAGGGGAGACAGCTTTAAAAAATACTTAACAGTGTTGGGTTCATGGGAGAAGAGGGTAAAAACAAGAAGGGAAGGAATTATATGGATACGACCTGAATTAGCCAGAGTACAATGAATTATTCCTTATGTCGTGTTAGAAAACTACATGCTAGATGTTATCATTATGAAGCATTTGAACACATATAATTTCAGGATGAAGGTGATCAGGTAGATAGAAATGAAATGAAATCGTTAGGGGCGGATATCTTTCATTTCAGTTGTGGGAATGATTTTAATTTGATTCTCACTATTGGGTTTCAATTGACACAATCGGTAGGATTTCGGGGATAATTTAGTTTTCATTAGAACAAAGAAGCAGCGAGGATATTATTTCCCATATTCCAGTCCCGTTCGTGGCGGGAATGTGTATTAATTTGGAGTGACAACCACCACATATCCAAAACCCGCCCTATTTATATTCACGTTGGCCAATCATTCAATAGGAAGGCGGAAACTGGTGTGTTTGATATTGGATTAGCCAACTAGAATCAGACTAGAACTCCCGCTGCCTTGTGGGAAAGTCGGTCTGTGTGGTTGGTGGGCGGTAATAGGGATAAATGGACATACAAACAGACCAATGGGTGGCTATCATTCCAGAGTAGTTCGTTGACTGACATCTGGCGAGTCCAGGACGCTGTTTCGCCTCTCCCCAGAAACACACTATCCTAATGTCCCAGACCTCCCGGTCGATGGGAAACTCGAACCCGGAATAACAACTGAGAGATCAAGCGGAGAATGTGAGGAGCTGGCGTCGGGACTGGAGAAATTGCGGCCGCCTCCGGCTGTGATCAGGACGCGGCTTTATGAATAATCTGCAACACCGAGGTGACCGGATATTTCACCGACCTAATTATCTGCTCCCTGAATTTTGACTGAGTCACCGCGTAAATAAATGTGTTTGTGCAGCAGCTGAAATCAGTCAGCAAATACCCGACGTAGTGAAAGATCCGTTCAGAATCAGTGAATTCGAATCCTTTTCCTGAGACCTGATAATGTATGAAATTTACAACCAGTGTCATCCACAGGAGAATGAAGCTGCCGGAGAGGGTGAAGAGTAAAACCACAGACCTTCTCCTGCTCTCTATCTCAGTGTCACTGCAGTTGTCCCCCTTGCTCTGACCTTTCAGCCCCTTACGGACCCGACTGGCCACTAAAATGTGCCTGACGGTCAGAGCGTTGAGCAGCAGGATCCCAGCGAAAGGGAGGAACGGAGTTAAAACCGTATCGAGCCAGTCATAGCCCACCCACCAGGGGTCAGTGAAATAATTGTCCTTGGTAATACAGGACCACGGTACATTTTCGATGATCATCCTGGGTTCCCACGTGAAGTATCGGGGAACGTTTCTCAGACAGGACATCACGGCGGTTGTTGTCAGAACCACAGCCGCAGTTTTCCCGGTGCAATATTTTGTTTTCAGTTTCTGACAGCAAATGGCGACAAACCGGTCAAAGGTGAAAGTGACGGTGAACCAGACAGAACAGTGTACGGCTGTGTAGCTCAGTACATCGATAACACTGCACACAGGAGTGATGCCCAGAAAACTCCACCGGAAGTAATACACTCTGATTCGGTACAAAATGACGCTGGTGACAATGGTCAGTAGATCCGCCGCTGCCATGGCCACCAGGTAGCGAGTGGTGCAGGTAGAGAGGCCGCATTTTCCCCGAGACAGGATCACGATCGCCACTAAATTCACTGCGTGTTGGGTGAGGGGCAGAGAGGAGGGAGGGAGGGAGGGAGACGGGGAGAGGGGACGGGAGGGGAGGGGGACGGGGGAGAGAGAGTGAGGGAGAGAGATATAACAGAGAGAGGGCATTATTGAAACAATTCCTCAAGGGATCGGGTTTCAGCTAAAGATCAGAAGTTCTCGAGACTGTGAATGGCTGCTGATCTAAATTGAGACTCTGTTCGCACTGTCTCTGACCTGCCTTCGTCAGTGTGGAGATAAGACGATGTGTGGGCAATCGTCGGCGATAAAAGCGATCTAGGTGAACAACAACGATCGGTGCTGATCCCGATTCCAGTCACTAACGTGGCCGGTTTCACTGATTTAACCGTGACTGACCAGGCCCCTGGAAACTCAACATCTGATGGGGCCCTGAAATGATACGGAGGGAAGCAACACACAAAAAGTACTGGAGGGACTCAGCAGCTCCGGCAGCATCCATGGAATTGAACAAACTTCGGTTTTGGACAGAGACATTTCTACAGGACGAAGCGGTGCAATTTACGACGCGTCTCAGAGGGAAAGCAGAAACAACTCAGTAACCTGAGGCTGAGCGGCTCCGTTGATGGATTAATTCCACAGCGCAGTTCAATTCGATAACTCTCGTCAGCAGATCCGCGGACAGTGGTTCAGATGATCAGACCCAATTATTAACGCGTACAACAAGCTGGAGGAGCTCAGCAGGTCGGACAGCATCCGTAGAAACGCGTCTCGGCCCGAAACGTTGACTGCTCGTTTCCAATGTGTACTTTGCGTTTACAGACGCAGTTATTGACCGAGAGGCAGTGAGATCCGACTGTGACAGACTCCACAGGGAAACCTGAAACACAGCACCAGGGTTTCTCTCTGGTAAATAACTCAGAAACAGTGACCTTTACAATGTAAACGACTCCCAGTCACACCTTGCGGGAGATCTGCCTGTCCTCACAATGGGACAACTCCGGACAAGGTGTCATTGAAGGCAAGAACAACGTTCGAGTCGATCCCGTGAGTTAGATGAGAGACAGAAGTTTAGCTCCGCCTGTCACTAAATATGATAAATCAGAGTGTTGAACTGACCGGATCAATATCTCTGACGGATATTTGTACAATGATCATCTAGTTAGAAGCTTGTCAAATGACCATGAACAGATTCACATGGTTAACACACAGAAAGACCAAGCATGAATTGCTTTGCTCACTCACCAGGAACTCCAATGACGGCGATGAACACGTACAATACACTACTGTACCTATCCAACATTGCAGGCATTTCCTCTGTCCAGTAACCTGTCCTACAGGCGATCTCTCGGAATGAAATCTGGAGGCAGCACATGCCTGCGGTTTTAATACCATTTAGCGGCTCCACAGGGACACATTTCAACAGATTTAAATAACTGTTTTAAAATTATTTACAAAACAATTATGTCAGGCAGGTGCAATCCCCGTGGTGACAGATTGCGATTAAATGCGAGTGCAATGTTTGGACTGTTTGTGTGAATTAGTTTGTCCGAACAAAGGTGACTGAACCTTCACTGGTTTCCTATCAATTCAATGTGATCCCACTGTTAATATGTACTTCAATGGAGCCAATTGAGAGACACAGAATACTGAAGTAAATTATGTCATTGTAGCTTGTAAAATTGTATTGAATCACCTACTGTTACCATTCTCCTCGAGAGTATAAACACTCTAATTAGTTTGTGTTTCGGTGACTCTAGCGAGGGGGTCGCCAAGAAAAGATCTGCTGGTCATGGTGAATAAACAGTTTCATATCCACAGAACCCTCCGCATCTTCAGTGACTAAATCACAGTCAGAACATTTCGGTGCTCGTCCAAGACCCACCCTTAACCCTAATACATGGGCACAAAGTTTAGTAGGGGGATGAGTATGTTTCAATCATATCACCACGTATGCGTTAAAGAACACGGCGGAGCGCTGGAGAGGCGGATAAGAAAGTGTGTAGCGTGTTTCTGTGTCTCTGTGTGGATCGACCCATTGTCTCTCCCTGACCCTCCCTGACTATACACGTATCCATAGACCTCGAGTTCAATTTATCCCCTCGATTCAGTCCCGTATCTTCTCTTTCCCAAAGTGTTGCATTGAACGTGGCCATGTTTAGGGTGGTTCAAGAGTCTCCGGCATTCCAAATAAAGTTTATGGGGTGGATTCCTACTTTAGTTTCTACAAGCAATCCAGCTGCACCATCCAACCATGTGGTGAACACATGTACAACTTGGACTCCCCCTAGGTAACTCTGGATACAAGTCGTGGCTTATCATCAGCACCATGGGCAATGCATTGTAGGTAACACAGTTGTCCTTCCAGGGGCAATGGGCCATTGTTACATCCTGACAAATCCCAACCCACCTGGGTTGTGGGCAATCAACGGCAAAATAAACGTTGTGTCTAGAATTGCGTCATTTCTTTGGGGATCCAGTACTCATAACAGAGGGAACGTTAAGTGTTTCAAATAAGTGTTTGACTACCCAGCCATTAGGCGGAGCTGTGGAGCTCGGCGGCAGCTCAGCCTGATCAGCATCCCGTCTCCCTTCATTCTGCCACTGCACACGTTGGTCTGTTATAGGGTCGTTTTAGAACCTTGTTTCCCCTAACCCTCCTCTGTACCTTCCTCCCTGAATCCTTTTTCCCTCGTTTACATCATCCTTCTGAGAGCCCATGCTTCAGCATGTGTAGGATTTGAATGGATCAATCATTTCACACACCCTTCTGCTCTCCTCGGTACTGTGCGATACCAAGTTCCTCGGCCAGTTCCTACTCTGTCACGGAGTCAAATTCTGCGTATCCAAAGTAGGACCAAAAACACTCGTGAAAACTGGCCACAACCTCGTCACAAATATAGAAGGCTCCTTCCTTTCCACCGGCTGCAGATATGCAAAACCTCACTGTCACCTCTATTAGTCCAGCAGCTTCTAATGGTACCTTCTGAACATCACCCCGTGTCCCCTGGGCGGGTGCCTTTTCCTCCGGCAGGGCTGATGGGAAAGCTGAAGTTAGATAGAGAAGGGTTAACGTCCCTTCCTCCGTTTCATATAAACCGTGAGTTATCCTGTCTGCTGAATGGACTGGGAAAGGTTCCGAGAATTATCTCTCATTCACATCTATCAATTGGGCCACGTCAAAGGGACAGAATAGCGTGTCACACACGCCCCACACCCCCGGCTCTGGTGTGTCCTGCAGTCCGTCCATTACTACAGGCGCCATTGGGGCACTGGGTGTTGAAGGTTCCACCCACTCTCGGAAAAACCTGCTGGGAGGCGGGTCACTTCCCCAATAATCCTGGCTTTGACACTGTTAGTCCCGGAGAGCAGGGAGAAAGCATGGCGGACGTGGCTGTTCCTCATGGAGATCGACTGTAGTGGGTTCCCAGCACGGCCAGCATGGAGGTGGCTGACTGTGCTGGGCCTTGTTGAAAAGAGCAAGATGCAAGCAGATGGCAGGATGGGGGAGGAAGCAGAAAGAGTCCCTTACTGGGTATGGAGCTGGAGAGAGGGATTGAGCTGGAGGTCAGGAACAGTTGGGCAGTGACTTTGCCCTTACTTCTGATCCACCAGCTGGACAGTGTAGTGGTTAAGGGTTGAAACACTCTGAGAATGTTAGGCATTACCTGACCATATCTGCCCCTGGACAAAGGCTACGATTACCTTATCAGGGGAATAAAGTGAGCAACCCGGTGTGTGATACAAGCGTCTCTTCATACGCTAACTCACCCCAAACTGCATCACCATCATCGTCCGTCCTCGCACATATCACTCCTCTCCGAGCTGAGAGTTCACTTTGCAGATTTTCCATCTGTTTTAAACACTTGCGATCAGCGCAGCCTTTCTTCTCAGCTGCCGATTTCTTCATGACATTCGTAACAGCCGTAAATCCTGACCCTGACTTTTCCTTTCTCTAATTCTGTATCCGCCTGTTTATACTCCTCTTCAGTTTCCTCATTTTCTCTTGTTAACGCTTCACACTGAGCCTGAAACTGACTCATGTGGATCAAATTCACCTGATGCTGCTCCGTCAGAATTTCTAACTCTTCCCTACACTTACACAATTCCTCTGTCAGTTTCAGTTTTTTTCTCTCTTCACTTCAAATAGATCATCCAACAAACATCACATTATAACATTTCTAATCCCTTATAATTTCTTTAATTTATTTTTCGCTAACTATTTTTCACAATTCTTCCTGCACAGTTCCGGACCCTCGGCTCTGAAACTTTCCTAACCACTCCTCATAATCTGACCATTTCCTTCATAATTAACCAAGAAAGAAATCTCTGAAATCCTCTGAATTCCTGGGTTCCTCCTGTCCTTTCCCTTTCACAGTTTAATATCCTAACCTACTGTGTGGTTCAACTCGACACCAGAGTCCCAGACCACTTTTCTTTCTTTTCGAGTGCACCCCAGGGCGCGAAAATATGTTCACCGTTCATACACTGAGATCAGTTTGGAAAATCACAAGGAAACTCGTAATTAATCAAAACTCCCACTTTATTGTTCCTGCACAAACAACGAAGTAACTATGTTCACCCCAGGCTGACAATTTAAAACATGAATTCCACTGTTCCCTCTGTAGTAATACACAATCTGACCACTTCTGAATTTCACAACATTGAAACAATGGATCCCACTGTATCCAAATGATCGATCATTTCTTCTCCAGTCCCTTCCATGGGGGTTCTTCCTTGTGATAGTTAGTCTCAGGAGTTATCACACCTTTGAATTTGGAACTCTTAACTTGCTTTGACACAAGTCTTATTTGAATCATTTGAAACACCTCTTATCAGTTCAGAGGACACATCTCATTCCTATTGTCTGAAGTCGATCAGGCTGATGACTAACAGATTTCCTTTGGGTGTAGTCCAAGTGCGACACAACTTCATGTGGGAGGTGATTTCTTTTGTTCTCCTCCATTATGGTTCCAAACAGACAAACTGTGTCGCTCAGACTCTCAGCAGAAATATCAAGATTCCTTCTGTAAACCTGCCACTGTACATAATACACACCTTATCTCAGAGTTACTTCAGGTTCAGAGATAACGAGATTACTTCTGCACACCTGACAGTATATGTGAGAGTGATTTCAGGCTTAGAATGGGAATACCAGCAACTTCTTTTTTCAGTTGATCTGATTAGGTTATCCCATAGCAATCAGTTCACAAAATGGGGGTTACAGAGCAGCTTCACACAATGACAGCCTCTATTCCTTTGACCTCATGGCAAAAACACAGACAATTGATCACTCTGCTTCCACTGTCATTGACCCATTCACGTTTGATTTTTTTTTTGCATATGTTAATTCCTTCCTGACCCACAGTGGTGTATTTTAGTGCAGAGCAGATGGGATGCTCCTCCTGTCAGCGGTGGGAATTCTGGATATCTAACAGTTTCCCGCATGATTATTTGCACGAAGTGCATCTAATCACAGCGCCTGACGACTGGTTCGGGGAGTTGGATGTACTCAGGATCATTCGGGTGCCTGAAGATACTATCAATGAAACATCTGAAGAGGTGGCCACACCCAGAGTACAAGCTTTGGATAGGAGATGCGTGACTACCAGCAGACGAAAGGGTCATTAGGAAGACCATTAGGTCATTAGGATGCACAAATTACTGAATCCGAAATTCATAAAGCTATTTTTTCAATGCAATCTGGTAAGGTTCTGGGACTTTATGGTTATCCTGTAGAATATTATTAAAATTTTGGAAAATTGCTTTCCCCATATATGTTGGAGATGCTTAAAGATTCTTTTGTGAAAAGTGATTTACCCTCTACTTTTTATGAGGCTTCAATTCTTTAATCCTCAAAAAGGATAAAGATCCTACTGACTATGCTTCATACAGACCTATTTCATTATTTAATGTTGATGCTAAGATTCTGTCAAATATAATGGCCAATAGGTTGGAGAGTATGTGGGTAAAATCATTTTGAAAGATCAAACAGGCTTTATAAAGGGTCGTTATTCTTTATCAAATGTTTGGAAACTATCAAACATTATATATTCGCCCGCTTCTAAGACTCCACAATGCGTTGTATCTTTGGATGCTGAAGAAGAATTTGATCGTGTTGAATGGAAATATTTATTTAATGTCTTCGAAACGTTTGGTTTTGGTATTAACTTTAATAATTGGATTAAAATGATATATAAAGCTCCTACTGTCTCTGTAGTCACTAATAACTGTAGGTCTCCTTTTTTTCAGCTATCACTGGATTTTGATGGGATTGGTTCTATTATTCTATCTTTTATTTCGGATAACAAAAGACCAGGAATTAGTAAATATCATTTAGAAAAGTTGAAAAAGGACGGAGGTCTCGCTTTGCCTAATCTAAGAATTTAATATTGGGCTGTCAATTTGCGATATGTGTCCATTTGCTTATATTAGGGCAATAGGAATTATCTGCCAATTTGGGTAAACCTGGAACTGAGAGTTGTGAAACAGTTCTATTATTAGGAGTTGCTCTACAGATACAATTAGCTAAAATTGCTAATTTAAAACTATATCCTGTGGTTAAGCACGCTTTGCAAATATGGCTCCAGTTCGACAATTTTTTTAAATCTTAAAAAAATTAAACTTTGTAGAACAATTTATCGTAATCACTTTTTTAAACCTTCCTATGCGATCAAATATTTTTTTTACTTTGGAAAAATAAAAGTATTACTTCTTTTTAGATGTATTTAAAGAAGGCAGAATGATGTATTTTGAACAATTAGTCGATAAATATTCTCTCTCATATTCATACTTTTTGCAATACCTTCAAGTTAGATATTGTTCCAAAAATTCAAAAATATTTAAGTAATTTTCCTTACATATTGTAGACTGACTTATTAGAGATTATTATGAGTAAGTACCCTTCGATGAAAGGTTCTATTGGAATAATTTATAATTTATTATTCCAATGGGATAAGCGTCCTTTACTGAAGATTAAACAAGATTGGGAGAAGGAACTCAGTTTGACCTTGATATGGGAGGATTGGACACGGATTCTGAAGCTGGCTATCTCTTCTTCGATCTGTGCTAGCCATTCACTGATTTAAATTAAAATTGTACATCGCTACCATTTGTCGGAGGAGAGATTTTCTAAATTATTTCCCAATGTTGACAAGTATTGTATTAGATGTAAATCTAAAATAGCTACACTGACACATATGTTCTGGATATGTTCTATATTAAAACAGTTTCGGAAGTCAGTCTTTTCGACAATTTCTAAAGCACTCAGAATCAACTTACAACCTAATAAATTGACTGTGCTCTTTGGAATAATTCCTCAAAATATCCATGGTATTTCTGTGTCTGGCCAACATGTTATTGCGTCTGTTACATTGACAGCTAAGAGGGCCATCTTGTTGAAATGGAAGGACATATCATCTGTTACTTTGTCACAATAATTCTCTCAAGTGATGCTGTGTCTTAGTTTGGAGAAAATTAGAAGTCGAACCTTTGAACCTTTATTTGATTTTGAGATGTGGCTCATTTGCTTGTTATTATCATTTCAGTTGACTGATAGATTTCCTCCACCATCTATCTGTAATTGTTTTTTGATATATCTTTCTTTCTTGCTGGTGGTTTGATGTTTATTTTCTGTACGACTCATGGCTCCGTGGTTATACCCCCAGTGGGTTTCTTTTCTCTCTCACTTTTCTCGCTGAGTAGGGTTTTTCCTTTTATTCACAAAAATGTTCAATCTTTAAGATAATTTGTTTTGAGGCATTGTGAGTGTTGTTATTTTTGAATAATAATAATAATAATAATAATAATAATAAGAAGAAGAAGAAGAAGAAGAAGAAGAAGAAGAAGAAGAAGAAGAAGAAGAAGAAGAAGAAGAAGAAGAAGAAGAAGAAGAAGAAGAAGAAGAAGAAGAAGAAGAAGAAGAAGAAGAAGAAGAAGAAGAAGAAGAAGAAGAAGAAGAAGAAGAAGAAGATTTGAAAAGAAACATCTGAAGAGATGGCCACACCCAGAGTACAAGCTTCGGAGAGGAGATGCGTGACCACCAGCAGAGGTAAGGGCCATTAGGAAGGCAGTACAGGGCTGTCCTGTGGGCATTCTCCTCAGCAGAACACCTTGTTGGATACTGCTGGGTGGGTGGTGGTTGTCCCATTGGGGCACGGCAGCAACAGAAAGGCCGGTTGCACTGTTGGCTCTGAAGCTTAACAGGGAAGTGTAAATTCAGGCCTTGCGGTGGTTATAGGAGATGATAGTCAGGGGAGAGAAAGGAGATTCTCTCAATGTGGTAGGAATTTAAATGAGAACAGATTTCTGTGTCACAGATCCAAACCATTAAACTCCAGTCCCATTAAACGGGAACATTAGCCGAGGAATATCTCCCACGCCCAGTGAACAAAGTGCAGAACTGGGTTTGATAAACAGCAGCAGTAATTGCCGGTTTCGGCACCAACATTCACTTTTGAACTTGATTCAGCAACTATGATGGTGAAATATCCAGCCTGTAGCCTGTCGCCTGTTTAAACAGTTTCCCCAGTGTGAACTCGGTAGTGCGTCACAAGGTGGGATGACTGAGAAAATCTCTTCCCACATTGGGAGCAGGAAAATGGCCTTTCTCCAGTTTGGACTCGTCGGTGTGTCCGTAAGTCGAATGACTGACTGAATCTCTTTCCACATTCAGAACAGGCGTACGGCCTCTCTCCAGTGTGAATACGCTGATGTATCATCAGTTGAGATGACTGAGTAAATCCCCTTCCACAGTCTGAGCAGGTAAACAGCCTCTCTCCAGTGTGAACTCGTTGATGCACCTTCAGTTGATATGACCAAATGAACTCTTTCCCACAGTCTGAGCAGAAGAACAGCCTCTCCCCGGTGTGAATGCGCTGATGTGTCTTCAGTTCAACTGACCGAGTAAAGGACTTCCCACAGTCTGAGCAGGTGAACGGCCTCTCTCCAGTGTGGACTCGCTGGTGCACCTGCAGGTCAGATAAATGAATAAACCTCCTCCCAGATTCAGAGGAGGTGAACGGTCTCTCCCCAGTGTGGACTCGTTATTGCACCTTCAGTTGATATGACCGAATAAACCCTTTCCCACAGACTGAGCAGGTGAACGGCCTCTCCCCAGTGTGGACTCGCTGGTGCACCTGTAGGTCAGATAAATGAATGAATCTCTTCCCACATTCGGAGCAGGAAAATGGCCTCTCCCCAGTGTGAATTCGCTGATGTACCATCACTTGAGATGACCGAGTATATCCTTTCCCACAGTCTGAGCAGGTGAACGGCTTCTCACCAGTGTGAACTTGCTGGTGTGTCAGTAAGCTGGATGACCAAGTGAATCCCTTCCCACAGTCTGAACAGGTGAACGGCTTCTCACCAGTGTGAACTTGCTGGTGTGTCAGTAGGCTGGATGACCAAGTGAATCCCTTCCCACAGTCTGAACAGGTGAACGGCTTCTCACCAGTGTGAACTTGCTGGTGTGTCAGTAGGCTGGATGACCAAGTGAATCCGTTCCAACAATCAGCGCAGGTGAACGACATCCTATCAGTGTGAACTCGCTGGTGTGCATGCAGGTCAGATGAGTGAGTGAAAAGTGAATCCCTTCCCACAGTTCTTTGTCAATTCATAAGTCAAATGTTAGATGTAGTAAATCCCCTACACGATCAATGCGATGAAGAACTAATCTCCAGTGAACAAATGCTGGCGTGTTCTCAGCTCCCCGGTTCCAGTGGATTTCAGTGAGTTATAAAAGCAAACTTCATAACAGACACAAAGCACTTTTCCAGCTGTGATGACATTATTCATCCTTAAGTAGGTGGGCAGAGACAGCAAAACTGACATGTTCTGTTAAAAATTCCCGCACACAATTTTGCTGCCATTTCTAACCTGTAAAAATATTTACAGTTGACATCAATGAGTGAAAGTCATCGTTCAGAGAAGTGTATGGTCATCCACTTTGTTAGAGGCAATGAGAGTGCAGACTGTTTTCTCTAAAGAGAGGAAATAATGTTGAAGAGTACGAGAATATAAAAGCAAGGATGTGTTGTTGAGTATTTATAAAGTTTGTCCTCACTTGGACTGTTGAGAGCAGATACAGGCCCCTTATCTAGAACATAGATACTTACATTGGAGAGCGTTCAAAGGAAGTTTACAAAAATATTTCAGGACTTATAAGGTTTGTCAGATGAAGAACATTTGATGGCTCAGGGCCTCTACTCACTGGAGTTCAGAATAATGAAGGGGCCCTCATTGAAATCTATCGAACATTGAAAAGTCTCGATAGAGTGGATGTGGAGAGTATGTTTACTCGAGTGGGGGGTCTAAGACCAGAGGACACAGCCTCAAAATCGAGCTTTGTTCTTTCAGAAAGGAGAAAGGGAGGGATTTCTTTAACCGAAGCGTGGTGAATCTGTGGGATTTGTTGCTATGAGTTGCTCTGGAGGCCAAGTAATTGGGTATATTTTAGGGAAGAGGGTGATGGATTCTTGATTAGTCAGGGCATGAAGGGAAAAGGGGAGAAGGCAGGAGAGTGGGGTTGAGAGGAAAAATGAATCAGCTGTAATGAAATGGTGGAGCAGACTCGATGGGCCAAAGGACCTCATTCTGCTCCTGTATCTGATTAATTTTCACAGGCGATATATTATGAGATAATTTCAGTTTCCTTTCTGAGCTCTGACATCACAAGGAGGCTCAACCCAAGTTGGGGTAAAAACTCACCTTTTAACTGTTCAAGGTGCCGGCAACTGGTCTGTCCATCTAATTCCCCGACAGTTCTCCTGTCCGTGTGAGAATGGGACATTCAATCTGTGACTTGGCCCAGTCTGATTCCTCCCATTAGTATTATTCTCTGTCCCATATTATTCTGAGCTGCGCAGTAACTGAAATGTTCCCACACAGAGAGCCTTTGTTGCTGCACAGCTGGTATTTTGTTGATGCCGTGCTGTTTTCAGGCTGTTTAAACATTTAACTTTCAGACAAATGGTCGGTCTATACAATGTGTTGAAAATAAATTAGAGAAAGTATTTCAAGCTCTGGTCATGTACAACAACACTACAAAGAGCATGTGATGTTACATGGCAAACCCTGGAGAGTTTCAAATTACTCTGCCCCTCCGCACAGGTGATTGACGGTGGAGAGCCCATCAGAGGCAATGCCAATGAACATGATGGGGAGGGCAGTCCTTGTTCTCATTGGAGTGTGGCATATTTGTGATGAAAACTCTACAGGTCACTTGTTACACAGGCCAATGGTAATCGGTATCATTATGTACCCAAAGCGAATGGTACTAAACGTGTTCTCACAGCTAGAAAGGTGCAGAAAAAGATGGAACAATGGTGATATCCTCAAGGAATAAAGTTGATGTCAGGATTTTGTTTTCATGCTGTACACATTGATATTTTCATTGACTGGAAGGTGTTCGGTGGTGCCTGAGTGATTCATTTGCCCCCCTTCCTCCCCCTGCGCTTCCAAATAAAGCCTACGGACTGACAGGGACAACGCTGTCCTGTCTTCTGTGGCTGCCTTTTTACCCAGAATACCGCACAAACAAAAGACCCACCTATCCACCGCGGCTCCAGCGCCTTCGTTCCTCAGCAGAAAGTTCCCCGGAGCCCGCGTACAGAGAGAGGGAAAGGTCTTGAACTGTCCCCGGTTGCGGAGGCAAGGTGTAGCCGGTGCTCACAGTAATTGGACCATTCGCGGTTCGGACGCCAACAACCTGTCTCTTAATGTGAACAAAACAAAAGAGATGGTTGTTAAGTCAACGACCGGAGGCCACGGAGCGACCACTCTCCGCTGAACCTCGTCGGCTGCTCGGTAGAGATCGTAAAGAGCACCAAATATTTTGGTGTTCACCTGGCGGAGAACCTAATCTGGACCCTCAACACCAGCTCTGCAGCAAGGAAAGCCCAGCAGCGTCTCTACTTTTCACGAAGGCTGAGGGAAGTCCATCTCCCACCCCCATTCTCATCACATTCTACAGGGGTTGTATTGAGAGCGTCCTGGGCAGCTGCATCACTGCCTGGTTCGGAAATTGCACCATCTCGGATCGCAAGACACTGCAGCGGGTAATGAGGTCAGCTGAGAACATCGTCGGGGTCTCTCTTCCCGCCATCACGGACATTTACACGACACGCTGCATCCGCAAAGCAAACAGCATTATGAAGGACCCCACGCACCCCTCATACAAACTCTTCTCCTTCCTGCCGTCTGGGAAAAGGCTCCGAAGCATTCGGGCTCTCACGACCAGACGATGTAACAGTTTCTTCCCCCAAGCTACCAGACTCCTCAATACCCGAAGCCTGGACGTACACCTTGCCCTACTGTCCTGTTTATTATTTATTGTAATGCCTGCACTGTTTTTATGCACTTCATGCAGTCCAGTATAGGTCTGTAGTCTAGTGCAGCTTTCTCTGTGTTTTTTAATTACGTAGCTCAGTCTAGTTTTTTGTACTGTGTCATGTAAACCATGGTCCTGAAAAACGTTGTCTCATTTTTACTATGCACTGTACCAGCAGTTATGGTCGAAATAACAATAAAAGTTGACTTGAATTGACTTGATAATAATCCGCCCGGATCTCCGCTCCTTCCTGCGCCGAGTCTCCAAGAGCCTTTGGTCCGCCGTGCGCTCGCGCGAAGCTCTCCGCGAGTCCTGCTGAGTTCATCCAGCTTGTTTGTACGTGTTGACCCCAACGTGTGTCTTCCGCTGGGCCTTCTGGGAGATGTAGTCATGAATCTCGCCTTCTCGCTCGTTCCCTGCAAAAATATTTTTTCTTCAGACACCACAGACATCGCCGAAACAAACTCACCGAGGCGCGAAGGAAAACCACGGCAGTCCTTGTGAGCGCCGAGGCCGTCGACCACCGACAGCAGCGACTCACTAATCTCCTCCATGACGATGGAGCGGAACAGGAGTTTGCTGAGTATGGTGTATTTTTCCACCAGCCTATCGTAGCTCAGACCCAAAACTAACCCCTGCCATCATTGGCTGTAGTGCAAATCGGTCAAATGGGTACTCGCACGGTGATTAGTTAATGTCAGTCAGTTATGATTCAGAAAATGGGGGATTTGTAGGGATCAAAATATTCCAGTTTTGATTAATGAGGGCAAGATGATTGTTACTGAAACAGGGAGTGCTCTATTCCTGGCTGGATAAACAGCTGAGACTTACAATCAGAATAATTTAAGTGAAGAAGTTGAACAATGTATGGATATGTTTCCAAGTGAATAATCTGATGTGTTGTAAGACAGCTGAGACAATGATAGTATCACTGATGTAGAGATTTCTTTATAGGAATTTAAGAAGTCTATTAATAATGAAGGTCAGGTGTCCCCGGAAAAGGGTGAGATATGTAATTGTAATTGTATTAATTCCATTTTGTGAAAATATTAACTTTTTGAATCGTGCTTGGAGGTCAGGCCATCTACTTTCCTCATGGAAATTGGCAGCAGTCGTGCCTATTCCAAAACCTGGGAGATCCCCGTCTGATCCTTCTTGTTATGGGCCTATATCGTGAAAGTCTCATTTCTGTAAACTGATGGAATGTATGGTAATCGTGCGCTTGAGTTATATTTCGGAAAGAGTAGTGACATAGTGTTTTATTAGAGTCGATTTCGGAAGGGGAAAATGACATTAGATTTAGTTTTAGGTTCGGAAGATGATATTTGGAAAACACGGTTAAATAACGATATTGTGATAGTTGTATTTTGATATGGAAAAGGAATGTGATGTGTTATGGAAGGAAGGACTTTTGATTAAATTATGGCAATTAGGAGTGAGGGGAGATTGGATAATTTTTCTAAGTTTTTTTTTTGTGTGGATGGACTGTCCATGTACGGGTCGGCATGTTATGTTTGTGTTTCTATGAGATAGAGAACGGAACCCCACAAGGCAGTATTTGTAGCCCTTCATTATTTAATATTATGACTAATGATATTTTCTCAGAGATTTCCATGGTGGGTAAATCACTATATGCAGATGATGTAGTTTTATGGATTAGAGGTAGTAATTTCAATTCTACTGTAAGTAGGATGTAATTTACAATTAATGCGTTAAACAGTGGGCAAATAGATGAAGATTCTAAGCTTTCCGTCTCTAAATCACAGTATGTATTTACAAACGAGATAAAAAGACCTGCACTTGATTTGAAATTATATGATTAATCTCTTCAGAAAGGGTCAATGGTAAGGTTTCCAGGCACGTGGGTGGATAATAAGCTGACATGGAAACACCTATCTGCAAAATAATTGATTATTGTAAAGGAGCTTTAAATCTCCTCAGACATCTATGTGGGTATTCTTCGGGTACAACACGAGCATCTTTGTTGACCAGCGTATTTGTTTCATCAGATCTGTTCTCAATTATGGTTTTGAGGCTTCATCTTAGAATATTTGGGTGTGATACCAGCACAGGCTTTAAGATTGTTTTGTAGTGCAGTAAGTTCGTCCCCTGTTTGGTCTTCACTGGTTCAAATGGGACAATTGCCCTGACAATCACAGAGGGTGCAGTTGATGTTGACATACTGGATTAATTTGAAGGTAAGGAAATATTATCCTGTGAAAGGTGTGTTAGAGGACGGTTGCGAACATCAGAAGAAGAATGCTTTTAGTTTTGGGTGGCTGGGTTCTTATCTCGCGGGGAATATGGGTGGATTTGATGATACGATATGTCCCACCGTAGCTTTCTCTGTAACCCCACCTTGTTTATTTGTTCCAATGTCTTCAGTTGATTTTAGGTTACACGATCGAATTCGGTTCTGTCTGAGAGTCTGCCGGTTCATCAGTATATTAATGACAGATATTATCACAGGGCAACCATTTTTACAGATGAATCAGAAGATAATTTAACTGGGAATGTTGGTGTGGCGGGTTTTGTATCTGAATTACAGGTAATGATGAAGAAATGACTTTCCGGCCATTTGCCTGTATATCAAGCAGAATTCTTTGCCAACATTTTAGCGTTACAGTGGGTGGAGGAAAGTGGTCCTTGTATACCTGTAATTTGTTCAGAATCCTTCCCCGTTTTGATGAGTCTTAAACAAGTCATTTTAGCAGCAGGTGTCAGACTTACTGTTGGAAACTCGTCAAAGAGTATTTCATATACAAAGTTTGATTTATATGTATGCACCTTATGTGCCCTGCACATCACACTGTTGAGGGAAATGATGGGAATGACTGTTTAGCAACAAAAGCTGCTAAATGTTCAACCACGGATATATATCTTCCACTTAGCAAATCAGAAGCTAAGGGGGTGTAAGGGTTAAGAATTAGGGGCTTTTGGCAAGACTTGTAGAATGTTGGACATAAGAGCAAAGACCTTCACAGAATACATAAACCTGCTGGGTTTAGAAGAAGGGTTTCGAACAAAAAGGGGAGGAATTACATTGACACCGCTTAGAATTGCCCAGACTGTGCTTAGTTATGCTTGGATCTAGTTGGACAACGTTAGTCTGTATCGTCTAAGTTTTTCCATTATGAAACAGTTGAACACAGACTATTTCAGTGTGAAGCATATAAGAGTGAAAGAAAACAAATGGCTACTTCATTACAGTCTTCGGGGTGTAGATAGTTTTCAGATTAAAAACTTTATTAAGTAATGGGTGTGACCTTAAGTATTGAGCAGGAAAAGGAATGTAATAAGGGTAATGTCATAATTGTATAGGGGCTCTTCGATTTGCAAGGACATTCAGAAAATCATGTTGGTGTCGGAGCACAGAGTGGGAATTTGTTGAATGCCTATGAGGTAGATTTTTAGAGTTGCTGGTGTTGGGGCCTACTCCGGGAAAGGCCATCTTAGATTGCCTGTTGTGTAATAACCCTGATCATATTCATGACCTTAATGTAAAGGAACCCACAGGAAGCAGTGATCATAATATAATTGAATTCATGCTGCAAATTGATGGGAGAAGCCTAAGTCACATGTATCAGTCTCGCAATGGAATAAAGGGAATTACAGAGGCATCACAGAGATGCTTGCCCAGCTGAATTGGATGAGAATACTTCAGGGATGACGGCTGAACAGAGGTGACTGAAGTATCTGGGTATATTATACAAGGTAGATGCTAGACATGTGCCACAGAAGACGTTCTCAAATGGCAGGGGTAGGCAACCGTGGCTGACAAGGGAAGATAAAGACTGCGTAAAAGCTAAGGAAATGGCATATAACGCAGCAAAAGTGAGTGCGATGCTCGATTATTGGGATGCTCTTAAAATCCAACAAAAGGCAACTGAAAAAGCCGTAAGAATGGTAAAAATTAAATACGAGAGCAAACTGGTCCAGAATACAAAACCGGATACTATTTTTTCCAGTTACATAAAAAGTGAAATGGAGATGAGAGCTGATATTGGACCACTGGAAAATGATGCTGGTTTGGTAGTAATGGGGGAATAAAGAAATGCAAATAAACTTAAGTGAATACTTTGCATCAGTCTTCACCGTGGAAAACACAGCAGGAGTTAATGCCTATGTTATTACAAAGGAAAATGTGCTGGACAAACTCAATGGTCTTAAGGTGTACAAGTGACCTGGTCCGGACGGACTACATTCCAGAGTCCTTAGATAGGTTGCACAAGTAATACTGGATGCACTCCTCATGATATTTCAGGAATATGGTCCGGGAGAACTGGAAAATAGAAAATTGCACTCTTTACGAAGAGAGCAAGACAAAAGGGAGGAAATTATAGGCCAGTTATCCTGACCTCAGTGGTTGGGAAAGTATTGTGGTCTTTTATCGAGGATGAGTTTCCGAGGTACGTGGACACTAATGATAAAACACGTCAATGTCAGCATGGTTTCTGTCAAAGGAAATCATTCCTGACAATCCTGTTAGAGGTCATTGAGGAAGTGAAAAGGAGGATGGACAAATAAGTGGCTGTGGATATCATTTACATGGATTTTCAGAAGGCCGTTGATAAGGTGCCACACATGAGGCTGCTGAATAAGTTAAAATCCTATGGCGTTACGGGAAAGATACTGGCATGCACAGAGGAATGTCTGACAGGCAGGAGGCAGCGATTGGGAATAAACAAGGCATTCTCAGGTTGGCTGGCAGTGACTAGTGGTGTTCCTCCGAGGTCAGTATTGCGACCGCTACTTTTCACATTATTTGCCATCGATTTAAACAATGCAATTGTGGCAAAGCTTGTACATGATGCAAAGGTAGGTGGAGGGGTAAGTTGTGCTGAGGAAGGCTTGCCATTGCAGCAGGACTGAGATAAATTGGAAGAATGGTGAAAGAAATGTGGCAGATTGAATACAGTGTTGGGAAATGTATGATCATGCATTTTGCTCAAAGGGAAGAACAATGAGGACTATTATTAAAATGAAGAGAAAATTCAAACATCAGAGCTGCAGGGCGACTTAAGAGTTCTCGTGCAAGAGTCCCAGAAGGTTATTTCGCAGATTGAGTCTGTGGTAAGAAGGGAAATGCAATGTTGGCTTTTCTTTGAAGAGGAATTGACTACTTAAGCAAGGAGATAATGCTGAGCCTTTATGAGAGACAAGTTAGGCCGCACGTGGAGTTTTGCCAACATTTTGCGTCCCATTGTATTCATCAAATAGAGGTGATCAAATTTTTCAACCGGTGGAGCCTCATCTGTCACTGACAATTCCTGGACATCATCATTAATCCTGACTCTATTAAACTGCTGGTTATAAACTGGAATTCTGAACTACTTTAAAAATCCATTCAGGGTTTCAGTAAAGAGCCTGTCCTACCTCCTGACCCGACGAGCTTCCTCCTGAAATAAATAAAACACAAATCTGATTCGACTTGGACTTACTGTCCACATCCTGAATTTCATCCAAGTCATTCCAAGGTGTTGAAAATTCCCACTTCCACAGTCTCTCAGACATAGATAATCACTGAGATTACAGGAAAGACAGGACAGGCTGTGCATTTTCATTTCGATATGAGTTCAGGGTGATAAGATGGAGGCATTTAAGATCAATGATGGATTTGATTGTGTGCAAGTGGAGACGATACCTCTATTTATGGGGAGACTTATGGGGAGATGAAATTCCAGATGGAATTTAATAAATCCCATAAGAGATTTAGTGTAAAGGATGTGGAACTCACTGTTACAGGATTTTTTGAAGCGGAAGGAACAGCAGAGATTTAATATAATAGGGAAACCGGAACCCTGGCACGAGGAACCATGGAGGTCGGGCACTGTTGCTGAGTGTGTTGAATAGGTGGGTGGTGGCTTGTGAAGTAGGGAAATAGATACATGAATATCGATGGAATGGCCTGTTTATGATGGAATGTGGGATATAATCCCATGTGAAACTCATCTGGAAAAGTAAAGAGACAGTGAAAGTTTCCCTAATCTGACGGAAGCCGGATATGGAGGATAAGTCTGATGTGTGGGTCACATTCTTTGTTCTCACTGATGGACAGAGAGACACCAACTTGTTCATGCCGACCAGCTTGCTTTAATGAGCTGGTCCCATTTGCCCATTCTTCCTTTCCAAATTTCATTTCCACGTCCTTGTCAAGATTTATTTTAAAACATTGTCACTGTACCCACCTCTACAGTTGATCTAGTTTACAGTTTGTAAACTTAGATAACACTCTTACCTCTCCACTATACCATGAATTTTAGTGTCGTTCACAAACTACTAACTTTGTCACTTACATTCTCATCCAAATCATTAATAGAAATGACAAACGACCCGGCTCCAGCACCGACCTCTGCAGGTCACAGGCTTCCAGTCGTCTGTGCTGAAGAGAAACTTGGACAGACACTTCAATAGGCAAGGCACAGAGGGAGACTGACCTTATGGGAGGAATGTGGATGGGTAAATAGGTTAGCACAGAGGAGGTGGGTTATGCTGTACGGTGATGCTTCTGTGAACTGAATGGCTCAGAACCCCCAACCCCCTCCAACCCTACGGGTGCTGAGAGTTCCAAACACAGTGACCTCTGACTCTTGACTCCTCAGACAAGGGAACCATCCTCCCTGACTCCTGTCTGTTGACCCCTGAAGGAATTTTGTGTTTCCCTGAGATATCCTCTCATTCTTCTAAACAGGCAACAGAGAATATTGAATATTACAGCACAGCAACAAGCTTGTTCCTCACATTCAATACTTCACATACTAACTTTACTTCACATACTTCAATACTCACATTCATTTGTGAATGTGAAGTGGGGCAGTATGAAGGTTCGAGACAGTAAAAGAGCTGATAATGGAAACCGCTAAGGGAGAGATGACAGACAGATTGAACAAGAACCAGTTGGGGGAGCGGTGGAAAGCCGGTGGGTGAACTGTTTGTGTAGACGTAACGGGAAGGTGGAAGGGGCAAAGTTGGGAGATAAGGATCCCTTTGTCCCCTTTCCCACAACCCCATCCCCCACAGCCCCTCATTAGGACAGGGGATGAATTTGCAGGGACCCTTAAGCAACACAGGTCCTGATGAAGTGTTTCAGTCTGAGCAGTCGACTGTTTACTCTTTCCCATTGAAACTTCCCGGCCTGCCATCAAATTGTGTGTGTTACTCCGCTTTAAATGTACTCACGGGCGTATAATGGCCTCCACAGCTGCCTGTAGCAAATTCACCATCCTGTGGATAAAGGAATTCCTCTCATCTCTGTCCTAAATGGACATGCCTATAGTCGGAGGCTGTGCTTTCCGTTCCCGACTCACCCACATCCTCCCAACATCAACTCTCTCCAGACAGGCGTCAGAGAGATCTGGCGAGACCCTTCATCAGGACCTGTGTAGCTTGGATTACCAGCATCTGCAGATTTTCTCGTGTTTGATTTTTAAAGCAGAAGTTAAATAAGTAATCATCTTGATTAGTCAGAGTCTCAAAGGTTATGGGGGGAGGGGAGGCGGGAGAATAGGGTTGAGGAGGATAATAAATCAGCCATTAGCCATTTTTCTAAACTCCAGTGAGTACAGGCCCCGAACCATCAAACACTCCTCATATGTTCACTCTTTCATTCCCGGAATCACTCTTGTGAATATCCAGGACCCTCTCCAATGCCCGTACATCCTTTCCTATATAAAGGACCTAATACTGCTCACAATACTCTGAGTGTGGTCTAACCAATGCCTTATAAATCCTCAGCATTACATTCTTGCTCTTGTATTCTAGTCCTCTCGAAATGAATGCTCACCTTGAGGGAATCCTGCACAAGGACATGCAAGTCTCTTTGAACCTCAGATTATTGAATTTTCTCTCTGTTTAGAAAATGCCTTTATTCCTTCTACCAAAGTGCATACAAGACTTCCCTACAAGATATTCCATCTATCACTTATTTGCCCATTTTGTGATCTGTCTCTGTCCTTCCCTAGATTCCGAGCTTCTGCAGCACTACTTGCCCCTTCACCTATCTTCATGTCATCTGCAAGCTTGGCCACAAAGGCAACAATTCTCTCATCCAAATCATTCTTTGTCTATCTTGGCTTTGTGTTCCTCGAAGAATTCCAACTGATTTGTCAGGCAAGATTTCTCCTTAAGACAGACGTACTTTATTGATCCCGAGGGAAATTGGGTTTAGTTACAGTCGCACCAACCAAGAATAGTGTAGAAATATGGCAATATAAAACCATAAATAATTTAATAATAATAAGTAAATTATGCCAAGTGGAAATAAGTCCAGGATCAGCCTATTGGCTCATGGTACCTACAACTCCAAGGGAGGAGTTTTAAAGTTTGATGGCCACCGGCAGGAATGACTTCCTGTGACGCTCAGCTTTGCATCTCGGTGGAATGAGTCTCTGGCTGAATGTACTCCTGTGCCTAACCAGTACATTATTGAGTGGATGGAAGAGATTGTCCAAGATGGCATGCAACTTGGACAGCATCCCCTTTTCAGACACCACCGTCAAAGAATCCAGTTCCACCCCCACAACATTACTGTCCTTAGGAATGAGTTTGTTGATTCTGTTGGTGTCTGCTACCCTCAGCCTGCTGCCCCAGCACACAACAGCAAACATGATAGCAATGGCCAACACAGACTCGTAGAGTATCCTTGGCACCGTCCGGCAGATGTTAAAGGACCTCAGTCTCCTCAGGAAGTAGAGACAGCTCTGCCCCTTCTTGTAGAAGGCCTCAGTCTTCTTTGACCTGTCCAGTTTATTGTCAATTCCTATGCTCAGGTATTTGTAATCCTTCACCATATCCACACTGACCGCTTGGATGGAAACAGGGGTCACCAGAAGGCATGCTGTCTTTGCCCTATTTTATCATGAGCCTCCATGTACCCAAAAGCTCGTCCTTAACACTGGACTCCAACATCCTCCCAAGCACACCACATCCAGACTAACTCACCTGTAATTTTCTGAAACCCAGCCGCTCTGCCTTCTTAAAGTGTGAAGTGACCTTTCCAATTTCCAATCGTCTTGAATGAACAAGTATCTACTTGATTCTTGAAAGTTCATTACTAATGCCGCCATATTCTCTTCAACTATCTCTTTCTGAACAGTGGGGTGCAGTACATCTGGTCCAGGTACCTTCAGACCTTCAATCGTCCCATACACTTTCTCCTCAGTAACAGCAACAACCCTAATTTCTGTCCCCTGACACTCTCACATTTCTGACCTACAGATAATATCATTCACAGTGAGGAGCGACACAAAATATTAAATAACTACATCTGCCATGACGTTATCTCACATTTCTCCTGTCCAGTGTCATTTTCTAGGGGTCCAATATCCACTCTCACCTCTCTTTTACTCTTTACAATTTTGTGTCCTCTTCAGTATTGTTTGTGAGTTTTCCCGCATATCTCATTTTCTCTCCTTATAGCTTTGCAATTCCTTTCTGTTAATTGTCAAAATCTTCTCGATACTCCAACATCCTGCTGATTTTCGCTCTATTGTAAGCTCTCTCTTTCACTTCTATGCTGTATTTGACTTCCTCTGTCAAACACGGTTACCGCATCCTCCCTGTATAATAATACTTTGTGGCGACCCACTTTCCAGCGCACTGGAACTGGCTCACAAAACGGTGCGCGCCGGCAGGGAGGCCGGCCCAAAAAAGGGCGTCAGGCATTCTTCACCAGCAAGGGGAAAAACCCGCGCGCGGGATGGGACTGTGAATATGCGCCCTTTACGGCATTCTTGCCCCGGGAGGCTGGAAACGGGAAGGCTTGAAAGCGAGGCCGCGAAGTTTGAATAAAGCTTGAACGCAACTGCCACTCACCGTCTACGTGTCGTTATTCCAGCGCTGTGTGCAGCACACCGCTACAATTGGTGACCCCGACGGCCCAAACGACATTTGGACCGAAGATGAACGACGCCGCATCTGAGTTTGCCAATCTTACCACTGACACAAACTGCAAGTTAACCTTCAGGGAATCCCAAACCGGAAGCCCCAAGTACAATTGCACTTCTGATTTTAGAATTTTCCCCCTGCTTACAAAATTGGCTATGCCCTTATTCCTTCTACAAAATTGCATGCACGACTTCCCTACTCGATAATCCATCTATCACTTATTTCCCCATTTCCTGATCTGTCTCTGTCCTTCCCCAGATTCCGAGCTTCTGCAGCACTACTTGCCCTTCACCTATCTTCATATCATCTGCAAGCTTGGCCACAAAGGCAACAATTCTGTCATCCAAATCATTCTTTGTCTATCTTGGCTTTGTGTTCCTCGAAGAATTCCAACAGGTTTGTCAGGCAAGATTTCGCCCTAAGGGAAGGCATGCTGTCTTGACCCTACTTTATCATGTGCCTCCATGTACCCAAAAGTTCGTCATTAATACTGGACTCCAACATATTCACAACCACACCACATCCAGACTAAAACACCTATAATTTTCTTTCCCCAGCTGTTCTGCCTTCTTAAGGCGTAAAGTGACCTTTGCAATTTCCCGTCGTCTTGAATAAACAGGTGTCTAATGATTCTTGAAAGATCATCAATTTTGGCCCCATCTTCCCTTCAGCTAACTCTTTCCAAACCCTGGGGTGTCGTCCAGCTGGTCCAGATACCTTTAGATCTTCAATCGTCCCAAACACCTTCTCCTCAGTAACAGCAACAACACTCATATCTGTACCCCACCACTCTCACATTTCTGACATACAGAGAATTGCATTCACTATGAGAATTGATATAAAATATTAAATAAGTTCCTCTGCCATATCTTTTGTCACATTTCTCCTCTCCAGTATCATTTTCCAGGGGTCCAATATCCACTCTCGCTTCTCTTTTACTCTTTACATTTTTGTGACCTCTTGAGTATTGTAGGCAAGATTTCTCTCATATCTCATTTTCTGCCTTTATGGCTTTGTAATTGCTTTCTGTAGATTATCAAAACCTTCTCGATACTCCAACATCCTGCTAATTTCTTCTCTGTTGTATGCCCTCTCTTCTGCTTTTATGCTGTCTTTGCCTTCCAGTGTCAAACACGGTTACCTCATCCTCCCTGTAGAATACTTCTTCATCTTGATATTTACCTGTTCAATTCCAGTCTTTGTTGTTCTCCAATCATACCTGCTTGTGTCCCCTTCTAATCTACTTTGGTCAGCTCCTCCTTCATTCCTCTGGAACTAACTTTACTCCAGTTTAATACTGATACAACTGACGTTATCTCCCCATGTCGGGTGAATTCTATCATTTTATGACCACTGCTTCCTAAAAGTTACTTTAACTGAATCTCCTAAATCATTTGTAGTTCATTACACAAATCCCTCCGGAGAATTGCCTTTCTCCCATTGGACCCAACCACAAGCTGTTCTGAAAAGCCATCTCGGGGGCATTCTACAAATTCCCTCTCCTGTAATACTGTACCAACATGATTTTCCCAATCTACCTACATGTTGAAATCCCCCATTCCGATAGTGACCCTGCCCTTTCTTCCATCTTGTGGTGTAATTTGTATCCCATTTCCATCCTGACTACTATTTGGAGGTCTGTATATACTATAACTCTCATCAGGGTCTTTTTTTACCCTGACAGTTTCTTAACTCTACCCAGAATGATTCAACATCTTCCAATCCTATTTCAACTCTCTCGAAGGATTTCATTTCATTCTTTACCAACAGAAACTCCCCAGCGCCTCTGCCTACCTGTCTGTCCTTTGAATAAAAGGTGTATCCTTGAAAGTTCAGCTTCAAGCCAGGATCTCCTTTCCATCACAACTCAGTGATGCCATCAACTTTGTACCTGCCAATCTTCACCTGCGCTACAACATTATCTACCTTATTCCGCATACTGGTGCATTCAAATACAACACCTTCAGTCCTGTATTCATCAGCCTATTCCACACGTCCATTGAACGGAAGCAATGTCTTTGATGTCGATGATAGACCGCACTTGGAGTATTGTCTGCATTTCCGGTTCCCGAATATTTAGAGGATGTCACTACAATGGACAGGAGGCTTCAGGAGTATGTTACCAGGACTGGGGGCTTGGGTTAAAAGCAGAGAGTCGATAATCTTGGGCTATTCAGCTGTAGTGTATGATGTTCAGGTATGACAGCTTATCGAGTTAAATAAATTCATAAGGGGTTCAAATTTTTCCAAGAAATGGGAGTACAGAACCGGAGGGCTCAGATTGAAAGTGAGACGGGAAATTTTTATGAGTGGTCTATGGGGTAAGATTCCCATAGTGGGGAAACGGAATTTGCCGTCAGACGCTGTAGAAATCGGTAAATATAAAACTTATTAAAATAAATTTGAACATGTACACAGATAGGAACTGTTTAGGGGGATATGGGGCGAACTCACACAAATGGGACATGCTCACGAAGACATCTTAGTCTTGCAGATTAGATAGAACATAGGACAGTACAGGCCCCTCGGCCCACAGTGTTGTGCCGAAACTCAAACCCTGCCTCCCATATAACCGCCCTACCTTAAATTCCTCCATATACCTGTCTAGTAGTCTCTTAAACTTCACTAGTCCATCTGCCTCCACCACTGACTCGGGCAGTGCATTCCACGCACCAACCACTCTCTGAGTGAAAAACCTTCCTCTAATATCCCCCTTGAACTTCCCTCCCCTTACCTTAAGGCCATGTCCTCTTGGATTTAGCACTGGTGCCCTGGGGAGGAGACGCTGGCTGTCCACTCTGTCTATTCCTCTTAATATCTTATACACCTTTATCATGTCTCCTCTTATCCTCCTCTCCAAAGAGTAAAGCCCTAGCTCCCTTAATCTCTGATCATAATTCATACTCTGTAAACCAGGCAGAATCCTGGTAAATCGCCTCTGTATCCTTTCCAATGCTTCCACATCCTTCCTATAGTGAGGCGACCAGAACTGGACACAGTACTCCAAGTGTGGCTTAACTACAGTTTTATAGATCTGCATCATGACATCGCGTCTATGGAACTCTATCCCTCGACTTATGAAAGCTGCCACCCCATAAGCTTTCTTAACTACCCTATCTACCTATGAGGCAACTTTTAGGTCTCTGTGGATATGTACCCCCAGATTTCTCTGCTCCTCCACACTACCAAGTATCCTGCCATTTACTTTGTACTCTGCCTTGTAGTTTGTGCTTCCAAAATGTAACACCACACGCTTCTCCAGGTTGAACTCTATCTGTCACTTTTCAGCCCACTTCTGCATCCGATCAACGTTGCTCTGCAGTCTTCGACAATCTCTACACTATGTACCACACCACCAACTTTTTGTTGTCTGCAAACTTGCCAACACACCTTTCTACCTCCACATTCAGGTCGCTAATAAAAATCACGAAAAGTCGAGGTCCCGGAACAAATCCTTGTGCGACATCACTAGTCACAACCCTCCAATCTGAATGTACTCCCACCACCACAACTCTCTGCCTCTGAAGGCAAACCAATTCTGAATCCACCTGGCCAAACATCCCTGGATCCTATGCCATCTGAATTTCTGTAGAAGCCTACCGTGTGGAACCTTGTCAAATGCCTTACTACAATCCACTTAGATCACATCCCCTGCACTACCCTCATCTATATGCCGGGTTACCTCCTCAAAGAACACTCTCAGGCTTGTTAGGCACGGTCTGCCCTTCAAAATGCCATGCTGACTGTCCCTGATCAGATCATGATACTCTAAATGCCCATATATCTTATCTCTAAGAATCTTTTCTAAAAGCTTTCCCACCACAGACGTAAGGTTCACTGAGCCATAATTACCTGGACTATCTCTACTACCTTTTTTAAACAAGGGGACAACATTCGCCTTCCTCAAATCCTCCAGTACCATTCCCGTGGACAAAGAGGACATAAAGAGATCCTAGCCAGAGTCTCGGCAATCTCTTCCCTCGCCTCATGGAGCAGCCTGGCTAATATTCCGTCAGGCCCTGGGGACTTATCTTTCCTAATGCATTTTAACAACTCCAACACCTCCTCTCCCTTAATATCAACATGTTCCAGAACATCAAACTCTCTCATATTGTCCTCAAGGTCATCAAGTTCCCTCTCAGTGGTGAATACAGAAGAGAAGTATTCATTGAGGACCTCGCTCACTTCCACAGCCTCCAGGTTCATCTTCCCACTTTTATCTCTAATCGGTCCTAGCTTCATTCCTGCAATCCTTTTGTTCTTCAAATAATTGAAGAATGACTTGGGGTTGTCCTTTACCCTACTCGCCAAGGCCTTCTCATGCCCCCTTCTTGCTTTTGTGAGCACCTTCTTAAGCTCCTTTCTTGCTACCCAATATTCCTCAATAGACCCATATGATCCTTGCTTCATAAATCTCATGCTGCCTTCTTCCACCTGACTAGATTTTCCACTTCACTTGTCACCCATGGTTCCTTCACCCTACCATTCTTTATCTTCCTCATCTGGACAAATTTATCCCTAACATCCTGCAAGAGATCCCTAAACATCGACCACATTTCCATAGTGCGTTTCCCTGCAAAAACATCATCCCAATTACAACCAGCACGTTCTAACCTTATAGCCTCATAATTTGACCTTCTCCAATTCAAAATTTCCTGTCCTCTCTGATTCTATCCTTTTCCATGATAATACTAAAGGCCAGGGAGCGGAGATCACTGTCCCCCAGATGCCCCCTAGCTGACAGATCTGTGACCTGACCAGGTTCGTTACCTAATACTAGATCTAGTATGGCATCCCCCCCTAGTCGGCCTGTCAACATACTGTGGCACTACTTTACTACCTTTACGCCCTTTATTCTGCTTCTCATTCCTCAAAGCCTCTTTATATGTTAGATCTGGCTTTACTCCATGCACTGTTTTCACTGCTGCTTCGCTCCGGGTCCCATCCCCCTTGCAAATCAGTTTAAACCCTCCCGAGCCGTGCTAGCAAACCTACCTGCAAGGATATTGATCCCTCTCGAGTTCAGGTGCAACCCATCCAATCTGTACAGGTCACACCTTCCCCAGAAGATTTCCCAATGATCCAAAAATCTAAAACCCTGTCCCTTCACCAACTCCTCAGCCACGCATTCAGCTGCCATCTCCTCCAATTCTTACCATCACTATCACGTAGCACTGGCAGCAATCCTGAGAACGCCACCCTTGAGGTCCTGTTCTTCAGCCTTCTGCCTAGTTCCCGAAACTCACACTTTAGGACCTCATCCCTCTTCCTGCCTATGTCCTTAGTACCTACGTGTATCACGACTTCTGGTTGCTTTCCCTCTCGTACCAGGATGTCATGCACCCGGTTAGAGACATCCCGGGCCCTGGCACCCGGGAGGCAACAAACCATGCGGGTTTCCTTCTCATGTCCTCAAAATCTCCTGTCTGCTCCCCTGACTATAGAGTCTCCAATGACGACAGCTCTCTTCTTCTCCGTCCCATCCTTCTGCACCACAGGGTCAGACTCAGTGCCCGCGGCCCTGCCACCGTGGCTCACACCGGTCGGTCGTTCTCACCAACGGCATCCAGGACGGTTATGCCTGAGGTATTGATATCCGGAGACAACAACTACATTAAAATAGGGGTAAACATAGATGTGACAGGATCTATGAAGGAGGTTGAAGTAACTCCTCAGCCACACATACCGTTGTTGGGGAAGTCAGAGGGTCAGCAGAAAGATAAAATATTGGAGAAGTTGCCGTCTATTCTGTGGTCGCAACATGACACCGACGTGGGGAAAATAGAAACAGCCAGTCCGGTGGAGGTCAAGTTGAAGAAAGGAACAGTTCCACCTAGGAGACGACAATATCCCTTAAGACCGGAAGCAGAGGAAGGTATAGCGCCGCCAAAAGAGGGACTGTTAGCGGCAGGAGTGCTTAGGAGAGTAAATAGCCCCTGCAATGCCTGTCCCAAAAGCGGACAGGTCTAAATGGAGACTGGTGCATGTCTTACGAGCAGTGAATGAGGTAGTGCAGGATGTGGCAGCAGTGGTCCCGAATCCACACACACAGCTGACTGATATCCCGCCAGAAGCGAGCTACCTCTCAGTGATTGATTTGTGTTCGGCTTTCTTCAGCATTCCTCTAGCCGAACAGTGTCAGTATTTGTTTGCATTTACAAACAGAGACAGCCATTGCACCTACACTAGAATGCCACAAGGATTTAAGCATTCACCACAAGTTTTTAATAAAGTATTGAAGGAAGATTTGGATGGCATTTCGCTGGAAAGTACATTGATACAGTATGTGGATGTTTTGTTGATTTGCTCTGAAAGTGAAGAGCAGTGTGAACGGGATACTGTGATACTTTTAGAGAATCTGGCGTATGGAGGACATAAAGTATCTAAGAAAAAGCTGCAATTTGTAAGCAGCAGGTGGAATATTTAGGAAGGATGGTGCCTAAAGGCGTGAAGGCTGTAGCGCCGAGTCAAATTGAGGCGATAACGAAGACTCCAAAACCCAAACAGTAGGGCAGATGATGACGTTTTTGGGAATGACAGGATATAGCTCAGACTGGATTGGAGAATATGCTGCTTGTAGCACCACTGAGGAAGATAATGAAGGAAGCAGGCCAGACCAATTTGAGAATTAGCCTGCAGTGGAATGAGGAGGCGGAGATAGCTTTCAATACTATTAAACAGGAATTGCAGTCAGCTCCAGCATTAGCATTGCCAGACTATGAAAAAGGTTTTCCATTTGTATGTATCTAATCGACGGGAAGGCTGTGTCGCAGCAGGGCTGACACAAGTGACAGGTACAGGGAAGACGAAGCAGCCAATAGCGTACTACAGTGCAAAACTGGACGAGGTGGCCCAGGGCTATCCACCTTGTTATCAGGGATTGGCAGCTCTGTACTATGCGTATGAGAAGGCATCACCTGTAACTATGATACTGTACACACCACAAGGTAGCAGAATTGCTGGATAGAAGGAAGTTTGTGTTAACACCAGCCAGGAAAGCAGCGTATCAGATGCTGTTGCAGATGTAGCCATACAAATATGTACCACCAGTAACGTAGCTGATTATGTCCCTTTGAGCTGCGAAGGAGAACACCATGATTGTGTAGGGAAAACGATGACTTTTGCCAAGCTGAGAGCAGATTTACGGTTAGAGCCACTAGAGGATTCGGATAAAAAGGTTTTGTTTGTAGATGGTTCTTGCTATAGGGATTATGATGGAAATCATCCAGGATTCCCAGTAGTACAGCAGGACCAGTCCAGCTTTAAGACCATCAGAGTGAAAGCTTGTCCACAACCGTGTTTCGCCCAATTAGCAGAACTCAAGGCTTTAACAGCAGCATGTGAGATGATGGAAGGTGATAAAGTAGACATTTACACTGATTCGGCATATGCCCATGGGGTGTGTCATCTGTTTGGGGCAGTGTGGAAACAGAAAGGTTTCAGGAGAAGTAGCGGAGATCCCGTTCAACATTGTCAGCAAATTTCAGACTTAATAAAATCACTTCTGAAATCCCAAGCACTGGCTATAGTGAAATACCAGGCACACAAGAAAGGGAATGGTATGATAACAAAGGGAAATCAAGCTGCAGACGAAGCATCCAGGAAAGCGTCTGGGTGTACATCAGTTATTGTTGCACCCTAGGTACGCCTAGAGCCGGAACCCATGATAGAGGACCTGGTTGAAATGCAAGGTAGGGCATCGTTGGCAGAACTGACAATGTGGAGGCGACGGGGGGCCAAGCAGAACCCGAAAGGCTTGTGGAGCACGGAGGACGGTTTGTTGGTAGCGCCCACACCTCTACTGACGATTCTGATTTCAGAAGCACATGGAGTGGACCATTGTGCAAGGGGGGAAGTAATAAGGAAAATAAAAAAGGATGGTTTCTGGTCGCCTTACCTACAGGCTTCGGTCGACTATATTTTAGCACAATGTGAGATTTGTGCACGGAATAATATTCGAAGGGGGATTGCAACCCCAATAGGTCACATATCCGTGCCTGAAGGACCATTTCGACATCTGGAGATCGACTACGTAGATATGATAAAAACGGTAAGAGGGAAAAGATACATTTTGGTGGTAATTGACAGGTTCAGCAGATGCGCAGAGGCAATACCCTCGAAGGATCAAGGGGCAGGAACAGTGGTAAAGTTCCTGACAAATGAAGTGATCCCAAGATTTGGAATACCTACGGAGATTAGCTCGGACAGCGGATCTGACTTCATCCAAAGGGTGGTCAAATTGGTATTACAAGTACTGAGAATAAAACAAAGGTTTGGATGTGTGTACCACCCACAGTCACAGGGCATGGTGGAACGAATCAATGGCACTCTGAAGGCCAAGCTGAACAAAATTTGTGCAGGGACTAGACTGAATTGGGTTGATGCATTACCGTTAACATTAATGAGTTACCTATGCAGACTAATGGGGTAACATGCTAGCCACCACATGAAATGCTGACTGGAAGGCAAATGCCAGTGCCCCAGTGGAGAGGACCATATAAGGGACCCAGTTTAGAGCAATTGGAACGTGAACTAAGACAATACGTGCGACAATTAACTATGATACATCAGTCTATTTATACACAGGAAAAACAGAAAGAGCCGGAGACTGTCCAAAGGGAAGGTCGCAAACCAGACAGGTACTGGATTGTCTTTTGGCAGAAAAAGGGTGTGTGTGTGTGTGTGTGTGTGTGTGTGTGATGTTTGGAGATCAATGCTGCACTTTCGTACCGAACAATTCTAGCACAGAAGGGTCTTTCACCAGAGCAATGAATAAGTTAAAGGATCTGTGGAAGGAGGTCAAGCAGAATGCGGGATTTGGGCATCAGTGGTTTGACTGGTTCGAAAGCAAACTAGGCGAATGGGGTGCGTGGCTGACTAAATTGGCAATGACCGCAGGCATTCTGCTGATAAGTTGTGCATTTATTCTGTGCTGTTTTCTTCCATGTCTCAAGACTTTCATAATGCGTGCGACAGCAAAACAATTGCCGATGCTCCTGGTAATTGTTGAATCTGACCCTAGACAGGGAAAAAGGCCGATGATATACTGTTACAGTCTGCACGATGCACCAAGCGGACTGGAAGGGGTTAATAATGTGGACACTAGTCTGTAAGGGTGTGTGAGTCTTTTTTCCTGTCTCAGCTACGGAGGGGCAGGTTTTTGGCTCAACAGCCTAGGATAACAGAGAGAGATCATTTTGAGTATGGAAATTGTAGTTGACCTAAATTTGGGATTAAAATGCTGGAATTTATTTTGGCTTTGGTGCACGGCCTCTGGGAGTTCTCTTTCTCTGTGAGACTCTGTGGGTCTCAAAGGGGGGATTATATTGAGAAATATACCTGAAACATAATCATTATATATACCTGAACTATAATCACTATGTATTAGCTATTTACTATACTATGTAATCACTTCTCGGTACCGAATATTAATATGTATTATTTTACAAGGCTCATTTTGTTATGTGTTGTTTTCACTAGATACTTTGTACTCTCTTAGCTGCATATTATAGCACTTACAGTACGCCTGCTTGTTTTGCAACACTATTAGCTGCGATGTATCCCATGTATTACACTCAACCTTTGTTTAGTACGAGATAAAGGTGGCGGACAGGATGCTGCGAGCAGGAATGTAATGTGAGGGGGGTTGTCTGGAAAACATAATCTTGGCCACGAATAAGGCCCCAATGCGAACGGGTGAAAAACAATGGTGACGTACCGCGGGCTAGGCAAGAGCGGTTAATTAATTCATATATAGATGATATGCAACTAAAAATTGATTGGGTATGCTAATAAAACCGAAATGTAACTGAGAAATGTAACTGAGTAACTGAGTAGTTACTGATGTAACTAGTATAAAGAATGCTGTACACCGGAGCTCGGTGGGCTTTCGGTGACAAGTTCATTGATTGCCTCAGCCTTTGTTTGCAAATAAAGGTTTGTTTTTCTTGAAGAATTGTCTGTGTCTCCAAGTCATTTTAAGTAACTACGGCAATTTCAGCAGCGAGAAGAGAGTCTGGCCTGGATTGTGAGCATCTCTGATGGTGGATGCTACTTTGTTACGACAGCGTTTCATGTAGATGTGGTCAATGGTTGGGAGGGATCCACCCGTCATGTATTTCATGGTGAATAAAGTTTATTTTGATAAAAGTAGCAACTTTTGGGCTCTGTCCAGACTGATGGAACCGGGCCTTCCATTGGAGCCGGGACGGACAAGGGTTAAGTCAGGAAGTTTCGGCACGAAGGTCTGTTGAACTCAAGACTTCACCCAAAATAATAATATTTTCCACCCTGTGACGTAGAATGTACATTCCCGTGTTTTTCCGGCAGTCACATGTCGGTCATCCCCACTGTATCGACCTCCTCACAGCACAAAATTCTCTCCACACTCCCACTTTCATGGCATGAACTATTTTAACAGTGACTACAAATCCTTACTTTACTACCGTTTTACAACGAGGCCAGACTCTCTTCAGGCCTCTGGAAAAATTAAAAATGAAAACCAGCTGCTGGAGGAATTCAGCGAGTCAGGTAGCATTTGTGAAGGGAAATGGAGAATCGACATTTCGGGTTGAGACAGTGCAGATGAAGGAAAGTCGATTGTACATTTCTCTCCTCAGATGTTGCCTGACCCGCTGACTTACACTGGCATGATGTTTCCTACTCGAGATTCCAGCATCTGCAGTCTCTTGTGCTTCTCTTTTCAGAACTTGTCCCTTTCAGTCCCGCCTCAGGCTCTTTTCTCCGGTTTCATTTCTGTTCTGCTTCTTCTTTAGACTATCACGCCTATTGGGACACAGGTAGCCACCTGCAGCTCTCGGAGGGTTGATCAGCCCTGTGGCCTCTGCTTCCCCCATAGGACTTCAATCGTCTTCCAGGGGAAGGTCCTTCCGATCACAGGTATGAGGCTTTTGGAGATTCAGCTGATGTTTCTGTCACGCTGGGTTTTTACGGGAGGGAGTTGCTAAACTCATGTTTAAACTCTAAACTCATAAACTCCTGCTCCTTTTACAGCCGTGCTTGGGAAGTCCACGGCCGAGTTTCCGACCTGCTTAATCTGTTTTTAATCCGTCCCTGATATAGATACCACAATAACTTCCCAGAGACAACATAATTTTAATTTCCTGCGTCTGCATCGCGCGTAGTGGACAATCGCGGTACTGCAAAGGATCAGCAGCTCCCCGAAAGTGAAAGCATTCTGAATCAGGAAGTGACGGGAGTTAACATGGCTTCGAAAGGACCGGACGGGAGTTGGACAGAGGAGGCAATTCGTCCCGTCTGCCTGGATTTCTTCATAGAACCGGTTATACTGGAGTGCTGACACAACTTCTGTCGCTCTTGTATCACACGGTGTTGGGAAAAGGTGGAGAGAAACTCCTGCCCGGAATGTCGAGAGGAGTTTGCTGACCGCACCCTCAGGGTGAATCGGGCCTTAGCAAATCTGACACAAAAAGTTCGAAATCTAAACCTGAATCCGAAAGGGAAGGAAAGTAAATGTCACTGCGAGGAACATGAGGAAGAACTGAACCTGTTTTGTGAAACGGACAAGACACTGATCTCTGTGATCTGTGCGGTGGCGGAGTAACACAGAGAGCACCGCTTCAGGCCGATTAAAGAAGCTGTTAAAATCTACAAGGTAAAACTAACCCGAATTTGATACTCAATCTATTTTCTGTATCTTCCGCCATCTCCAACTGGATTCCACCATCTATCCGTCCCACAGCCCATCCCATACACCGCAACTCTCCGCTCTCTATAGAAATCGCTCGGTCAGCGGGAGACGCTCATGGAATGAGTACTGTTTTTTTTTATTTTTTTTAACCTTTGATCACCCTTATCCAACTTATTTTTACCTACATCAAAAGTTTTTTGCTATGTTTTTGAACTTATTGTTAAGAGTTTAATGTGAATTTTTGAGGGTATGCAAACAGAAATGTCTCTTAGATCTAAAGGATGGGAACCTGGGCGGAACCCGAACGGTAATGGAAAGAAGCAAGCTCATCCGCAACACGCAACACACTCAATTAACTTATGAATTGTTTATGGAGGTTTTGGATAAAAAATTTGATGAACTACCACAATTTTTTAAACAAGATATAAAGGCTTTTCAAGATTATGGTTAAGACGGATTCAGTAATTAACCAGCAGCAAGTTCTTATCGCATCTCTGCAAGAAGACGCTCGGAAACGAGATTTGACTATTGAAAAACTGCAACGGGATTTAATTTCGACCACTAAACTGCTGTAAACACTTAAAGCCAAGAGTGTCGACTTTGAGAATCGTTCCAGAGGACAGAACCTACGTATACGTGGTCTCCCAGACGGCATAGAAAAAGACGACCCTTCGAAATGTTTTGCTCAAGTTTTAAAAGATGCGTTTCCGTCGGTTTTCCCAGATAACCCTCCGTTACTTGATCGCGCACATAGAATTTGGCGTCGATCATCGAGTGCTCCAGCTAAACCTTCGGTTGTAATTGGCCGGTTTCATTATGTACACGACAAAGAACAACTTAATCGTGTGGCTCGGCGGGAAGGAATGGTTAAATTTCCAGATTACTATTTCCGTTTGGTTGAAGATTTTAGTCCTGAGGTTATGAAGAAAAGACTTCTTTTTGAACCTCTGATGTCTGAATGTTATGAGAAAAATCTAATACCTGCGCTCTTATACCAAGCGAAGCTTAGAATCTCTCCGCCGAATGCTCCACGCCAGATTTTCCTTTCTACATCTGAAGCGAGAAGTTATCTGGAGGAGAACTTCCCTACTGTTACAGACTCTCATCTCTAATAAATGAGTGATTCCGATTGTGTAAGACGGTTTTCGATTCCTCAAACCAGATTTAGTCTCTGGTTATTGGTGTAGGTTTATCCAGTACTTTATATTTAAGTTAAAGTGTGTTTTCGTCATATTAATCGCTCTGTTTTATACACTTTAACCATTGTACTATATTCTTGACTATTATCTTTGTTCCTTCGAAGGAGTATTTTTAACCCTTCGAAGGTGAATTATTTTTTTATTAAGATGGTGGTTTTTTGGAAAAATATTCTTGGTTTTGTTTAAGATGGCGATATTTTTTTTTCTCTCGTCTTCTTCCTACAATGCATCACTTATCATAGTTTAAATATTTCTTGATTTGTTTGGGTTATAACCCGATTTATAAGCTTTTAGTGATTATATTCTTTTTGTTTTTTTTACAACTAAGTATATTAAGAAGTGTGGTTTTAGTATAGTGATTATAATTTTTGAAGTCGGGGTGTTTTTTTTATATATATCCTTTATATACGGAGTGGTCTTCCGCTGATATGGGGGTAGAATTAGTCTAATTTTTTCCTTTTTCTAGCCATATTTTGGCTTATTTTCTTTTTCTTGTGGGGGTGGGGGTTTTCTAATTTTATTTTTCTTTTACCGGTTTGTTTTAGTTCTTTTTTTCATTTGGGCTGTATTTGAACTTCAAATATGTCTACCATGTCGTCACTTCCGGGTCCGCTCTTTATTTTTGTTTCTCTTCCGGGTGCTTGAGTTTATAATTTGGTTAACCCTTTATATGCCAAAGGGTTGATTTTAGAATTATGGCTCAGACCATTAATTTTGTGTTTTGGAATACTAATGGTTTTAACCATCCGATTAAACGAAAGAAGATTTTCAAAGTATTCCAAAGACTTAATGCTCATATCATTTTTGTACAAGAAACTCAAGTGAGGAATGAGGACAAATATCGCTTTTTTAGGTCTTGGCAGGGTCAGAAGTATCATTCGAATTCGAATGCCAAAGTAAAGGGAGTTTCAATTTTTATTGACCCCTCTATTGCATTTGTTCAACACAATATTTTTTTCGGATCCGAATGGTAGATTTTTGTTAATTACGGGTTTACTTTGTAATAAAAATGTTGCTATGGTTAATGTTTATGCTCCAAATGTGGATTGTCCTGATTCTTTTAAGTCCTTATTTACTTCTTTACCTAACCTAAATGAATATAAGTTAACAATGGGTGGTGACTTTAATTGTTGTTTAAATCCTTTGATGGACAAATCTATATCTATTCAGACTTTACCCAATAAGTCGGCCACTTGTGTTAAATCCTTTTTGACTGATAATGGAGTTTTAGATATTTGGAGATTTCGGCATCCTAACGATAAAGAGTTTTCTTTTTTCTCACATGGTTATCATTCTTATTTGAGAATTGATTATTTTTTTTATTGACTCTTGTTTTATTCCATCGTTAATTGGTTGTAATTATGATATTATAGCTATCTCTGACCATGCTCCATTAAAACTTCCTATTAAATTTACGGATACAGCTTCTAATGTTAGCCAATGGCGATTTGACTCTACCTTACTGCAAGATCCGGATTTTATTAAATTTATGAAGGAACAGATCGATTTCTTCTTTTCAACTAATTCCACAGATGATATTTCTTGCGGAACACTTTGGGACACTTTTAAAGCGTATATACGTGGACAATTATGTCTTACTCTGTTGGCCTGAGAAAACGCATTAAGAAGGAAACTCTTTTATTGGTTGAAAAATTAAAGAGATTGACAAGAAATATTCGATCACTCCAAGTAAGGAGGTTTACAAACAAAGGGTTGAACTTCAAACGGAACATAGTTTATTACTTACATCTCCGATTGAAAATCAATTAATGAAAACCAGATTTGATTTTTACATACATATTGATAAATCAGGTAAACTGATAGCTATTCAGTTAAAGAGTGCTTTGGTTAAACGTCAAATCACTAAGATTCGTCAGCGGAATGGGGATTTCACAGTTAACCATGATGAGATAAACAAATCATGTCAAGACTTTTATACCTCCCTGTATCAATCTGAATTCCCTCAGGATCGTAATGTGTGATTTTCTTGGGAAATTGAATTTTTCAAAATTATCATTAGATGATCTTTCAATATTAGATACTCCTATTACGGATGCAGAAATCAAAGGGGTTATTTCCTCAATGAATTCTGGGAATGCACCAGGTCCAGATGGGTATACAGTAGAATTTTTTAAATGTTTTTCCGCTACTCTTTCTCCTTGGTTATGCAGGGTTTTTTGAAGAAGCAATTAGATTGGGGAATTTGCCACAGTCTTTTTATAGTGCTTCCATTTCTTTACTACTGAAGAAAGATAAAGACCCTACTGACTGTGCATCCTATAGACCAATATCTTTATTGAATGTAGACTCCAAGATCTTTTCCGAGTTACTGGCATCCAGATTGGAGAAGGTATTACCCCAAATTATTTCGGAAGATCAAACCGGTTTTATTAAAAATCGCTATTCTTTTTTCAATGTTAGGAGATTACTGAATATTGTTTATACTCCTTCACATAGCACTTCAGAATGTGTTATTTCATTAGATGCGGAGAAAGCAATTGATAGAGTTGAATGGCCTTACTTATTTAATGTGTTGTAAAAGTTTAATTTTAGTCCGACTTTCATTTCCTGGATTAAACTGATTTATCACACTCCAGTAGCCTCGGTGTTTACTAATAATTAAAGATCTCACTTTTTTCGTTTATTTCGGGGCATTAGACAAGGCTGTCCCCTGAGCCCATTATTATTTAACATTGCTTTAGAATCTTTGGCAATTGCCATCAGAGAATCACAGAATATTTCGGATATTAATCGTGGCACAGATGTTCATAAGTTATCTTTGTATGCAGATGATTTGTTATTATCCATTTCTAACCCTGAGAAATCTATTCCAATAGTTCTATCATTGTTGGCTCAATTTAGTGAGTTTTCTGGTTATAAGTTAAATCTTAATAAGAGCGAATTGTTTCGTTTGAATAGACAGGCCCCAATTTATGGATATTTACCTTTTAACTTAATTAATGACTCTTATTTACTTAGGGATTAAAATCACAAAAAACCATAAAGAATTATTTAGGTTTAATTTTCTACCGTTAATTGATCAGATTAACTGCTTGTTTACTAAGTGGTCACCATTATCTTTATCTCTGATAGGTAGGATTAATGCTATTAAGGTGGTTATTTTACCTAAGTTTTTATATATTTTTCACGCGGTACCAATTTTTATTCCGATATCTTTTTTTACTGATGTTGATTCAAAAATTTTCTCATATATATGGCAGAATAAAAATCCCAGGTTAGGTAAAATATACTGACAGAAGACAAAGAAGGAAGGTGAGTTAGCATTACCTAATTTCAGATTTTATTATTGGGCAGTTAATATTAGATATTGGTTATGTTGGTTGAAAGACTGGGATGGATCTTTTAGCCCTCATTGGGTGAGTTTGTAAATTAAATCGGTACCAGGTTATGCTCTGGTTTCTATTCTTGGGACTTCTCTCCCTTTTGCTCTTTCTAAATTGCCGAAACGAATTGACAACCCGATAGTTAAACATACTTTACGTATATGGTTTTAATTTCGGAAATTTTTCGGGTTGACTCAATTCGTTTTAAATATTCATATTGTATCTAATTGCTTTTTCCACCCTTGAATTATAGATCAAGCTTATTCGGCTTGGAAAACTAAGGGATTAATACGATATTCTGATTTATATTTGGACAATTGATTTATGTCTTTTGAGCAATTTTCATCTAATAAATATAATTTGCCTAGATTTCACTTTTTTGATATTTGCAGATTTGGCATTTTTTAAGTACTGTACTTCCTCCGTTTCCAAATTCTTTGTCTTTAGATATTTTGGAGAGTTTGTTTGAATTAAACCCTTTTCAAAAAGGGCTTATATCAAAACTTTATAATATAATTATGAAGATACGTTCAGAGCCCCTTTATAAGACAAAAGATGATTGGGAAAGAGAGCTTAATGTTATTATTCCTATTGAGAATTGGGTTAGAATTCTTCAATTAGTTAATACATCATCGAAATGTGCCAAACATTCATTAATACAATTTAAGGTCGTACATAGGGCCCATATGTCCAAGGATAAATTAGCTCATTTTAAATCTTATATAAATCCTATTTGTGATAGATGTCAATTTTATACAGCATCTCTAACTCATATGTTTTGATCATGTCCGCTTTTGACAAAATATTGGAAAGATATTTTTGATATTATCTCTGCGGTATTGAACATCGATTTACAACCCCATCCTATTACCGCAATTTTTGGGTTACCAATGATGGTCTTACTGCATTTTCCTTCGTCTGCCTGTCGATTGATTGCATTTCTCACTCTGATGGCTAGAAGATCTATTTTGCTGAATTGGAAGGAAATTAATCCTCCCACTGTATTTCATTTGTTTTCTAAAACCATGTTATGTTTAAATTTTGAAAAAAATTATAAGTGGTGTATTTGATACTTCTATTAAATTTGAAAAGATATGGAGACCATTTATTCAATATTTTCATATGATGTAATATGACCCTGTTCCAAGCTTATTTGATTTTCCAGATTTAATCGTATTTATGTTGAGAGGATCGGAGTAGATGACACTGATGATTATGTACTCCTGTGTGATATTATAAACAGCCTTTTTTTCTTTCTTTTTCTGTTTTTTCTTTCATTTTTTTTTACTTTTTTTTTCTTTATTAGCTATTAGATTAGTAGTTTAGTTATTTTTGCATAACATTTTTTTTCTTTTTTCTGTTTTTTTTATATTATATATTATGAAATACCTAGATTTACCTTGTTCATACTGTATGGTTCATGTTTTGGGAATACTCAGTTATACTGTAATCATTGCTTATGTATTCTTTCATGTGCAATGGGAATTTGTATGTTTGTAATCCCTTTATTAATATATCAATTGTATTGTGTTCATATTATTAATAATAATAAAAATATTGAAAAAGAAAGAGAGCGAATTAGGAGATCATGGAAAGACTAATGGAAAAAATGGGTACGCCTTTACAGAATACATAAACGTGTTGCGTGTATGGGGAGAAAGGCGTAAAACAAAGAACGGACGGAATTATATTGACATGAACTGGAATGGGAACATGAAAGTGCTGGGTTTATGGGAGAAACAAGAAGGGAAAGTATTATATCGCCATGACTTACTATGCTTAATTGTTCCTTTTGTCATGTTGCAAAATATGCTTCAGGATCGTGTAGGTTTTTTCATTATGAAACGGCTAAACAGAAGCTATTCCAGGGTGAAGCATATCAGGAAAGAAATCATGCACGCTTCATTGTAATTTTGGAAGGCTTGATTGATATAATTTAACCGATTTCATATGTCACGGGGGGTGACTTCAATTTAAATTGCAGTATTGTCATTTCATTACGTATTATCGATAGGATTTGTTGTGGGTCATTTAGCTTTCATTAGAAGACAGAAGCAGTAAGGATTTTATTTCCCAATTCTCTACATCACAGTCCAGTCCAGTTGATAACTGGAATCCGCCTTTAAGATGGAGTGTCTTAATTTTGGCAATTATTAAACGGGATGGCGGAGACTGGTGTGATTCACATTGGGTTAGTAAATGAGCATCTGACTCGACCCGCGCCGTCTTGGGGGAATGACTGACGGTGAAGTTGGTGAGCGGAATGAGAACAGATGGATATACCCGCAGGGAATTGAGCGGGCGGCATTCTGGAGTAGTTCTTTGTCAGGCATCTGACGGGAAGAATGAGGTTCTGACTCTCTTGGACGGAGCTTTGCCCCTCCTGACACACACACTATCTTAACGTCCCGGGCTGCCGTTTGATGGGACAATCCGCCCGGGAATAACACCTGGGAGACCAGGCGGTGAATCGGAGGAGCTGGAGCCCGGACTGGAGACTCTGCCGCCGCCTCTGCGACGAGTCAGGATGCGACGCCGTTAATCAACTGAAGCATCGAAGTGACGGGATATTTCACCGCGCTGATCACCTGCTCCCTGAATTTCGACTGAGTCACCGCGTAAATAAATGTGTTCGTGCAGCAGCTGAGGTTCCTCAGGAAAAACCCGACGTACTGAAAGATCCATTCAGAGTCATTAAAATCGAATCCTTTTCCTGAGATCTGATAATATATGAAATTTACAACCATTACCATCCACAGGAGGATGAAGCTGCCGGAGAGGGTGAAAAGTAAAACCACAGACCTCCTTCTGCTCTCCATCTCCGGGTCACTGCGGTTCTCCCTCTTGCTCTGACCCTTCAGCCCCTTACGGACCCGACTGGCCACTAAAATGTGTCTGACTGTCAGAGCGTTGAGCAGCAGGATCCCAGCGAAAGGGAGGAACGGAGATAAAACCGTATCCAGCCAGTCATATCCTATCCACCCGGGGTCAGTGTAATAATTGTCCTTGGCTATACAGAACCACGGTACGTTGTCGATGATCACACTAGGTTCCCGTACAAAGTATCGGGGAATGTTTCTCAGACAGGACAGTACGCCGGTTGTTGTTAGAACCACAGCCGCAGTTTTCCCGGTGCAATATTTTGTTTTCAGTTTCTGGCAGCAAATGGCGACAAACCGGTCAAAGGTGAAAGTGACGGTGAACCAGACAGAACAGTCTGTAGCTGTGAACATCAGTACATCGATAACACTGCACACAGGGGTGATGCCCAGAAAGCTCCATGGGAAGAAGTGCCATTTGATTCGAAACAAAATGACGTTCGTGACAATGGCCAGTAGATCGGCCGCTGCCATGGACACCAGGTAGCGAGTGGTGCAGGTAGAGAGGCCACACCTTCCCCGGGACAGGATCACAATCGCCAGTAAATTCGCTGGAGAGAGAAAACAGACACTGGGCGTTACTAAAAACATTCTCCTGGAATTAACACAGGATCGGGCTTTCGCTAAAACTCGGGAGTGCTAGAGCCTGTAAATGGCTGCTAATCTTACACCAGAAATGGGTCACACTGTCTCTGACCTGTCTTCTTCAGTGTGGAGATAAGACGATGTGTGGGGAATCGTTGGTGATAAAAGCGATCTGCATGAACAACAACGATCTGTGCTGATCCCCATTCCAGTCGCTGATGGGACCGGCTTCATTGAATTAACTGTGACTGACCAGGACTCTGGAAAATCATCATCTGATGAGGCCGAGAAGGTATATAGAGAGGAGCAATACACACAAAACTGGAGGAACTCAGCAAGTCAGGCAGCATCCATGGAATTGAATCATCTTTCGTTTCGGGTCGAGACCCTCCTTCAGGACGAGGCGCTGCCCCGATTTGTGACGGGTTTCAGAGGGAAAGAATGAACCAGTTAGTGACCTGTGGCTGAGTTGCTCCGTTAATGGATTAATTCTGCAGCGCTGTTCAATTCGGTAACACACGGCAGCAGATCCGTGAACACCGGTTCAGGCGATCAGACCCAATAATTTACCAACGGACTGTAGGATCCGACAGTGACAGACTCCACAGGGAGACGTGAAGCATAAGACTAGGTTTTTCCTCTGATCAATAACTTAGGAAAAGTGTACTTCAGAATGCAAACATCTTCCAGTCACAACTTCCCGGAGAGATCCCTGGCCCCAGCACTGGGACATCTCTGGACGAGGTGTCATTCAAGGCAGGTACAGCATTCAATTCGATTCCGTGAGTTAGAGGGGAAACTCAGACCTAGTTCCACTTGTTATTAAGTATGAAAATTCAGAATGTGACATTGACAGGATCGATATCTCTCTGGATATTTGCGCAATGATGATCAGGTTGTAAGCTTGTAACATTATCTTAACAAGTTCACAGCGGTTAACACAGAAATACCGAACATGAAATGCTCTGCTCACTCACCAGGAACTCCAATGACGGCAATGAACATGTACAATATTTTCTCCACACTGATATACCTATCGAACATTGCAGACATTTTGACTGGCCAGTGATTTGTCTCTTTGTGCGACAGGCGATCTCTTGGAATTAAATGATAAAGCAGCACATGCCTGGGTTTTATAAAGCCATTTACTAATTCCACAGGGACAGATTTCAACAGATTTGAAAAAGAAAGTTGTTTAAATTATTTACAAAACAATTACGTCAGAGAGGTGCAATCACTGCGATGACAGATTGAAATTAAATTACTGAATGATATTTAGAGCATTTGTGGGAGTTAGTGTGTAACAACAAAGTGAATGAACCGTCCGAGGTGTCTTATCAATTAAATGTGCTTCAACTGTAAATATGTACTTCAAAGGAACCATTTGGTTGAGACAGACTGGGCTGAATGTTGGAGATGTTGTGGACTTTTGTGATGAAAAGTTATGCGTTTAGGAAAGTTAATAAGTCGCCATCTCCGTGTGCTATTGTTAAGCAAAAAAGCACAGGTCGTAATAAGGAAAGTGGTGAAGTTTTTGAAACATGTTTACTATAGGTCATTTTGTGTTAATTTTGGAAAGGATATTAAACCTGGTGGTTTTCAGAATAATTAATAACATGAGGGGTTAGGTTTTGTAGGCTTCATAATATGCCACTGAAATAGGGAACGGTGGGTTACTGGGTGGGTCATTTGCAGCGATCCATAATCAAGACAATCTAAGTGATGAGGTTAAACAATGTAGGGGTAAGGTTCCCAGTGAATACCCTGAGGTGTTGGAAGTCAACTGTAGTATCACTGATACAGAGTTTTCTTTCTGTGAATTTACGGAGGCTATTATAAATGCAGGCAACACACACAAAAGGCTGGAGGATCTCAGGAAGCCAGACAGAATCATTCGATAAGCGTACAGTTGAGTCGCTTTGAGTCGGGGCACTTCAGCAGGACTGGAGAATAACCGCCTAGTCTGCTGTGTTCTTCCAGCATTTTGTCTGCGTTGCTTGGATTTCCGCATCTGCAGTTTCTCTATCGTTTGTGGTTGGATTGTTATTAATGCACGTCAGACGTCTCCATGAAAGGACCGAGTATGATTAAACATCTGGCTGATATCTCTCTTGATAAAACTTTGAAATCTTATTTGTAGGTTAGAAAATCTTTCTTCCTCGTGGAAAATGGCAGAAGCTGGTCCAGTTCTAAATCCTGTGATGTCCACGCCTGACCTTCTTGTTCAAGGCCTGTCTCGTTGAAATCTCATTTATCTAAACTTATGGAAGGCTTGAGTATCAAGAGCTTTTTTTTTTAGATTGTTTAGATTATGAGGACACTCAGTCCTCGTTTATTGTCATTGAGAAATGCATCCATGCGTGCATTAAGAAATGATACAATGTTCCTTCGGAGCGCTGTCACAAAATAGAAAACGGAGAAACCAAGAGCCACACTGACAAAACCACATCCTTATAGCAAATAGTTACAGCAGTGCAAAGCAATACCGTAATTCGATAAACGAAGACCATGGACGCGGTTAAAATGTCTCAAAGTCCCGATATACTCCACTAGTCCAATCATCAGGCAGCAAAAGGGAGAATCCCTCTCTGCCGTAAACCTCCAGGCACTGACAATTAATGCCTCGGAAGCACACGACGACAGCAGACTCTGAGACCGTCCGAAATCTTCGATCCTCTGACCAGCCCCTCCGATACAGCCTCCCGAGAGCAATCCTCTGACGAGCGCCTTCGACCTCGTCCCGGCCGCCGAAACAAGCAAAGCCGAGGTCTCGGAGGCCTTCTCCTCCGGAGATTCCGGACCGCACAGTAGCAGCGGCTGCGAAGTGGGAATTTCAGAAGTTTCTCCAGATGTTCCTCCACGCTCTCACGTCTGCCTCCATCAAATCGAGATTGTGCACGGATCCCTACTTAACACGGAACAGATCTCCATTGTCCAAGAGGCCGCGTCGCGCCGCCATCTTTTCCTCCTTGATTTTTATTCGGATAAAATATGTGAGATATCGTTTTATCAGAGCAGGCTTCGGAAAGGTAGCCTGACATTGGATTTAGTTTTAGGTCTGGAAGATGATATTAGGAAAGCACAGTTAAATAAAAATGTTGTAATAGCAGTATCTTTTGATCTTGAAAAAGCATTGATGTTACTGCAAGGAAGGACTTTCGATTGCATTATGAAAATGAGGTTTGGGGGGGTGGATTGCATAATTTGTTCAAAGTTTTATATTTGGACGACCTGTGTTGGTGCGGGTGGTTAAGTTAAATTTAGATTTCCATGAGACAGACTTTAGGGAACCATAAAGTAGTATTCGTAGCCCTTTTTAATTTAATATTATGATTAATTATATTTTCTCTGAGATAGGCACTGGGACGTATGAATCAATATGTTCAGAAGTTGGAGCTTTGTGGATGAGAGGCAGACATTTCAATTATGCTGTATATTGGATGCAATTATCAAACAATGTTTGAACAGTAGGCACGAATGTGAAGATTTAGTGGCTACTGCACAAGTTATGTGCGTTACAAAGAGGATTAATAAACCTGCAGATGATTTGAAATTATATGTTCAAACTCATGAAAACGTGCCAGTGGTAGGATTTCCATACACATGAATGTATAATAAACTGACCTGAAAGCACGAAATCAGTAAAATATTGATAAATGTAAAGGAGCATTAAATATTCCCACGTGTCTCTGAGGGTATTCTGGGGTGCTACACCAAAACCTTTGTTGACCATTTTTAGCTTTTGAATTAGATCAGGTTTTGAGACTATTTTGTGGTGCAACAAGGACGTTCGTCTTTACTGGTTGAAGTGTGACAAATGCCATTACAATTGCAGGGAATGCAGTTGCTGTAAACATATTGGATTAATATGAGCGGGCAAAGAAATGATGATCCTGTTATGTTCGACACCAAGTGCTTTTATGTTTGGGTGGCAGGGATCTTTTCACGCTGGGAAGACTGGGTTTCTGGATTATGCAATATATCCGACCGTCACAGTCTCTAAGTCCCCATTTTGTTCTGTCTGTCACTGTTTCATTTTAGGTCCCACAGTTTAATAAAGTCTAAGGATTCACTAATGCCTGACAGTCTGTTTTTTCATCAGTATATTAAGGGAAATTATGATATGTCAACAATTAATTCAGACGAATCGTAAAAGACTTTAAATGGAAATGTTGGGGTAGCTGTTTTTTTGCGCCTGAATTACAGATAACGGTAAAAAAAACGTTTCAACCATTTATCGGTATATCCAGCAGAATTTATTCTTATTATTTTAAATGGAATAAGGGCACTATAGTGGCTGACAAGTGAGGTCAGAGCCGAAGTAAAAACAAAAGAGAGGACATTCCTGGCATCGAAATCTGGAATCTTTCTAGTGGAAAGCCAGAGGACTGGGAAACATTTAAAAGCTTGCAGAACAAAAATAATAAGGTCATGAGGAAGGAAAAGATAAATTATGAAAGGACACTGGCGACAAATATCAAAGAAGATGCGAAATGTTTTTTAAGTATATAAAGGGAAATAGAGGGTTCAGGGTAGACAAAGGAACAATAGAAAGTGGCCCTGGAGATATTGTAATGACGGACGCAGAGATGACCGGGGAACTGAATGTATTTTGCATCAGCTTTTACACTGGAAGACATCTGCAGTGTACCAGACATTGAGGAGTTAAGTATGTGCAGTGCGAATTACGACAGAGTAGTTCCGCAGGAAGCTTAATGGTCTGAGGGTGAATAACTCTCCTGGACACGATGGAATCCACCGTTAGGTTCTGAAGGAAGTAGCTGGAGGATTGGCGGCGACATCAACAATGGTCTTTCAACAATCGATAGATTCTGGCATTGTACCGGATGACTGGAAAATTGCAAATATTACCCCGCTATTTAAGAAGGGTGGGTGGCAGCAGAAAGGAAACTATAGACCTGTTAACCTGATATCAGTGTTTCAGAAGCTGCTGGAAACGATTGTTAAGGATGAGATTACGGAGTACCTGGAGGCACAGGACAAGACAGGCCAAAGCCAACATGTTTTCCTGAAAGGAAAATCCTGCCTGACTAACCTACTGCAAATGTTTGAGAAAATTACAATCAGGGTGGACAAAGGAGATAAAATGGGTGAGGTGTACCTGGATCTTCAGAAGGCCTTTGACAACTGCCGCACATAAAGCTGCTCAGCTGGTTAATAGGCCATGGAATTACAGGGGAGGTACTATCATGGGTGGAGCATTGGGTGATCGGCTGAGAAGAGAATGGTATTAACGGGGTGCTATTATGCCTATTATGCCGGTTAGCAGTGGAGACCGCTGCTTTTTACAATGAATGTCAATGATTTGGAAAACGGTTTTAATGGATTTGTGGCTAAATCTGTCGAAGATACAAAGATAGGTGGAGGAGCGGGTAGTATTGAGGAAAGAGACAGCTTGGAGAGAGACTTAGATAGTTTAGGGGAATGGCAAAACAGTGACAAACGAAATCCGATGTTGAAAATGTATGGCCAGGCACATTGTTGGAAGAAACAAACGGGCAAGCTATCATTTAGATGGGGAGGAAATTTAACATGCAGATACAAAGAGATTTGGGTGCGCTTGTCCAGGATGTTGAAAAGCTCACGAAAATGTTCAAGGAATGAAAGGGTTACCGTATGAGGAACGACTGGCACCTCTTGGGCTGTATTCCCTAGAGGTCAGGAGAATGGCGGGAGGGGCGGTGGTGGTGGTGGAAATTCTCATAGAAATATTCTGAATGCTAGAAGTCCAGAACAGATTAGATATGGCAAGGTTATTTCCCACGGTGGGGGAGTCCAGGACAAGATGGCACGACTTCAAGATTGAAGGACGTCCATTTAGAACAGCGACGCGGAGAAATTACTTCAGTCAGAGGGTGGTACACCTGTGGAATTTCTTTCCATGAGCGGCTGTGGAGGCTATGTCATTCAGTGCATTTAAGGCAGAGATAGATAGGTTCTTGGTTATCAAAGCAGGGCATCAAAGCGTTTGGGGAGCTGGCCAGGTGGTTGGAATGACGAGAACAATTGGATCATCCCATGATTGAATGGAGCAGCAGACTCAAGGGGTCAAATGGGTACTTCTGCTCCAATACCTTCTGGTCTTATGGGATTCTAGTTATTGAAGTTGATTGTTAAGCTACAGGGAAGCACATGCTAGAGTTACTTTGAGGGAAAATCTTGCCTGACATCTGTTGGAATTCTTTGAAGCAATAACAAGCAGGATAGCTGAGAATCCTGCATTATCAGATATTTCTCTGTTATCAGAGATATAACAGAGAATTAGATGCTGTCGTGTACTTGGATTCTTAGAAGGCCTGTGTGTGTGTGCACACTGATAATCAGATATGTGCAGAGCTGAGTGTGTTGGCTGATTTGGGGGTGAACACTGCCTTGGATTAACAGCTGTGACGAGTGTCAAGCTTCTTACGTTTATCCAGACTTTAATAATAAATGCAATTTGAAGTTTGAATCCTGTCTTTGTTTTTAAATGACAGCCAGTTTATGAACAGTTTAAAATGATTGCTGCTCTGCGATAATCCAATGTGTTTGAGTGTTGTCAGGTTCAGAAGTGCGGAGGTATTTGGGATTGCAGACCGATTTGACAATATGCACTAATTTTCTGCTGTTTTGCAGAATATGGGGATGCACAGGGATTTGGGGATGTGCACAGAAATGGGTGTCTGTCAGGGAAAATTCGGGTGGTCGGGGTTTGGGGGTGTCGGAGGATGTGAAGGCACTCTAACTTGGGATTTAGGATTTCGGGGTACACATGTATTTGTCTGCGCGTTGTGATCTGGATGTGTATAGAGTTCCGGAGTGTCGGCGGATTCGAGAATTTCGGATTTTGGGGAATTTGTATTTGTGGAGCATGCTCATGGATTTGGGGGTAAGTTTGTATTTCAGGGTTCACAGGATCTGGAGATGTGACGACTCTCCAAGTTGTTTTATGAAGAAATACTTTGATAATAAATGAAGTATGGACATTGAACTTTGTTCTAGTCATTTTCTCAGGTGAAGTCAGCCTTTTTCTGAAATTATTGAAATGATTCGTGCGTGGAATGGAGACGATAGGGTCATTTAAGAGACTCCTGAATAGGTATATGGAACTCCGAAAACTAGAGGGCTTTGGGTAACCCAAGGTAATTTCTCAGGTACTGAGATGTTCGGCACAGCTTTGTGGGCTGTAGGGCCTGCATTGTGTTATAGGTTTTCTATGTTTCGTTGAGTCTTGCTCTTGGGTTATCCAATGTGCATGTGGGGGTGTCTATTGATTTGGAGCTGTGACGACTCTAAAGGTTGTTTCATTTCCACATACATTAATATTAAATAGAATTTTAATTTTGAACTCTATTCTTGACTTTTATGGTTCACTCAGCCATTTCGTGAAGTGTTTGAACTGAGTGATTGAGAGTACGTGCAATTTGCTGAGACAGATAAGAGGGGACTGAAACAAGGAGTTAAACTGAATTCGACGTATGCGTACACGTGTCTAGGCAGGCTGGGTCAGGCGGAGAAAATGGATCTATCCACACACAGACACTGAAACACACTGACACACACAAAGACACAGAGACAGACAGATACACACACACACACACACACACACACACACACACACACTCATAACTATACTTCCTTATTCGTCTCCACAACGCTCAGTCGTGTTCCTTGAAACATACGGTGTGATATGATTAAAACTACTCAACCACACCTCCCGCCCCAAGAAACAGTTGAGTTTGATGGACATATGTTAGAGTATGGCTGAGTCCTGCACCTGGCCACAAATGTTCTGATGGTGACTCTCTCTCTCTCTCTCTCTCTCTCTCTCTCTCTCTCTCTCTCTCTCTCTCTCTCTCTCTCTCTCTCTCTCTCTCTCTCTCTCTCTCTCTCTCTCTCTCTCTCTCTCTATCTCTCTCTCTCTCTCTCTCTCTCTCTCTCTCTCTCTCTCTCTCTCTCTCTCGTGAATTTAGTGGCGATTGTGATAATTTTCGGGGGAAAGTGCGGACTCTCCACCTCCACCGCTCCCTACCTGGTGGCCATGGCAGCAGTGGATGTACTGACCATTGTAACCCCGGTCTTTTTGTTTCGAATCAATGTGGGTTACTTCCCAAGGAATTCTCTGGACATCAGTCTTGTGTGCAATGTTACCAACGTACTGAAGTTTACAGCCAGAGACTGCTCTGTCTGGTTCACCTTCACTTTCACCTTTGATCGGTTTGTCGCCATTTGCTGCCAGAAACTGAAAACAAAATATTGCTCCGGGAAAACTGCGGCTGTGGTCTGACAACAACCGGCGTACTGTCCTGTCTGAGAAACGTTCCCCGCTGCTTCACAACGGACCTTGGGTAATGTCTTTACTGAGCCCTGTTAGGTGGAATATCAATGGCTCGATACGGGTTTAACCCCGTTCCTCCTTTTCGCTGCGATCCTGCTGCTCAACGCTCTGACAGTCAGGCACATTTTAGTGGCCAGTCGGGTCCGTAAGGGGCTGAAAGGTCAGAGCAAGATGAAGAACCGCAGTGACCCGGAGATGGAGGCAGGAGGGGGTCTGTGGTTCTAATTACTTCCCCTCTCCCACGGAAGGGGTAAAGGCTCGGAGCTGGCATCAGCCAGTAACTCATTGGTGAATAGCGCGGCGGGTCCTGGACAGAAGTTAAGGATTCTCTCTTGGGTCGCTCCCACCCCGAAGGGGAGGATGATTCTGAGACCATGTCTCCGGGCTGCTGGGTGAGCGGCAGTGTTCTGAGGAAGAGAAACGGCAGAGGCTGGTTGACAGTTTGAGAGGAGTGGACACTGAGGTAGTGAAGCTGGCAAACCCTTGGCTTCCGGGAGGGGATATCCAGAAACATTGGATGCTTTTGGTCTGACGGGGGGCATGGTGGAGCTTTTAATGGGGGCTCCGGAGCCTGCGTCAGGAGAAAGGGAACAAGCTCTCTGAGTATCCTTTCCGGGTAGAGCGAAGGCTGAACTGTTTGAGGCGAAGGGTCATTTCGGAGACGGAGGTGAACCAGATCAGGATAGGTCAGGTTGCCCGGGGCGTCCGGAGGCATGATGTGATTGCTACGAGTCTCCGGCAGTCCTGTCGATCGCGGCCAGCCTCCACAGTTGCTCAGTGAGCTGAGGGAGGAGGAGGACGCATTGGAGTCGGAAGAGGATTCGGTCAATACGATGCAGTCCTCCGTGGTAGCCCCTTGTAGTGAAGTGACTGGGGCCAGCTCCAATCGGGAGATAGTGAGGGGGGTCGCGGCAGCTGGAGTCTCTAGTGAGGGGACTGGCAGAGAGGGCCCCTCTCTGAAGGGACCGACTGCACAGAGGCCCGCGGGAGGCCGAGGTCCCGCGAGACGAGGTGTGTTATAACTGTGGGGAGGAGGGGCACTTCAGGCGGGAGTGTGACAGGTCGGAAGCCACTCAGAGGAGACTACACGGGAGTCCCAGCAGGAAGAGGGGTTCGGTAAATTAGAGGAGACCCAGTGAGGGAACGGCCTGGAGTCTCTGGGAAAACACGTTCCCCGCAATCTGCCAGGGATCCCCGAGAGGAGAGGATCCTATCCCCGAAATATTGGTGGGACGCCGATCCAGTGTCTCGATCCGGATAGAGGGAATAGATGTAAAAGCCAGAATCGACGCTGGGTCGCAGGTCACGCTATTGTACCGGTCGTTCCACGAACAGTATTTGTCGCATCTACCCTTGAAGTCCTTCAGTGACCTGGAAATTTGGGGTATCACTGCTGGTGATTACCCATACGACGGTTATTTGTCCGTGAGGCTGGAGTTCCTCGAGGCCGAGGTGGGAGTGTCTGAGACTCATGAGGCCTTGGTGCTGGTTTGCCTGGACCCAGTTGCGACTGGAGGTGTGTCAGTTCTGATAGGGACCAACACCCCTATTGTGCGGAGACTCCTGGGGCCCTGCAAGGAGAAGGCGGGTGAGGACTTATTGGGGACCCTGTCGGTGCACCCAGTGTTTCAAGCTGCCTGTAAGGATGTCTGTGGTCACACCGGGCGGGACAGGGAATTGGAAAGAGGAACTGTGTGGTGTGCCCAGTCGAAGACCAGGATGGTACAAACCGGTGAAGTGGCGAGTGTTTTGGGGATCCCCAGATATTGCGGAGTGCCTGAGGGTGACGCCTTTTTAGTGGACAACCCGGAGTATCCCGAGGGGGATTCGAGATTCCCGGCTGGGGTGGTGGTGAGACCTGATCTGCAGAAGCTCTCGGCGGTAGGGACACGCCGGGTGGTGGTGAGACCTGAGCTGCAGAAGCTCTCGGCGGTAGGGACACGCCGGGTGCTGGTGAGACCTGAGCTGCAGAAGCTCTCGGTGGTAGGGACACGCCGGGTGCTGGTGAGACCTGAGCTGCAGAAGCTCTCGGCGGTAGGGACACGCCGGGTGCTGGTGAGACCTGAGCTGCAGAAGCTCTCGGTGGTAGGGACACGCCGGGTGGTGGTGAGACCTGAGCTGCAGAAGCTCTCGGTGGTAGGGACACGCCGGGTGGTGGTGAGACCTGAGCTGCAGAAGCTCTCGGTGGTAGGGACACGCCGGGTGGTGGTGAGACCTGAGCTGCAGAAGCTCTCGGTGGTAGGGACACGCCGGGTGGTGGTGAGACCTGAGCTGCAGAAGCTCTCGGTGGTAGGGACACGCCGGGTAGTGGTGAGACCTGAGCTGCAGAAGCTCTCGGTAGGGACACGCCGGGTGGTGGTGAGACCTGATCTGCAGAAGCTCTCGGTGGTAGGGACACGCCGCTTGCTGATGAGACCTGATCTGCAGAAGCTCTCGGTGGTAGGGACACGCCGGGTGGTGGTGAGACCTGAGCTGCAGAAGCTCTCGGTGGTAGGTACACGCCGCTTGCTGATGAGACCTGATCTGCAGAAGCTCTCGGTGGTAGGGACACGCCGGGTGGTGGTGAGACCTGAGCTGCAGAAGCTCTCGGTGGTAGGGACACGCCGGGTGCTGGTGTGACCTGAGCTGCAGAAGCTCTCGGTGGTAGGGACACGCCGGGTGGTGGTGAGACCTGAGCTGCAGAAGCTCTCGGTGGTAGGGACACGCCGGGTGCTGGTGAGACCTGAGCTGCAGAAGCTCTCGGTGGTAGGGACACGCCGGGTGCTGGTGTGACCTGAGCTGCAGAAGCTCTCGGTGGTAGGGACACGCCGGGTGGTGATGAGACCTGATCTCCAGAATCTCTCGGTGGTAGGGACACGCCGGGTGGTGGTGAGACCTGAGCTGCAGAAGCTCTCGGTGGTAGGGACACGCAGGGTGGTGGAGAGACATGAGCTGCAGAAGCTCTCGGTGGTAGGGACACGCCGGGTGCTGGTGAGACCTGAGCTGCAGAAGCTCTCGGTGGTAGGGACATGCCGGGTGGTGATGAGACCTGATCTGAAGAATCTCTCGGTGGTAGGGACACGCCGGGTGCTGGTGAGCCCTGAGCTGCAGAAGCTCTCGGTGGTAGGGACACGCAGGGTGGTGGTGTGACCTGAGCTGCAGAAGCTCTCGGTGGTTGGGACACGCCGGGTGGTGGTGAGACCTGAGCTGCAGAAGCTCTCGGTGGTAGGGACACGCCGGGTGGTGGTGAGACCTGAGCTGCAGAAGCGCTCGGTGGTAGGGACACGCCGGGTGGCAGTGAGACCTGAGCTGCAGAAGCTCTCGGTGGTAGGGACACGCAGGGTGGTGGTGTGACCTGAGCTGCAGAAGCTCTCGGTGGTAGGGACACGCCGGGTGGTGGTGAGACCTGAGCTGCAGAAGCTCTCGGTGGTAGGGACACGCCGGGTGGTGGTGAGACCTGATCTGCAGAAGCTCTCGGTGGTAGGGACACGCCGGGTGCTGGTGAGCCCTGAGCTGCAGAAGCTCTCGGTGGTAGGGACACGCAGGGTGGTGGTGTGACCTGAGCTGCAGAAGCTCTCGGTGGTAGGGACACGCCGGGTGGTGGTGAGACCTGAGCTGCAGAAGCTCTCGGTGGTAGGGACACGCCGGGTGGTGGTGAGACCTGAGCTGCAGAAGCTCTCGGTGGTAGGGACACGCCGGGTGGCAGTGAGACCTGAGCTGCAGAAGCTCTCGGTGGTAGGGACACGCAGGGTGGTGGTGTGACCTGAGCTGCAGAAGCTCTCAGTGGTAGGGACACGCCGGGTGGTGGTGAGACCTGAGCTGCAGAAGCTCTCGGTGGTAGGGACACGCCGGGTGGTGGTGAGACCTGATCTGCAGAAGCTCTCGGTGGTAGGGACACGCCGGGTGGTGGTGAACACCAGCAACACCACGCAACGGGAGGTCACTTTTAAACGAGTGATGCCCCGGCGCATTTTTTCCTGATGAGATAGTGCCCCCGTGAGGCTCGCTGAGGGAGGGCAGTTGGAAAATAGGAATAAGTTGACCGCTGGGGCGTTTAACTCTGGGGCATCGCCTGTGCCTGCGGGTTGGAAGCGGAGGATGGTGGAGAAGATGTTGATGCTGAAAGATATTTTTCCCCTAAACGAGTGTAATGTGGGCTGTTCCAGCAGCACTCGTCACACGATCCGGATCACTGAAGACACCCCGTTTCGAGAAAGGTAGCGGCAAATGGCCCCTGAAGAAATGGAGAATGTGCGGCAGCATTTGTGCAAGGTGAAGGAAGCTGGGATCATTACGGAATGCCGCAGCCCTTATCGTCCCCGATAGTCGAGGCCAGGAAGTAAAATAGGAAGATCCGTATGTGTGGTCTACAGGACCCTGAGCAGGCGCACCATCCCTGATCAGTATACAGTCCGCAGGCTCGAAGACGCGCCGGCCTGTCTGAGTGGAGCGAAGTGGTTCGGCGGGTTGGATTTGAGGAGTGGATAGTACCAGATCCCGATGAGCGAGGCGGATAAGGAGACGACGGCCTTTATATGCCCTCTGGAGGATTTTACCAGTTCTAAAAGTTGCCTCAGGGCATATGGGGTCCCCTGCCACCTTCCAGAGGGTCATGGAGAAGACCGTGGGGGATATGAACCTGCTAGAAGTGCTGGTATATTTGGACGACCTGATAGTATTTGGATCCACCTTGGAAGAACACGAAGCGAGACTAATGAAGGCGCTCAACCAGCTGAAGGATGAAGGGTTAAAACTTCCCCTGGACAAGTGCGAGTTTTACCAGATGTCTGTTAGTAATGCTGGATATATAGCTACAGACTCGGCTAAGATGGAAGCGGTGGCCACCTGGCCGAGGCCCCGGACTGTGAGCGCTCTGCGCTCGTTCTCGGGGTTCTGTGGATACGACCGGAGATTCGTGAAGGGCGACGCCAAGGTGAGCCATCCCTTGAACCAGCTTCTGCGTGGCGACCCTCCTCTGGGACAGAAAGGGAAAAGGAGAAGAGGAAGGGAGGCTGGAGAATATTTGGACCGGGCAGAGCCCTTCGGACAGAGATGGGATGACCAATGTGAAGCGGCTTTTCAGTCCCTGAAGGAGATGCTGACTTGGGAGTCGTTTCTGGCTTCTGCGGACCCCCGATTGTCCTATGTGGTACTCATCGATGCCAGTCAGCGGGGTTAGGGGCCGTCTTGTATCAGGATCAGGGCGCCGGGCTGACGTTCGGTAGCGTTTGCCAGCCGGAGTTTGTCACCCTTCCGAGGGGAACTGTCCCACCCTCAATTTGGAGTTTCTGGCGTTGAAATGGGTGGTTGTAGACAAGCTGAGTGACAATCTCTACGGGGCCAAGCACGAGGTGCGGACGGACAACAACCCGCTTACCTAAATCCTAATCTCGGCGAAACTGCACGCCACCGGTCATCGCTGGTTGGCCGCACTGTCTGCATATGATTTTATCCTGAAGTGCCGGCCGGGGAGACGGAATGACGATAAGACACTTTGTCTCCACGGAGACATGAGAACCTGGGGAGTGACGAGGAGTGGGAGAGCGTTCCTGCATCCGGGGTGAAGGGCATGTGTCAGTTTTCTATCACCGCGCAGGCCGAGGAAAAGGAGAGGCCAGACCGTGCAGACCCATCTGGGTTGCCTCCAACCCGATGTCACGCTTTAATTCGGAACATTAGTAGACATAATACATTCGATTCAACGCTTCTCTGCAGTTCGCGTTTTAATGACGGGGAAATGTAACAGAAAAAGGAAGTCTACAGCTGCATTTCTGATACAAACCCCTCTCAGTAGCCTTTGACAAAACTACCGGCGAAGAGTTGGGAAGAATTGTTTTGCACGCCACAGCTGCCTTTCTGATACCATCCCCTCTCAGTCTGAGGGGAAGCTACACATCTCCATTGATGGGACAGACTGGGGCGTCGTGCAGCTTTAACTTCCCATTTAGGAAGGGGACGCGTGCTTTTTGAATGAAAAGGCAGTAGTTACATATTTTGAACAGTTACAATGGAAATTGTAGGTATCCGAGCTCACTTTATCGGACAACAGTTTTCCAGGTTTCGGGAATATTTCTCCAGTTGTCACATCAATCCCTGGAATGGTCTATAGTCCAGTGAATTAGAATAGAATTCTACCAGTATAAGGAAAATCGTTGGCCCATTTCCTGGAATTGATGCAAATTTTTGAATACGATTTCAGTCGGTATAGCGATCACATCTCTGAGTTTAGGTGTTTCTGGAGTCGCACAATTGAATAAATTTTTCGGACTTCAATAAACGCCGCAAACTATTCACATTCGCTCAGCTGGCTGCAGGAAATTTTAACCAGACATATAATTGACATGGAAATGCTTGTAAACTTCCTTCAAAGTTTACAACTCGATTTGGTTTCATCTACAGAGCCGAACACATAACATAACCAGATGTTTGACTCCACATTTCAGCTGCTCCCTGAATTTCCTCTGTGACAGAGTGTAGATACACGTGTTGGTGCAGGTGGAGAGAAACTGCAACATGAACCCAAACTGTTGCAGGATATACGTCGGGGTGTTCAAATATCTGTCAGTGTATGAGTAATTCTGAACTTGCCAGTTCATAATATATACAATGTCGGGTATCCACAAAAATATGAAATTGGCTGACAGAGCGAACAACAAAATTATTGACTTTCTCCGGTTCTCCACCTCTAGATCATTCTTTTTCTCTGTGCTGTTCCTGAGCCCGCGGCGAACTTTGTTTGCCGCGATAATATGAGTGACTGTTAAAGCATTAAAAAGTAGAATCAAACCGATCGGCAATAAAGGTGTATTGATAATGTTAAACAACTGGAATGCTTTCCACGCTGGTAAAGTTCGGTAATCCATTGTCAAAATGCACCGCCAGGGTATGTTGTCAATGATACGGTAAGGTTCTATCGCAAAGTAGAATGGAACACATTTCGCACAACATCCTAAACACACAATTACTATCACAATAGTCGCTGTCCTCTCGGTGCAGTATCGTTCCCGCAGCTTTTGACTGCAGATTGCAATAAAGCGATCGAACGTGAAAGCCACCGTGAGCCAAACAGAGCAGCCCACGGTTGCGAGCCTCAGGACAATCGTCACGGTGCAAACCGGTGTAATGAGCAAAGGAAGGGCATAAACATAAATATTATTGATTTGTTCGATTGCAACAGATACAATAACAACCAATAAATCGGCTGCTGCCATTCCCACCAGGTAACGGGAGATGCATTTAGAGAGTCCGCAGTTTCTCAGAGACAGGATCACAATCGCCATTAAATTAACTGCAAGGAAGCAAAGAAAAGGTTAGGCTTATCGATCCACTCATCGAGGCAGACCCATCATTGTAGCGGCGACTGCTGAAGATTTTATATATTGGGGAAATAAAATAGACTCGGAGACTGTTTCTTCGGCGATAACATTTTGGAGTGGAGGATCGGAAGAGCTAAATGAATGTTTGGATGTCCAGCTGGCAAATAAACTTGAATCTTGTACTTTGCGACCGAAACGCAACATAAAGGCTTCTACCCTCTCATGTCGTGAGATGGATGTAAGAGTTAAAATAAATCTCGCCTTATCTGTTCTTATCTAAATTAAAACTGTCCAAAGAAGAATAACGCGCTAAAACGGAAAAGTTTCGCGGGGTACTTTTGCAAATTCAAAGACATTTCGACAAATAAGTACAGAAAAAAGTCTCCTTAGTTGCATGAAGACGGAGCGGAAAGAACAGCGAGTTGCCGAGAAACCGGGGAGCTCGCAGAGAGAGCAGCAGCGACACTAAAGATTTTGTTTTCATTTTAGTAAACATTTGAGTTTCCACATTGATGCAGAATCAGATTTGGAACAATGTGCGATGGAAGGCCGAGTAAGGTAAAATGCTAGAACAGTATCGATCGTAACACTCAATCAATTGATTATATTGACAAAATTGGTCGGACATGAGAACGGGTTAACAATTCCAGAGAAAGATGGAAGAATAAAATAAATATATACTTAAACCTGAACAGTTTTAAAACACTCATCAGATGAGGCACCATCTATAACAAATGCTACAAGGGCAGAACACACACATACAGCAGTAGCCAATTCCAGTTACTTACCAGGGATACCAATCGCTACTAGAACAGGATAGTAAATACTCGCGATGTAGAAAATTGCTGGGTATCCCATTTTCTGTGTGAATCGGTGATCAGTTCAAAATGGTCCAGCTGCCGATATCTACTGCTGAATTCTTTGCAAGCTCTTATACAGGAGATGAAAGTGCCCTCTGACAATTAATCATACAACGTGATTAGCCACATTAGTGACAGCCCGCTAAACAAACAGTTCAGGATTGTTTTCATTTATATTAATTGCGTCATCGTGGAATTAAAATCTCTCCCTCGAAGGAATCACAAAAATAACAATTATTTTACTCTCAAATGATCATTAATTATAAAAATAGGCGAAATAGGCTCAAAAGTTGCTTTAGATGCAGAAAAAGCATTTGATAGATTGCAATGGGATATTTTGTTTACGGTATTGGAAAAATATGGATTAGGAGTATACTATATAAAATGGATTAAAACCTTAAATACTAATCCCAAAGCTAAAGTAGTGACAAATGGTCAAATTTCAACACCATTTCAGATAACAAGGTCAACTAGGCAAGGGTGTCCATTATCACCTGCTTTATTTGTGTTGGCCATAGAACCATTAGCAGAATTAATTAGAATGGACCCAGAATTTAAGGGTTTCAGAGTTAATGAGGAGGAATACAAGATTAACTTATATGCTGATGATGTTCTGCTTTATTTAACAAACCCATTGTACTCGTTGCGTAAATTATCCTCTAGATTAGAAGAATATGGGAAAATATCAGGCTACAAAATAAATTGGGATAAAAGTGAAATGTTACCTCTTACTAAAGGAGATTATAGTCAATGTCGATTAATAACTCAATTTAGATAGCCGATAAACGGTATAAAATATTTAAGTTTAAGAGTTGATAGTGATATAAAGAACTTATATATATTAAATTATTTACCATTATTGAAGGAAATTCAAGAAGATCTTGATAAACGGATGATATTACCAATAACATTAGTAGGTAGAGTAAATACCGTAAAAATGAATATATTCCCTAGATTACAATACTTATTCGAATCACTACCAATACAACTACCCCAGAATTTATTTCAAGCGTTAAATAAATATGTGAGGAAGTTCCTTTGGAAAGGTAAAATGTCAAGAATATCGTTAGAAAAATTGAGAAAGAAATTTGATCTAGGAGGGTTACAACTTCCAAATGTTAATAATTTTAAAGCAAATTAGATTTATTGCATCTTTTTGTGATAATGATAAAGCGGCATGGATTAGAATAGAATTAGATAAATTAGGACAAAATACGCCAGAAGATTTTATATATAAATGGGAATCTAAATGGATACGGGAAAAGAAAGAATCTCCTATATTAAAACATTTGATTGATTTATGGAATAAGATGAATGTTGATGATAAGATAAACAAATCTTTATTAGCAAAGAGATCTTTAATTCAAAATAGACTTTTTCCTTTTACAATGGATAATCAACTTTTATATAATTGTTTTCAATAAGGGATTAGATATATAGAAGATTGTTTTGAAGGATGTATATTAATGTCAATTGATCAATTAAATAATAAATATAAAATATCAAACAACACTCTTTTTTGTTACTTCCAATTATTGGCTTATTAAAGAGAAAAATTGGGTCAAACAATGTTATTGCCAAAATCTAATTAAATAGGAAATTTAATTCATAAAGGAAAAACTAAAAAATTTATTTCTTGTATGTATGGTTTGATTCAAAAACAGGCAATTAAACAAGGAATCAATAAGTCAAGATAAAAATGGGAAGTTGACTTGAATATTAAAATTGAAGAAAAAAATTGGTCAAGACAATGTCTGGATAGTATGACAAATACAATAGATGTCCGGTTAAGATTAGTGCAATATAATATTTTACATCAATTATATATTACACCACAAAAAATAAATGAATTAAACCTAAATTTATCTGATCAGTGTTTCCGATGTAACCAAGAAATCGGTACTTTTTTACATTCTACTTGGTCTTTTTCTAAAATTCAACCTTCTTGGACAAATGTAAGAGTTTTACTGGAACACATTATTAGAACACAACTTCCACATAATCCAATATTATTTTTATTAGGCGATATTGAAGGGATAAATCTGAAACCCAAATTGAATAAATATCAGAAGGAATTCATAAATATTGCACTGGCAGTAACCAAAAAGTCTATTGCAGTTATTTGGAAATCGGATTCATACTTAAGTATAGATCGTTAGAAGAACGAAATTTTCAGCAATATTCCACTTGAAAAAATTACATATATTTTAAGAGATAATATGAAATCTTTTTGAAAATTTAGCGCCCTTATTTACAAAAGACGGGATTAAATATATACGTGCTCCGATGATAAAATAATGTTTATCTGGGGGAATAAATGAATATATATATATTAATGAACTCCGTGGAGCAGGTGGGGATCTTCCGATATCCAGGCATTCTTTCTTTCTTTCTTTTTTCTTCTTTTTCATTTTCTTTTCTGCTATAAGGATGTTAGGGGGAGGGGTTAAGGGGAGGGGGAATGGTAGCTAATTGTTTTCTTCTTTCTGTAATCATTTGAAAACAATTAAAAAATAGGCGAAGCGTATTAAGATTCTGAGGTTAAGGAAGGGGATTTAGTTCGATTGATCAATTCAATCATCTATTCCCGGAAGGGGAATGTTCACACCTCCTTCTTGCTTTCAGATTGGTTTGGTGCAGCAATAGTTTTCAATCTGGATGAGAACTAATTTAGTAAACGGTTAGATTAGTTACGTATCTCTAAGGTCAACTTAAATTCTAACTTGATATGGGAGTAGCGGGGTCATCTATCATTTATGGAAGGGCTCTGTTGCATGAAACTATCCTTAAACATGGAGAGACTAAATGTCATTTTGTTTTTTTTTGCACAGAACTGCATTGCTTAACACGAAGTAGTTGCAACATACATCCATTTCTCCACTGATATCGTGTGCCAATTCTTGTAGATGTGATATTTTCATACATTGTTCACTTGCATTCTGTTTATTTTAACTTGCAAATTGTACACAGCTCGCGGTGTCTCATGTGGGAAGGCAAATAACATCTCAGACTGTGCTTTATGCATTGATGAGGCGGGCTCCATATTTCCCTCACTGGAATCAGACACGTTGCATTTAAGTCTAATGATTTAATATTCGCCACAACAAAGTGACAAAATAACAATAACTTATAATCGCGCTGTGCCTGTGTGTATGGAGGTCCCATTCTTTCTTTATATATCCAATAAATCATGTCGGGACGGTTTTGTTGTCTCCATTCCCATGCCTTGATTATATCTAAATGAAACACTGTACGGCCAATCGTGCTGTGTAACGAAAGACCGATTATCGTAGATAATATCTTTGTCACAGCTTGCACCTTTCGAACAATTTGGGGGTATATAGCATCCACGACAAATCTACGTTTTTTTTCGATGAAATCTCATTTTGACTTCAGTCTAGCAGGTCTTTCCATCGCAAATGAGAACTCGTGTCCAAACCTCACTTCAAATTCGTTGTTCATAATGAAGTTTTCCCCTCTCGGGTTCTTTCACGAGTTTCAATATTCAGACCAAAAGACATGGGATTTAGGGGCAGGATTTGGCCATTTGTACCATCACGTCTTCCCCGCCATTTCAGTTGATCCAATTTTCCTCTCAGCGCCAACCTCCTGCCCTGAGCAATCAAACTGAGCTTTTAATACACCAAACGAATTGACTTCAACAATTGCATGAGGCAAAGAAGCCCACAGATTTGGCCAAACAAATACATTTTCACCTCCGTTCAAAAGGACGCCCTGCTATTCTGAGGCTGTGCCCTCTGGACCACCACGGAGAACTTCCTATTGAACGTCTCACGCCTTGATTATATCCACATGGAACACCGTACGGCCGGTCATGTTCTCCAAAGAACAGCATAAGTACATGGGAAATAGCAGCAGGAGTAGGACTCCTGGCCGTCCGAGACTGCTTCGTCATTCAATAAGATCGTCACTGATCTGACCCTGTATTCATGTCCAACTACCCGCCCTTCCACCATAACCCTTAACTCCCCTACTACGCAAAAATCTATCCAACCCACTCCTAACTCTATTTAATGAGGTAGCCTCCATTGCTTCATTGGACAGAAAGTTGCACAGGCCCTCCACTCTGTGATAAGTTGTTCCTCCTTATCTCCGCCCTACAACTACTCCCCAGAATCTTGTCGTTATGTCTCCTAGATCGAGTCTCAGCAACAGGGGGAACAACGTTCCTGCTCTATCTTATCTGTCACGTTCATAATTTTATATGTTTCTATACGATTTCCCTTCATCGTTCTGAATTCCAGAGACTGAATCTCTCCTCATAGTTTAACCCCCTCGTGTCTGGAATCAAACTGGTGAAACTCCTCCGCCAGTGTATCTTTCCTCAAGTCAGGAGACGAGAACTTCACACAGTGCTCCAGGTGCGGCCTCACTAGTCCCCTGTACAGTTGCAGCATAACCTCTCTGTTCTTTAATTCAATCCTTCTATCAATGAAGGACAACATTCCATTTGTCTTCTCGATTGCTTTTTGCAGCTGCGAGCTAACAATTTGAGATTCATGCACAAACAATCACAAGTTCTCCTCCACAGCGGCATGCTGTAAACTTTTACCATTTAAACAATCGACTGAACTTCCTCTTTTCCTTCTAAAGCTGGCGACCTTATATTTACTACCATTGGTCTCCATCTGCCAGACTCTTGCCCACTCAATTAACCGATCTATATCACTTTTCAGACTCTGTGTATCCTCTGCACAATTTGCTTTCGCACTCATTTTATTGTCATCAGCATCTTTAGATACACTACACTCAGTCCCCTCTTCCAGACCGTTCATGTATATCGTGAACAGTTGTGACCTCAGCTCCGACCTCGGGGCAAACCGCTCACTACTGATTGACAACCACAGTAACACCCCCGTATCCCAATCCTCTATCCACGCTAATAAGTCACCCCAACTCTATGCATCCTTATCTTACGGAAACAAGTTGTTTATGTGACACATTATCGAACGCCTTCTGAAAGTAAAAGTAAATAACAACTGTCTGTTCCCCTGTAAACTCTCCGCTCGCTGTAGCCTCAAATAACTCTTGTAACTTTGTCAAACAGGGCTTGCTTAAGCCGGATCCCGGCTGCATCTGCATGACGGATCCATTTGTTTCCAGACGCTTTGCTATTCCTTCTTTACCGATAGCTTCATGCGTTTCCAATTACAGATGTTAAACTAATTGGCCTATAGTTACCGACCCATTGTCTACAGCTTTTCTTCAGAGATGACTTGACATTCACTTTCTTCCAATCCGCCGGGATCTGCCGAGAAACCAGAGAATTTTCGTAAGTTATCACGAATGAAAGACGGACCTGCAATTCTACACATTTCCTAAATATTTCAGGCCCAAGGGGAAAGTTTTACCATTCTCAATTCCGGAACGCTTGGTTTCTTAACGAACCATTGACAACACCGAATCAGAGGAACTGGAACCATTCTGAATTACACAGCCATTTGTTCAAGTCAATTTGTTAAGCTTTGTCTCTGCTGCAATAACTTTACATTCCTTTCTGTCTAACTTAACTGCGATTGTCTCGGGGAACATGAGGAATTTCGAAATACATCACCCGGAGCAGCTGGAAATGTCTTCGTTGCGATTATTCAGGCATATTCGATCTGTAATGATTGTTTATATTTTCGCTTTGGCCATTGTACCAAGAGTTGTAAGTAGGGACAGTGCCGTTTGAGTAACAGTGGGCTTCACTTTCAATTGCTCTATCGCAGCTTGTTGACAAACACTGCGGGAACGAAACTGCACCAGGAGAACAACCACTGTGGTTATAATGATGATGTTGTTCGTTCTGTCAGCCAATTTCAACAAACCTAGTTAGTATCTTCCATCATCTGGCAGTTACCAAACAACAGCTCTCATGTATGTTGCAAATGATGAGTATGGGGCAAACACGTGTATCTTTGGGCTAATGCAGGCAAAGTTCAGGGAAGAGCTGAAGAATGGAATGAAGTACATGTTGACATTCAGTCGGCTGTTGTACAGATAACACGTGACTTACGTTGCACAGTGGCAGAGTGTGGAGACTAAATCTGTGAAACATTAGTGCGTTTGGCAGGTCTGCCATTTATTCATTGAATCAGAGATTCATGGGGTTATAGACACAGAATGAAATTTCCGCCCAATTGGTCTTTATGGTCAAGACGCCAATCTTCGTTAATCCCATGCTTGTTTGTCAGCCATAGGCAGCATAACTGTCTAAATGTTTGTTAATCATTTCAATTTTACATATCTTTACCGGTTCGTTCAATACATCCAACAACTTTTGTGTGAAAATAATTTTCTCTTCAGCATGTTAACTCGTCGTGTTGGCATACTTCAGAGCATCGCTACAAGCGGAACACACCATTTTTCCTGTCTCAATCCAAAGTAAATAAATTAATTGATGAAGGTATCCGCTTGGCCTTTGGGAAACACTTGGATCCGATGAAGTTTTCATCATTACTTCAGTTTGGATGGCGTTTCGCAGGTCTGTCATTTATTCCTGAATCAGAGATTTGTGGGTTTATAAAGACTGAAACAGGCACTTTCACCCAACTGGTCTTTATAGCCAAAACATCTGTTTACGCTAATCTCAAGGCTGCTTGTCAGTCTTATCTAGATAAACCTATTCTATCCATATAATTATCCAAATGTCTGTTCATGAACACAGTTTGACTTATCTCTACCGGTACTGTCAGTTCGTTTCATCAATTCACCAATGTTTCTTTGGAAATACTTACCTTCTTAGCATGATAAATCGTAGTGTTGACATATTTCCGGGCATCGCTATAAGCTGAACGCACCATATTTCCTGTCCATTTCCAACGTAAATATATTAATTCATGAAAGCATCTCTTGTCCATTGCCGTCCTCTTACATCCGCCGAACGTTGCATCTTTAGTTTAATTAGGATCGGAACCTGTAACAAACAGCGATGTATTGCCGATATTATTACTGTGTTCACAGAAGTTTATTACAGGAAAGACTTGTTAATTTTAGAGAGGGTGCAGAAGGGATTCACCAGGATGCTGTTTCGACTTTGAAGCTAAGTTAACAGAGCTAAAACTTTTCTTTTCGAACAAAGGAGAATGAAGGGTGAATTATTACAGATGTACTAGATCATGACAGCCATTGATCGAATATATACCCAGTTATTTTTCCAATTGCGGAAATAGCCAATATAAGTGGGCATTATTTTAAGGTAATAGGAAGTAAGTATAATGGCGACTGTCAGAGGAAAGCAGTTTATGCAGAGTAGTGTCTGCGTGGAACATTCTCCCAGGGGAGGTGATAGGTCTAGATACTTCCGGGAATTTTTATTCAAAGTGTCCACACGGAAACAGATGATAGCAAAATGGAGTCTATGTAGGAGTGATCCATCACTGCGCTGTAATGATTATTCTAAGTCTTTCAGTGGTTTGCGAAGTTTCTGAAGGAAGGAAATTGGAAGCGTGGATTTTTTTGTGTTGTCTTTCCCGCATTATATTTTAATCTTTATTTTTACTGTTTTTATCTGCCCATGTGGAATCCAGTGCTGGAAATTCAGTGTTACAGACAGTGTCCCAGAGACAAAATTCCCCAAGTCAGAAAGAAATGGTCTTTGCGGAAATTAATGACTGTTTTTTATTTAAATAGGGAAATGAAATATTGTATTTTGTAAGAAAGAGTGGAATAATTCTGGAGTCATCTTAAAAGTAGACTTCCCGCACCGCGTTTCTATCGAATGTTAAACTACGCTGCACAAAATTTCTACTACACTGATTTTGAATTTCAAGTTCATAAGAAAAAGTGGTTTTATGTTAGCATTGTGTTTGTCTTCTTTAATACCAGTGAGCAGACAGGATTCCTTCCATCAATGTGTTTAAATATGATGAATCTCACTCACCATTCATTGTTTATTCCCGTAAAATAACCGGCATAATTTCACATCACAACAATTTCCTATTACTGACAGTAACATCACCTTTATCATCAATAGCAGCCAATTCCCTGATCATGGCGTGCGTCAGAGTTATACAAGAGATCTAAAATCTAGAGCTGAGCTGTCATGTGATCCCCTCGCATCATCAACGGACCCCGTCTCTACCATTCCGGGTATCAGCCCAGTAAACGACGTTCCACTTCCTCGTCACCGAGCTGACATTTCATCCATTCTTACTCAGTGCAGTCGGCTCTCAAAAGGTGTGGCAGATTTGCAGCAAGTTCATACCGGATCGCTGCACCGTCCTTTTCTTTTATCCATTTCAGTTCATGATGAATTTCGCTTCTGGAACCAAATTCTGCACATTTATCAAAAAACCACATTTCTGCGAGGTTGGACTTTTTTTTATAACCATATATCTATCATCAATTTCTCTCTCTCTCTCTCTCTCTCTCTCTCTCTCTCTCTCTCTCTCTCTCTCTCTCTCTCTCTCTCTCTCTCTCTCTCTCTCTCTCTCTCTCTCTCTCTCTCTCTCTCTCTCTCTCTCTCTCTCTCTCTCTCTCTCTCTCTCTCTCTCTCTCTCTCTCTCTCTCTCTCTCTCTCTCTCTCTTTCTCTCTCTAACTATCTCTCAGTCTATCGAAATACAGCCGGGAATAGACCCTGCTGGGCCTTCGGGACACGCTGAGCAGCAACCCCCGATTTCGCCCTGGCCTAATCACCCGATAATGTACAATGACCAGTTAACGTACTAACTGGTTTGTCTTTAGACTGTGGGAGGAAACCTGTGCACCCGGAAGAAACTCACGCAGGGAATTGGTAGATTTTGTAGCTTTCACTGGATTAGCGAGCACTGAAACACGACTGCACTTCTTTGGAACAGCGGTAGAAATTTGCCTGGAAGATAAAAAGCTAGAGTTTGTTAAAGTGAGATAGTATAATGCAATTCTCGTTGTACTTGTGCAAATAATGTGATTAATGCCCTTTCCTTTAGAAAGCTCGCTGCCCATTCCAAAGTGAAAGTTTAACACGCCGACGAAGCATTCGTCGGACAAGTCACTATGTTTACCAGTCTTACTGAGAGGGGATGATATTAGAAATGAAGCGCCGACGTACAAATCAATGCTTCCCCTCATAATAACGTGTCCTTACTTAATGTTTTCATTTTGGGAGCGAGAGAAACAGAGATTTTCCTCATCAGAAGTCATCGCTCCATTCTGTCGGCATCTCAATTTCGCAGCTGTACTTGACTAACTTCTTCCATTTCGTAAACCAGGTGGCCATTTAGATTTCCGTCAAAACCTAAGACACCCATTTAGTCACATTAGAGACAATCCACTGAACAAACACCAATTGTGTCGGTGCAGTGTAATTCGCTGCTCGGAGAAATCACAAAATAACACTTTTGTTTAATTTTGTTTAGTTTTACAACGTGCGCTATCACTCTCAAATACTTACCTGTAGAGCAGCATATTGAGGTTTTCAAGTTATGGAGATGCATTTTAATTTGTCTATTAAACTCGATAATCATTTCTCTGCAAGGGGAATATTCACGCCTCTTTACTGTTTGGTTGGTTTGGTTAGACAGAGGCCAATGTGGACGAGAACAACTTTGCAAAAGATTGGAATACTTATATTACTCGAAGGACAGCGCCACATCCACACTGACAATAGGGTCATCTGTGATGAATATAACGAGTCGGTTTCATGAACTACCGAAACAAATGGGCAGAGTAAATCCTGGAATTCCCAGCGTTGAAATGTATTCGGGTTTCTCCAAGTGACACAACAGCTCATCTTCCTTCTCACCATTGACATCTTGCGACATTTCTTACAGTTGTATTGTTTTCATTCATTGCTCACTGTCTGTCTATTTATCTATCTATCTATCTACTGTATCTATATAAGGGAAATGCATAATAATCGCGAAATAGCGGCCTAAAATGATGATATCTTCCACCCGCACTAACATTGCCTGTGTGTGTGTGTCTGTGTGTGCAGTCCCATGGCTTCATTATATTTTCAACAAATGATGTCGGACAGGTTTCTGTTATCTCCAATCCCACAATATTTTATTCCAGAATCTGCTCCCGATAAAAATTTTCTTTGGGAATTCCCACTGCAAGAGGCAAGCGTGCAAATTTTCACTGTTATCTTGGAATAACTGGCGAGATGTTCTGCTGTTTAATGTTAATGGATGGACGACTATTTAGTTGATAGCAAATATTACAAGTGACATTCTCCTCCTGATACGTTGTACTGCCAGTCCTTGTCCCCCAATGAAACGACGATAAACGGGTTATAGTGTTCTATGTTGGAGACCGAATCCTGACAAAAACATGAGACTTTACAACAACAACATGACAGCTTCATTGGTGAAATTCTAGTTGCTTTTAGAAAAATTGATATTTTTCTACCGCATATGAGGGGATGAGAGGTCGTGTTTTATATGTAAAAATGTTCTTGCCTCAGGTAGGAAAGGGTACGTCTGGCCAAAAGGGCTCCGGTGAATCTGTACAGGTGAATCTTCTGTTCTGTGGATGCAATGGATGACAGAAGCGTTAATGAACTCTGACGTCAGAGGACGATGGAGACGTGGGGACGGGGGCTTCAAAGGCCGCTCCGCCATTAATCCTCGTTTAGTGGCATTTATGAAACAAGAAATTCCATGTTTGTTCGCTGTGTAATTCAACGCTAACATCTCGCAGCAGAAAACTCCAGCCAACGAATTTGGTTAACCATGCCTCTTGTAATATCTGCAAATAATAGCTCATCCTTTAATTAGCCGACTACTTCGCCAGTTATTGCAAGATAACGACGAAGAGTTTCCACGCTTGCCTCTTCACTCTGAAGTCCGTTAGCATTCAAAAGGCTGCGGCTTAAATTGATTTTTCCACCTTTTTGTCACTGTGGTTGAATTTCTGCTGAAAGTCGACAGGAGGACTGGAAATAAGACTGAGCTTCTACGTTCAGATGTAGCTCACCTGACCAATCCGCACGGCAAAATGAACATTCTAAACATGAAGCTGCCAGCAGAGACTTCCAATTCTATCGAGGGAAAAGGTGGCGTCTCCATTTATATCAGGAAATCGGAAATATATAAGCAAGATTTTGGGAGGAGAATGTTCCCATCGTTTCCCTGTGAAACTGAAAGCAATTAGCTTTACAGAACACGCCCTGCTGACTGGGGACGGGTGTCAGCAATTATCTCCAGCATCTTGCTAGTATGTTTCAATAATACCTGGTCTTTCACACTCCATTTTATTTTAACCGCATTGTCAATTTCCTTCCACGGCATTCACACATTATCGTTAACCCTCTAAATGCCCTCATAGGCCCCTCCTTTTTGATCACTGATCAATTTCCCCTTCCTGAAAAGGTGGCTCGTAAGAAGCGGGGAAAGATCGCACAGCAAGACGAGCTTGCTCATCGTTTTCGGGGTTATATGCATTATTTTCTCTCCGGAGACGTTGGTACCCTGGGGAAAATAGCATGTCCCGGCTAGTTTCCAAATACAGGAAACAAGTGAATGTCCGAAGCACCGTCATAGCTCGACTACCGGGATCATTAGAAGTAGAGTTAACTCATAGTGTGCTATCGTGGCCTCTTTAGATTGTCATCGTGAAATTCCTTAAACGCTTCTGTACATTGTCCGCGAAAAGGGTGATGTTTTGAGATTCATTAGTGATGTAGGTGCAGCCCTCTGGACTTCTAAGGGCGAACACTTCCACCGTCTCGGCTAATATAAAATCAAGGGCCATCCTGATCTGCAGAGCGACTTTTCAAATCGCTATTACCTCGGCCATATGGTCCCCGATTTGCTGCTGTGCTTCTCCCAAGGCCGAGGCGGTATCGTTCGTTATTTTCTCCCGGGCGGTGGCTAATTTTATAACTTCCGAGGTGATCCATCCAGTTTTCCAACGGGGAAACATAATCATCCATTTTTTTCCCCTGAGACAGCCCTCTTTTTCTATTACTGTCCGGGTGGTTCCATTAATCGTGGCAGCCATCCTGCTCAAGGGAGGGGCTACATGTAGATAGGGTACCGCTTACCGAACAAATCAGCCCAGCGCATTGTCATGGGAGGCGAGGGTATGCCCGATCACCACAAATCCAATAGGTCTCATTCAAGATCCATGGGACCCCCATGGAACTATTGGTCCCATCAACCCAATGGCTTAGCACATTTTCTTCGGTCCATAAAACTGCTTCCATTTCTATTAAACCAATAATGGTCAACCTTTTGTGGCATCACTTGTAACACTGGGGCTTTGGGATCAGTCAAGTTATAGCGGGGAATACACCATCAACAAACTGATTGTCTCGCGGAAACTAATGGTAAAACTGATACCGGGCCCTCGTAGCCAGTGTGGAGTTACTGGATGTTGATAATATACCCCAACCCCTGATATATTCTTCGCAAATTACCAGGATCCAAAATAACCTTCCATAAAGGACCGATAGACTTTGATCTCGCTTTGATGAAATAGGATGTGTACTCATGGTATTACAGGACCAGCGAGGATGGGTATGGCCATGCAGATTGAGAAAATTAATATGCTCTTGAAACGTCCATATTCATCAGTCATACACCTAAATTATTAGTAAGTGGGTGTGCTGTGTTTCCCTGTCCTTCACCCGCAACTCCGTCCCCCCCCCCCGCCAACATGTCTTTCAATGCTGTCACTATTAGCAAGAGAATCCTCTCATACTGCCATACATCCAATCGGGTCTACCTTCTAGTTTGAGCTCAGTCCTGGTGACCATCAGCACTCTGGTCGGCCCCTTTCACCTAGGAGAAGAAGAATACCATTTTATCGTCCTCGCATACACATCTCCCCTAGCTTAAAAGGATGGGCGTTTCCCTCACCTGACTGAGTAGGGGCTGCTTCTACTTGTGTTTGGTTCTCCATGACCACATCTCCTTTTATATTTCTAAAATTTTCTCCTCCGTCCAGATTAATGGTGTATTATGTCCTCCAATTGGGGGTCTTGGGGGGGGAGCTGGTGTACGTGAACCTGCAGGCATGCGTTCTCCTGATAGCACTCCATGTGAGTTTCATTTAGAGATCTTGTTGACATAGTTCAACAAGTTATAGAGGTCTACCGGTAAGGCCTCAGGATCTTTTAGTTAGTCCACTGTTGTGATAGGTGTTCGTCAAATTTTATTTTAATACACCATTAATTCTTTCTACTAACCGATTAGAGTGGGGTTACTATGGGAGTTGATACTCCCGAGGAAATCCTCGGCCCTTGCCAAATTCCTGAATCAACTTCCCCGTGAAGTGCGTTCCCCGATCACTGTTGATCTGCCAGCGGAACCAAAGAGGGGGATCAGCGCACGCATGAAGATCTTGACTGCAATCTTAGTATCATTTTTGTGAGTCGGGAAGCCATCAATCCATTTCGAAAACATGTTCACTATCAAGAGGGTAAGGCGTGAGAGAACAGGACCAATCAATTGTGACAGTAGAAAAGTGTGCATGGAATCGGAGGGAATAGTAGAAATACTTAATGAATACTTTGCTTTGGTATTCACTGCGGAAAAGAATCTTGGCGATTGTGGATGAATTACAGCGGACTGAAAAGCTGCAGCATGTAGATTTTAAGAAAGAGGATGTGCTGGAGCTTTTAGAAAGCATCAAGTTGTATAAACGACTGGGATCGAACGAGATTAACCCCAGGCTACAGTGGGAGGCGAGGGAGGAGATTGCTGAGCCTCTGGCGATGGTCCTTGCATCATCAGTGGGGTCGGGAGAGGTTCCGGAGGATTGAAGGGTTGCGGATGTAGTTCCCTTATTCAAGAAAGGAAGTAGAGGTAGCCCAGGAACTATAGACCAGTAATTCTTAATTCAGTGATCGGCAAGTTGATGGAGAAGATCCTGAGAGGTAGGATTTATGATCATTTGGAGAGGCATAATATGATTAGGAATAGTCAGCATGGCGGGTCGTGCCTTACGATCCTGATTGAGTTTTTTAGGATGTGATTAAACGCATTGATATAGTTGGAGCAGTAGATGTAGTGCATATGGATTTCAGCAAGCCATTTGATAAGATAGCCCAGTAATGAGCCTTAAGGATTTCCGCAGTAGATCTATCTGCTTGCTGAGCTCTTGTTCCTTTTGATTGAAGCAAAGCATTGGTGCAAATAATGCTCGAATTAAAATTATTGACATCATTAGAAGTAATAAAAACAAATATTAAAAATATGAAAAATATGTTTGATAAAGTTGTGACAAAACAGGAGAAAACGGATATGCAAGTTAAAAAGTTGGAAGAAATAACGGGAGACACCATGGATAGAGTGAACAAAAAGGAAGATAATATCCTCGCCTGGAAAACTGAAAGAAAACGGTTGTTGGAAAAAGTGGACGAGCTTAAAAATTTTAGCAGACGAAATAATATTAAGATTGTTGGTCTTAAAGAAGATTCAGGGGGAGAAGATTCTTTTTATTTTTCAAAATTGAATCCCGGAAAATTTGGAAATGGAAGAGGGAAATCAGTTAATTGAAATCGAAAGGGCTCATAGAGCCTTAAGACAAAAACCTCAACAAGATCAAATCCCGCGACCAATCTTGATAAAATTCTTAAGATATCAAGATAAAGAAACGATCCTGAAGGCGGCTGCCCAATGTGCCAAAAAAAAGAAACGGACCTTTGAAGATAGAAGGGAAAACTGTAATTTTCTATCCTGATATAAGTTATGACCTTTTGAAGAGAAAGAAGTAATTTAACCCAGTGAAAAAAGTCTTATAAGAGAAGGGTTCTAAATTTACACTGCGCCACCCGGCAACACTGATAATTTTTTTGGATGACGGAAAAAGATATTTTATTGATTGTAGGAAAGTGGAAGAGTTCGCACAAGAACTCCCAAATATTTGCTACACACAGCTAAGAATCTATGGAAGCGAAACGGATTAAAGATGAAGACTGAGATAGTGAATGGAATTGATGGATATTTAAGGACAGAAGAATACATAAATATACTCTTAATTATGTGATAGAGGGGGCGAAAGGTAAAAATTTGAGGAATATTAATCGGGAGTAGTGGTATTATTTTTTCTTCTCTTCCATATATTTTTTTCTGTTCGTTCCGGGGGGAGCAGGGGGAACTTCTGATGGATCGCTACGGGATTCATGTGTGTAATAATGGCGATTGCCATGACCCGTACAATGGAGAGACGGAGAGGGGTAATGTTGTGTTTTTTTTTTCATTCACATAATTAGTAGGGGGTATTTTGTTACCTTTTTCTTTATAATCTGTTTTTCTTTTATCTTTCTTTCTTTGCCTGGATGATCGGTGTGTGGGGGTGTGGGGGAAGGGGTGACACATAGCAACATGGAGAATTTAAAAATGATTCCCCAAGATACTACGAGAGTTGAAATATTATGTATTGTTATATATTGGAGTAACCTTGTTAAAAATAATGACTGATTTACTGAACTTTTAAAGTTTTAATGTTAATGGACTTAATAGGCCGGTGAAAAGAAAGAGAATTTTAACATACATCAAGAAAATGAAAAATAGATATAGGTTTTCTATAAGAAACACATTTAACAGAGGTAGAACATTAGAAATTAAAGAGAGAGTAGGTTGGAAATGTTATTGCAGCTTCATTTAATTCAGAGGCGAGGAGAGTTGCAATTTTGGTTAAAAAACTGTACGAATTAAAATACAAAATGTATTAATTGATTTTGCGGGGAGATATGTGATTATAATTTGTCACATCTTTTCAGAATTATGGACTGTTATGAATATTTATGCACCAAATGAAACTGATGTAAATTTTATGCAAGTAGCCTTTTTGAACTTGCCTGACGCACATGATAAAATACTAATAGGTGGGGACTTTAATTTTTGTTTAGACCCAGTTTTAGACAGGTCAACAAAGGTTGTTACAAAATCGAAAGTAGTAAAATTAATTTTAACATTGATGAAAGATTTAAATTTGATTGATATATGGAGAAGAATTAACCCAAGAGAACTATATTATTTATTTTATTCAAAAAGGCATAAAGTGTATTCAAGGATAGTTTTTTTTCCTATTAACAACGAATATTCAAGATAGAGTGAAAACTTGGAATATAAAGCAAGAATACTGTCAGATCATTCCCCCTTGATAATGACAATGATAATGATGGATAAGGAGGGATGGATTTACAGATGGAGATTTAATTCAATATTATTAAAACGTCGTTTTCTGTGATTTTATGAAAAAACAGATTGAATTCTTTAATGATACAAATTCACATTCAGTTGATAATTAATTTGTATCATGGGAAGCTATGAAGGCATATTTGAGGGGCAAGATAATAAGTTATACTTCTGAAATTAAGAAGGAATATATGATAGAAATAGATCAATTCGAAAACGAGATTACAACATTAGAAAACGAATCTCAAAGATCCATGACAGAAGAAAAACGAAGACAACTTGTTAATAAGAAGCTACAATATAATACACTTCAGACATACCGAACAGAAAAAGCAAATATGAGATTTAAACAGAAAAATTTCGAACGAGGTGAAAGATCACACAAGATTCTTGCTTGGCAGTTAAAAACAGATCAGGCTTCCAAAACGATAAATGCAATTAGAACAAGTGTAAATACAATTACTTATAGACCTTTAGAAACTTTTAGAAGTTCTTATTCTAAATTATATCAATCAGAATCACAAAATGATATTGTTGAGATAAAAAGGTTTTTATCACAAATAACTCTGCTAAAATTGAAATAGGAAGAACAGAGGGGATTAGATGTGCCTTTTACATTCAAAGAGGTCGAAGAAGTTCTAGGATTACGTCAGATTAATAATTCTCCCAGAGAAGATGGTTTTCCACCTGAATTTTACAAAAGGTTTAAAGACTTATTAATTCCTCCTTTTATGGAGCTAATACACCAAGCGGAAAGAACGCATATACTTCCAGAATCTTCCTCGACAGCTATTTTAATAGTTTTGGCAAAAAAGCTAGAGATCTTTTAAAGCCAGCATCATATAGGCCTATTTCTTTGTTGAATACGGACTATAAGTTAATAGCAAAGATTTTATCTAATAGATTATCTAAATATTTACCACAATTAATACATATGGATCAAACTGGATTTATTAACGACAGACAATCGGCAGATAATGTAATTCGGTTACTTAACATAATTCATCTGGCACAAAAGAGTGAGGAAATGAGTGTAGCAGTTGCTTTGGATGTAGAGAAAGCACTTGACAGATCGGAATGGGATTTTTTATTTAAGGTATTGGAAAAATATGGATTAGGGGTGTCTTTTATAACTTGGATTAAAACCTTAAATACTAATCCCACGTCTAAAGTAGTGACAAATGGCCAAATTTAAACATCATTACAGTTAACAAGGTCCACTGGGCAAGGTTGTCCATTATCACCTGCTTTGTTTTGTATTGGCGATAGAACAATTAGCTGAATTAATTAGAACTGACTCAGATATTATTGGTTTAATCAGGAGGAATATAAATTTAATTTATTTGTTGATGATGTTCTGATTTATCTAACAAACCCATTGTATTCGTTGCGTAAAGTACCTTCTAGATTGGAAGAACATGGGAAAATATCAGGGTATAAAATAAATTGGGATAAAAGTGAAATTTTAGCCGTTACTAAAGGAGATTATAATCAAGGTCCATCAGTAACTCAAGTTAGATAGCCGATAAATGGTATAAAATATTTAGGGATAAGAGTTGACAACGATATAAAGAATTTATATAAATTAAATTATTTACCATTATTGAAAAAAATTCAAGAAGATCTTGATAAATGGATGATGTTACCAATAACATTAGTAGGTAGAGTCAATGCTTTAAAATAAATATATTTCCAAGATTACAATATTTATCCCAATCACTACCAATATAATTACCGCAGATTTTTTTTTTCAAAAAGTAAGTAAATGCGTGAGGAAGTTCCTTTGGAAAGGTAAGATGTCAAGAGTATCGTTGGAAAATTTGACATGGAAATTTGACCTAGGAGGGTTACAATTACCAAACTTTAAGAATTATTATAAAGCAAACCAACTTAGATTTTTTGCATCATTTTTCTATGCAGATAAACCGGCATGGATTAGAATAGAATTAGATAATTGAGGAGAAAATATACCAGAAGATTTTATATATAAATAGGAATCTAAATGGACACGGGAAAAGAAAGAAACTCTTATATTAAAACATTTGATTGATCTATGGAATGAGATAACTGTTGATGATGAGTTAAAGAAATCTTTATTAGCAAAGAGACCTTTAATTCAGAATAGACTTATTCCTTTTACAATGGATAACCAACTCTTATATTGCTGGTTTCAAAAAGGTATTAGATATATAGGAGACTGTTTTGAAGGAGGGATATTAATGACATTTGATCAATTAACGAATAAATATAGAATATCAAATAATACTCTTTTCTGTTATTTCCAATTACGGGCTTAATTAAGAGATAAACTGGACCAAACAACGTTAATGTCGAAACTTAATGAAATGGAAACGTTAATTCAAAATAGAAATGTTTTAAAAAATTACTTCTTGTATGTATAATTTGATTCAAAAACAAACACCTAAACAAGGAATTCAAAAGTCAAGACAAAAATGGGAAACTAATTTGAATATTAAAATTGATTAAACAAGTTGGTCAAGACTATGCCTTGACAGTAGGACAAATACAACAAATGTTCGACTTAGATTAGTACAATACAATGTTTTGTACATCAATTACATATTACACAACAAAAAATGAATAGATTAAGCCAAAATTTATCTGATCAATGTTTTCACTGTAATCAAGAAACCAGTTTTTTTTTTACATTCTACTTGGTCTTGTTTTAAAAATCAACCTTTTTTTGAGTTTCATTGGAACAAATTATTGGAACACAACTTCCGCATATCACATTATTATTTTTACTAGGTGATATTGAAGGGACAAAACCGAAACCTAAATTGAATGAATATCAGAAAGAACTCATAAAAATTGCATTGGCAATAGCCAAAAAGGCTATTGCAGTTACTTGAAAATCAGATTCATGCTTAAGTATGGAACGTTGGAAGAATGAAATTTTTAGCTGTATTCCACTTGAAAAAAATTACTTATAATTTAAAAGATAAATATGACATTTTTGAAAATTTGGCTCCGTTGTTTACAAAAGGTAGGATTAAATTTATCGGTGCTCCGAAGATAGTTATTGGGTATCTGTGGAAAAAAAAAATATATATATATATGTTATTTTGTATTCCATGGAGCATGTGGGGATCTTCCAATACCCAGGCAATCTTTCTTCCTTTCTTTTTGTCTTTCTTTCTTTCTTCTTTTTTGTCTCCTTTTTCACATATAAGGATATGCTGGGGGGAAGGGTTGATATTATTAACTATTCTTTCCTATCTTATGTATCCTGTTTGAAAATTTAATTTTAGAAAAATTTAAAAAAAGCAAGGGTACACGATCATGGAAAAAAGGGTAAGGGCGAGAGGAAGGGAGTTGATCGGCAGGTAAGGAGATAAAGAGAGAGGGAAACAGGAATGGGGGAGTGGTGAAGAGGCGTGCGTAATGACGGTAAGTTCGAGTGCTCAATATTCATGGCATCCGGTTGGATCCCACCCAGACGGAACATGAAGTGTTGCTCCTCCAAACTGAGTGGCCTCATCGCACAGGCGAGGAGGCCATGGACTGCCGTGTCGGAATGGGAATGGGAAGAAGAATTAAAATGCGAGTGTTGAGTTCATTTCCAGTATATGGAGATTTTCCCGAATTTCAGGTTGCATTCAGATGAGGTGCGACCAGACTTGCTGCAGAATCAGAGTGAGAGATTGTTTTATTCCAGAGGATCTTCCATATGATTTCCTCAACGAAAGGTCGAAGGTCACACGGACACAAATAAGAGGTGATGAGATGGGTCTGATGGTGTTTTGCTGGAAGAATTCTACTCCCAATTTACAGCCCTTAATACAATTACATTATCCATTCTTTGCCGTTTCGCCATTAATTCACTAAATTAATCGCTACCTGTCACCGTGGGGATTTCACGTGTCTGACGTAATCAGTTTGGAAATAGTTTGAATATCTTTATTTCTGAATCTGTTGAAACCTGTCCCTGTGGATTCGCTAAATGGTATTAAAAACCCCAGGCTTCTGCTGCTTTAACATTTTATTCCGACAGATCGCCGGTAGCACGGGGGACGGATCAATGAGCGCAGAAAATGTCTTCAATGTTGGATAGTTACAGGAGTGTGCAGAATATATTGTACATATTCATTGCCGTCATTGGAGTTCCTGGTGAGTGTGCACATTTCATGTTTGGTATTTTTGTGTAATAACCGTTGTGGATCTGTTTCCGATCAGTTTAACAGCTTCCAACTTAATGACTATTGCACGTATATCCGTCAGAAATATCAACCCTGTCAATTCGACGTCTGATTTTTCATATTTAATGACCAACGAAACAAAACGTCTGTCTCTACTGCACCAGCAGGGAACGACCCAGACGTTTTTCGTCCCTTTAATGAAACCTTTTCCAGAGTGGTCCCAGTGAAGCTCACCGGGAAGGTGTGATGGGAAGGGTTTTACTGGGAATTCGTCCAGAGTTTTGCCCCATGCTGGAGAAGGGCATTTTCCCCGCACCGAAGATGCGACTGGGCGTCCGGGATGGTTTTACATGGTGAAGTTGACTGTCTCTGAGATATTGATCAGACTGAACACCTGGTACTGTGTTTTATGTCTCCCTACTGAGTCTGCCATAGTCGGATCCCACTGTCAGCTGGTCAATATTTGGGTCTTATCACCTGAATCAGTGTCCTCGGACATACTGAATTGTGTTACGGAATTGCTCTACGTTGTAGAATTAGTCCATTAACGCAGCCACTCTGCTTCTGTTTACTAAGTTGACCCGACATTCCCTCTGTGACCCGTCGTAAATTGGGGCATCGTTTCGTCCTGAAGGAGGGCCCGACACGGTCAGTGTTTGTTCAATTCCATAAAAGCTCTTGAGCTGCCCTGACCATCCAGTGCTTTGTGCGCGTTGCCCCTCCTCAGCCCCACCAGATGCCGAGTTCCTCGCGGCCTGCTCAGTCACGGCTCAGTCAGAGAAACCGGTCCCCATCAGCGATGGAATCAGGATTAGCATCGATCGCTGTCGTTCATGCAGCTGGTTTTTAGCACCGAAGGTTAGTCACAGATCGCCTTATTTGCACAGTGAAGAAAAGAGTTCAGAGATAGTGTGAGGCGTGTCAGATGTTAGACTAGCAGCTGTTTACACATTCTCGCAGCCCTGAACATTAGCCGAAACCCGGTGATTGTGTTCAGTAATGTCGAGTGTCTGTTCTCTTCCCTCTTCTCCCTCCCTGTCTCTCGCACTCTCCCTCTCTGCAGTGAATGTAGTGGCGATTGTGATCCTATCCCGGGAAAAATGTGGCCTCTCTACCTGCACCACTCGCTACCTTGTGGCCATGGCAGCGGCCGATCTACTCAATATTGTCTTCGAAGGCATTTTGTTCCGGATAAGAAACAGTTACTTGACGTACAGTTTTTTGAACATTACCCCTGTTTGCAAGGTTATCAATGTACTGAGGTTCGCAGCCACAGACTGTTCTGTATGGTTCACTGTCACTTTCACCTTTGATCGGTTTGTCGCCATTTGTTCCCAGAAGCTGAAAACAAAATACTGCACCGGGAAAACTGCGGCTGTGATTCTAACAACCACCGGTGTACTGTTCTGTATAAAGAACATACCCCGTTACTTCATCGTAGAGCCTAAAGTGATCATCGACAATGTGCCGTGGTTCTGTAAACGCATGGACAAAGGTACCACTGACCCCGGCTGGGTAGCACAGGCTTGGGTGGAGACTGTTTTAACTCCGTTGCTCCCTTTTGCTGTGATACTCTTCCTCAACGCTCTGACAGTCAGACACATTTTAGTGGCCAGTCGGGTCCGTAAGGTGCTGAAGGGTCAGAGCAAGGGGGAGAACCGCAGTGACCCGGAGATGGAGAGCAGGAGGAGGTCTGTGGTTTTACTGTTCACCATCTCCGGCAGCTTCATCCTCCTGTGGATGACACTGGTTGTAAATTTCATATATTATCAGGTCAAAGCTCTTGGTTTCAATTTCAGTGATTCCGAATGGATATTTCATGAATTCGGCGTTTTGCTGAGGAATTTCAGCTTGTGCACGAACACATTTATTTACGCCGTGACTCAGTCGATATTTAGGGAGCAGCTGATCAGCGCGGTGAAATACCCGGTCACCTGGGTGGTTCAATTCATTAATAAAGTCGCGGCCTGAGCGCAACCCGGATGCAGCTTCAATGTATCTGGTCCGGGCTCCACATCTTCTCATCCACCGTCTAGTCTCCAATCTGTTTTTCCCGGGCTGTTGAAAGGGGCTTTGGAAGAAGCAATGCTGTGGACCGTGAGAAAATGGAGGGAAATTGGAAAGTGCTTGCACGTCTGGGATAGGCTGAGTGGAGTGTTTGCCTGGGGGGTTGGTAAAGAGATACAGGGAGATCGGTAAAGATTGTTTGTGTGTGTGTGTGTTTAATTGAGAGAGAGGGCAGAAAATGTGTACGAAGTTGTTGCTATTACAAGTTAACCTGTGTTAGATAGACAGTTTGTCCAGGCATCAAAAGTTGCAGACTGAGAGGCAACCGAGCGGAAAGGAATAAGATTACAAATGTTCAGAGAGTCAACGCTCAAATTTCTTGAGTAACTCAGCAGGTCAGATATTATCTATTGAAAATTGTAAGTCGTCGACACTTCGGGTCTTCAGTCCCCATACTCTAATCTGGCGTTCAATATCCACACCCGCTCCCCATTATTACACAAACACATCACTGTTCCGCATTCCTAATCTGACCTCTGTCACACAGCATCCTTGGCAAAATATTCATCTGAATTCTAATTTCCCATATCTGACGACTAACCCCTCATGTGACGTCTAAATACATCAACATAGCAATCCCTGAACTGCACTCCATATCTCTAAACCCATTATGATATCTTACTCGGCCACATGCTTATTAGTAAACCCAATCTGATCTTTAACTACTTCACAAACCTGCCCCTATACCTAACCAGACTTCTAAATCCCCAAACCCCAGTCACCAACCCTAAATCTGTCCATTCATAATATCCTATCCCAACCCCCGGTCCTAACGTGCTCAGTAACCTCCTATATCCCGGCCCCTTACCCTAATATGAGCATTAACTTCAAAACATCCCATTCCTTAAATCATAAACTGAAATCTAAATCCCCTCAACACTGTCCCTGAACTTTAATCTGAACTCTAACAAATTCCGGCACCACACATCTCTCAATCTAATCTCGAATCTAATCTGATCTCCAGCACCAAACTTCCCTCTCCATACGACCTGACCAGACATCTAGACCACCAGAGCCATGTCCCCAAACGCCAATCTGACTTCTACCTCTCCACATACCTAACCGTAAATATAATATGATTTCCAACCCAGTACCATCCTGATCCCTAAACACTAATCAGACCTGAAACATTCCACATGTTTGTCTATAAATCATAGTCTGGAACCTAAATATGCATATTCCTTATTCCTGTTCGGTAAGTCTCCTTAAGAGACTTCGATAGTTTAGAGAAATGGGCAAAGGAGTGGTAAATGACATATAATGTTGGAACGTGTATGGTCATGCACTTTGGTGGAAGAAACAAACAGGCAGTCTATTATTTAGATGTGGATAGAATTCAAAATGAAGAGTTGCCAAGGGAGTCCCTGTGCAGGAATTCGGTTGAGTCGGTGGTGAAGAAGTCAAATTAATGTTGGCCTATATTTCTGGAGCTTTAGAAACAAAGAAACATAGAAAACACATAGCACAACAGAGGCCCATCGAACTATCTAGGTTTTACCCATAACATTTGATTTTTCTTAGCCCCATGTGGACATTCATGAGTCAATTAAAAGAACTCTACCTACCCACATCCCCCCCACTACCGCCGCCGGCAGCCCATTCCACGCGCTTACTACTCTCTGTGTAAAAAAATACCCGTGACATCTCCTCTGTACCTACCTCCAAGCACCTTAAAACTATGCCCTCTCGTGCTTGCCATTTCAGCTATGGAAAAGCCCTCTGACTATCCGCAGGATCAATGCCTCTCATCACCTTGTACACCTCTATCAAGACTCATCTCATCTTCCGTCCCTCCAAGGAGAAAAGGCCGAGTTCACTCAACCTGTTTTAATAAGCCATGCTCCCCAATCCAGGCAACATTCTTGTAAATCTCATGTGCACCATTTCTATGTTTTCCATGTCCTTCCTGTAGTGATGCGACCAGAACTGAGCACACCAGTCAAAGTGGAGTCTGACCAGTGTCCTATATAGCTGCACCACTACCTCTCGGCTTTAAAACTCAATCCCACGATTAATAAAGACCAATACAACATCCACCTTCTTAACCACAGAGTCAACCTGCGCCGCAGCTTTCAGTGTCCTATGGACTCGGAAACCAAGATCTCTCCCATTCTTTACACTGCCAAGAGTCTTACCATGAAGACTATAGGTTGCCGTCAGGTTTGACTCATCTAAATGAACCACTTCTCACTCATCTGCGTTGAACTCCATCTGCCACTTCTCAGCCCAGTTTTGCATCCTGTCAATGTAACTTCTGACAGCCCGGCACACTATTCGCAACACCCCCAATATTTCCGTCATAAGCAAATTTACTAAACCATCCCTCCACTTCCTCGTCCAGGTTATTTATAAAGATCACAAAGAGTAGGGGTCCCAAAACGGATCCCTGAAGCACACAACTGGTACCGGCTTCCATGCAGAAAATAATCCGTCTACAACCACCCTTCGCCTCCTGTGGGCAAGCCAGTTCAGAATCCACACAGCAATGTCCCCTTTGATCCCATGCGTCTTTACTTTCTCAATAAGCCTTGCATGGAGTATCTGATCAAATGCCTCGCTGAAATCTATATACACTACATCTGCGGATCTACCTTCATCAATTTGCTTAGTCACATCCTCAAAAAAAAAAGTTCAATCAGGCTCGTAAGACACGACCTGCCTTTGGCAAAGCCATGCTGACTATTCCGAATCATATTCTGCCTCTCCAAATGTTGATCAATCCTATCTCTCGGGATCTTCCCCGTCAACGCAGCAACCACAGAAGTAAGACTCACTGGCCTATAATTCCGTGGGCAATCGCTATTCCCTTTCGTGAATAAGGGAACAATACCCGCATCCCTCCAATCAAGGAACTCTGGGCCGTACCCTTCCCGGTCGGCCAGGTGTTGGAGGCTTTGCCCCGACGGCGCATATCTATTGGCCGTCGGACGGAGTAGGCCGGATGGATGTGGATGCCCTAATGCGGGCGGGTGGAGACGTTTCGGTCGGAGGACGCAAGGGGCTGACAGAAAGTGGTTTTAACTGGGAAACATGAAAATTAGGTTGGATGTACATAGATCCTGCTAGTTTACGTAAGGCAGCTGTGGGACTGATGATACTTTAGACCTCGAAAAGTCCAAGGAAGCGAGTGGCGAGATTCTTAGGCTAGTCTTTGAGAGGGATGGCTTCGGATGAAATCCACACCATCTGCCCAGGTCGATACTCAGGAGCAGGAGTCCGGTGCCGATCGGCATCCGCCCATTCCGATTGGCTGATCTGAGCAGGGTCATGCGTCTGTCCTCCCAAGCCTTGCGGCACCGATCGATTTTGGCCGGAACAGTCGGCACCACGATCTCCTTTTCTTGCGCGGGGAACAGCGGGGGTTGGTACCCAAGGGAGCGCTCGAAGGGAGATCTTCCGAAGGCAGCGAGGTGATCACTCCAGGTAGCCAGGTTGTTGGTTGTTATACAAAGTAGCGTCGCCTCCAAGTCTTGCTTGACACGTACCGTTTGCCCATTAGTCTGTGGGTGGAGGCCGGATGACAGGCTGACTGAGGGACCAACGGCTTGACAGAAGGTCTTCCGTACCTACGATATGAACTGGGGACCCCGATCGGTGACATTGTCCGCGGCGATTCTATGGAGGCTGAAGAAGTGACGGACGAGAAGGTCTGCGGTTTCCTGAGCAGAAGGGAGTGTAAGGAGGGCTACAAAGTGCAGATTCTTGAAGAACCTGTCTACCCCGGTGAGTACGGTGGTGTTTCTGTATGAAGGGGGTAAACCGGTGACGAAATCTCGGGCGAAGTGCGACCAAGTCGGCGACGAAGTAATCACGCAGATGGCCGATGGGAGGCTTTTCCACAGCAACAGACGGAACATGCTGAGACATTAGAACGGGTAACATTCCTGTGCATTTCCAAATGCGCCGACACAGCCAGATCCCAAATCCGTGTGCAGCGCCATATTCGACAGCAGACCAATAAATCTGTGCAAATTCCATATTCAGGAATATAAGCCTAAATCTGCCCGCATCCCCAAAGCCGTCCGCGCTCAAATCCAGCTGCAATCCCCACATGCACATTCGATGTTCCTGAAGGAAGAATCATTTCAAACAATTCAGAAAATGACCGCCTCGTCATTTTAAAATCCGCACGCGGCACAAATCTTACCTGTGTGAGTTCGTTCAAATTAAATTTATTATTAACGTCTCTGTGAATGAAACAAATTTGAGATTCGCCACATGTCCAGATCTGCAGACATCCCGCTTCGGTGAGGCCCCCGAAATCGGTGCGCACCTCGAGATCCATACACAAGGGCACATCTATACACGTCCCGAAACCGGCTGATACACCCGCGTGGAAATCAGATTATCCCCAAACCCGAAATCGGTGCGCAGATCGAGATCCATACACAACGGCACATCTATACACGTCCCGAAACCCGCTGATACACCCGCGTGGAAATCAGATTATCCCCAAACCCGAAATCGGTGCGCAGCTCCAGATCCATACACAAGGGCACATCTATACACGTCCCGAAACCCGCTGATACACCCGCGTGGAAATCAGATTATCCCCAAACCCGAAATCGGTGCACAACTCCAGATCCATACACAACGGCACATCTATACACGTCCCGAAACCCGCTGATACACCCGCGAGGAAATCAGATTATCCCCAAACCCGAAATCGGTGCGCAGCTCCAGATCCATACACAAGGGCACATCTATACACGTCCCGAAACCCGCTGGTACACCCGCGTGGAAATCAGATTATCCCCAAACCCGAAATCGGTGCGCACCTCGAGATCCATACACAAGGGCACATCTATACACGTCCCGAAACCCGCTGATACACCCGCGTGGAAATCAGATTATCCCCAAACCCGAAATCGGTGCGCACCTGGAGATCCATACACAAGGGCACATCTATACACGTCCCGAAACCCGCTGATACACCCGCGTGGAAATCAGATTATCCCGAAACCCGAAATCGGTGTGCACCTCGAGATCCATACACAACGGCACATCTATACACGTCCCGAAACCCGCTGATACACCCGCGTGGAAATCAGATTATCCCCAAACCCGAAATCGGTGCGCAGCTCCAGATCCATACACAAGGGCACATCTATACACGTCCCGAAACCGGCTGATACACCCGCGAGGAAATCAGATTATCCCCAAACCCGAAATCGGTGCGCAGCTCCAGATCCATACACAAGGGCACATCTATACACGTCCCGAAACCCGCTGATACACCCGCGAGGAAATCAGATTATCCCCAAACCCGAAATCGGTGCGCACCTCCAGATCCATACACAAGGGCACATCTATACACGTCCCGAAACCGGCTGATACACCCGCGTGAAAATCAGATTATCCCCAAACCCGAAATCGGTGCGCAGATCGAGATCCATACACAAGGGCACATCTATACACGTCCCGAAACCCGCTGATTCACCCGCGTGGAAATCAGATTATCCCCAAACCCGAAATCGGTGCGCACCTGGAGATCCATACACAAGGGCACATCTATACACGTCCCGAAACCCGCTGATACACCCGCGTGGAAATCAGATTATCCCAAAACAAAATGATTGCTCCCACCGTAAAAAATAGCAACAACAAACTTCACAATGCAATGTATCTGTAAATGAAGCAACTTCGAGATTCGTCTCAACTTGAAAATCCCGTCTCCACAATTCTGTCAGAACTCTGAAATCGGTGTGCAACCCCATATTGTCTTACCCACCGCAAATCCACTTGTCTACCCCGATCCGTGTGCATATTATTAGTTTGAAAGCCTTTGAGTGGAGGTCCCACTGATTTTATTGCTTTTCTATGTTCCACTGGGAATGTCAGTAAGGACATGATTCTCGTCTAAGCTGAGATGTGCGTACTTCAATAATACAGTTAATTTCATATTTGAATAGAAACACACACGGACACGGGCACATGCATGTACAGAGAGAGTCACAGTATCACACACACACAGTCTCTCCCACCGACGCACACAAGTAACTGGATCTACCCACACAGACACACGCATACGAACCTGCGCACTCACAACAGACTGTGGAATCAGACTGTGCCAACAAACACAGACAGTGTCAGACACGCAACGAAGCAGATACAGACACACACAATCACACATAGAGAGGCAGATCAGGACAGAGACAATTATAGAGGAGCGCAAACACTGACTCTCACTTTATGCAGTTCTGGGTAGGTCTGTAGTCTAGTGTAGTTTTTTTTTTTCTCTCTGTGCTGTTTTCACGTAGTTCAGTGTAGTTTTTGTACTGTTTCATGATCCTGAAATACGTTGTCTCGTTTTTACTGTGTACTATACCAGCAGTTATGGTCGAAATGACAATAAAATTAACTTGACTTGACTAAGACACAGACGCACACACATGCACAGAGACACTGACAAAAACACACAAGCACACAGTCAGAGGCATACAGAGAGGCGTGCCGTGAAACACACACAGACATAGGTAAACACGAGACTTCCAGTGGCTGTAATGGAGTAGGTTGCTCTGGCTTCCTGCTCCGAAATTATTCGCTTACTTTGCTGTTTAAACCTATCTCGGTGAGAGCACCAGGAGTAGAAAGCAGTCAAAAAAAAGAGACTACTTTAGAGACGTTGACTGAAATGATTCGACAAATGTCAGAGAAACTCGAAAAATTGGATAGACTGGATGACTTGGAGTCCAAGTTTGACTTGTTACAGATTTCCTTCGGCCTGGTTAAATCCGAACTGAAAACGCTTAATCGGAAACTTGGAAGTATACAGCAGGCTGTGAATGACCACGAAACTCGTATTAAGCTACACGAAGAATCTTTGCTGGTGTTGCAGAAGGATATCGAAGGTTTCAAGAAAATTTCCAAGGAAGAACTTAAAAAATACGATGCGTTACTGAAGAAACTTACAGATTTGGAGACCAGGAACCGAAGGTGCAATATCAGAATTCTTGAGCTTCCTGAAAACCTATCGATTTTTGTGCTCAAATGCTGAAAGATTTATGCCCTGATATATTATCGGATCTCCCAAAATTTGAATGCGTTCACCGAGTTATCCCAGCTAATTGGGATCCTTCCAGACCTCGCTCTGTTATCATTCGCTTTTATGACTATCAGATTAAAGAATAGATCCATCGTGAATCAAGGAAGAAACGTATATTACAATTTCGTGATCAACAGTTTCGGATCGTTCAAGATTATCCACTGGAAGTTCCAAGAGCTAAACAGGCTTTTAAAGAAGTCATGTCTGATCTTTTTAAGCTTGGCTGTCGCCTTTCACTTGGAGATCTCTGTAAACTCAAGGTTACTACTTCTGATAATAAGGTTTCTTGGTTTACGAAGCCTGAAGAAGCGAAGAAATTTTTACAAAGTCTCCATCCTTAAATTCAACTTTCAGTTGTTTTCTGTTAAATGTTTTAATTCCAGGTGTTCAATCAAGTAATTGGCGTTTTGTTGATAACAAGGTTTCTTGGTTTTACGAAGTCTTAATCATTTGTTTAATTCTGTAACTGGGGCCATATCTTTCAAACTATGCAAAATATGCAAGCAGACTACATTCATTTTCTCTTTTGCTGTTTTCCACATCTCTTTTTAAACAATACGTTATATCCTCAGTGTTATATTGATTTCACAATCTTTTCCGTAATTTGAGTGAAAGTAATTATGTAGGGTGTACATGTAGTAATCACTAAGGAATGAAACTATAGGGTGTTTTGATTTACCTTAAATTCACTCAGGTTTTTCCTATCTTTTGATTATTTATATAACTTTCGGTCTTTTACTGTTTTTCAATAATACACAATATTCTATATTTCTTATTGCTGTTTTTTGGTTCTTTCATTATTTTGCCATTTTATCCTTTTTTTGCTCTCCCTTGAATGCCTTAAATTTGTCATGTAGGAAGCTATCTAAACCGCTTCCCATTTTAATTATCTTCTATTTGTTTCTTTACTTTTTTTGCACCCGAGAGCATTTGAAGTTTTACTTATTGATTTTCCTTATCTGTCTTTTCTTTTTTTTTACCAAGACTAATATTTATATTTTCCCATGGTTTATTTTTCGTAATTAGCAAACTTATTCACTTTGATATTTTGTTTTTGTGTATATATATATGTAACGTTCTCCTTCGGGTGTAACGGAACGCCGAATTCAACGTCGAGATAAACCACAGTCAATGAAACCAGTTTGCAGTAAGATTAACCATTTACTGTTCACTCTTCACATTAACATATGGTGAAAACTGTTGATAAAACAATACAAGATTGATACAGTATTTGTTCCTTTCTTAATATCACATTTCAATTGTAAATACTTGTAAAGGTGACTATAACTACATTACACTAAGGTGCAGTATACAGGGAGAGTTTACCTGCTCCATTGACTACTTTAAATACACTTCAATGCAAACTATCCGCAACTCTTTAACTAACGAAAGCATAAACATTATCGACCGTCGTTACTTTTAACAGGATCGGCGTTAACATCTTAGTTCAATATATCGATTATCTATTAACTTACAGCGTTGCTCTCAATGTGATTTCTAATGCTTGCAAAACAACTTCTGCTCAGGTGTGCCTCGTGGTGAGCCCCCACCCTCGCGTTAATTTCAAACCGGTATTTTCCCACAGGACGCGGCGAAACCGGATGTGACGTCATCGCATGCCGATATATTTTACATGCAATGAATACACTTTAAACACTTCTAATTCTAACTAGAAAATACTAACAAATGAATTACTAAGCGAAAATATTATAAACTAAATAACTGTCGTAAAGACAGTATATATATATATATGTTTACAATCGTTTATTCAGCACAGCTATACATATATATTTTCTGGAGCCACCGGAGTATGGGGTTGCGAACGTTAGATTTAGTCTTCAGCCTCTCTTGGCTGATTTCTCTCTTTGGGGGAGAGAGGGGGGAAATGGGTTCTAATATTAATCTGATTGGATGTTTTTACTGTTTTACTTATTCACTATCTACATGTCTGTGATTACCTTTTATACATCACTAAAGGATACTTGATGGATTCTTTTATTAATATACTCAGTTTTAATGTGAAAGGTCTAAATAACCCTGTTTAGCGAAATAACATTTTCACTTATATCGGGAAACTTAATACTCATATAATCTTTCTCCAAGAAATCTATATTTGTGAAGATGATATTTCACATTCTTTCAAAGGATGGAAGGGTACACATTTTCACTCACCCTCTCAATCTAGATGGAGAGGCGTCTCTATCCAATTTGATCAGAATGTATCCTTTACTCAACATAATGTAATTTCTGACACAAATGGGCGCTTTGTTGTTATTTCGGGTAGTCTTGAGAATAAACTAATCGTATTTGCGAATGTATACGCTCCAAATACAGATGACTCCTTGTTCTTTGAACGTCTTTTCTCTTTTCTGCCTGATTGGACTCGGTATTCCTTAGTGTTGGGTGGAGATTTTAATCTTTGGCTTGACCCTCTATTAGACAGCTCTTCAAGTAAAACCCCTGTCACTATTAAATCAGTCCTGCTTTTTAAATCTTTTATTTTATCTCAATGTGGTATTCTTGACGTGTGGCGTCTTTTACACTTCCAAGAAAAGGAATATTCATATTTCTCTCAGGTTCATCATATGTACTCTCGGATTGATTATTTTTTTATAGACAGAAACTTGCTTCCACTGGTACGATCCTGTGATTATAAGGAGATTGCTTTGTCTGCTCATGCACCTGTGCTTCTGGCTTTAAGATTACCTGTTTACTCTGTACCAAATAGAAGTTGGCGTTTTAACTTATTATTGTTATCTGATAAAAATTTTCTAAAATTTTTGGAAAACCATATTACTTTTTTTCTTTAAAGATAATTTTAAAGGAGCTACTGCTGGTAATATAGCCTGGGATACTTTTAATGCATATATTCGTGGAGGAACTCTACCTATATAAAGAGAAAATGCTGACAAAGAAAGGTCTGACCGAGCAGCTATATTAAAAGATCTTGATCGAAAATATGCCCTATCTCCAGATCCATGTATATATAATAAGCGCATTGAAATCCAATCCAAGTATAATCTTCTGCTGACTTACACAATTGAATGACAGCTGTTGAGAGTTAAAACTCAATTTTACATTCACGGGGATAGAACTGGTAGTTTGCTAGCCAATCGCTTAAAATCTTTTACAGTTAATCGACAAATCTCAGAATTTTTAAAAGATAATGGAAATAAGACTTCCGACCATTCTGAAATTAAAAACGTATTGAAAGACTTTTACCTTAAGTTGTATCAGTCTGACTCTTCTTCAGATGATACCAATATGAATGTTTTTTCCAGTAATATCAACATTCCTACATTGTCTGCTGATAGTCGAACACAGTTAGATCAGCCTATTTCTAGTGAAGAAGTGGCTAAGGCTAAACGTGCTTTACATTCTGGAAAGACCCCAGGACCTGATAGCTTTCCTGGGGAGTTTTATAAAACTTCCACCACGTTACTTACACCTTATTTTTCCTCTGTTTTATCAGAGTCCTTTAAATCAGGTAAACTCCCTCAATCTTTTTATGAAGCTTTTATTTCTCTTATTTAAAAAAAAATAAAATCCAGCTCAATGTTCTCCGTACAGACCGATTTCTTTATTAAAAGTTGTTGCAAAAATTTTATCCAAAATCTTAGCTCGAAGACTTGAAAATATTCTACCATCTATTATATCACATGACCAGACAGGATTTATTAAAAATCGTTACTCACATTTTAATATACGTCAGTTATTGAATGTGATATATTGACCATCCAAAAAAATCAGAGTGTATATTATACTTAGATGCAGAAAAAACCTTTGATAGGATTGAGTGGAATTATCTTTTTAAGACCTTAGAAAAGTTTAGTTTTGGGCCTAATTTTATTCGTTGGGTTAAATTAATCGAATTGTCTCCTACCGCTCAGGTTATTACTAACTCCCAAATTTCTAAGCCCTTTAAATTAGAGCGGGGAACTAGACAAGGTTGTCCTCTTCGTCCTTTACTTTTTGCATTAACTATAGAACACATATCAACAGCACTTCGAGAATCTAAGGACATTGCCGCTACACTAAGGGAAGGTATGTCTCATAAAATGTCATTATATGCTGATGATATTTTACTTTTTATCTCTAACATTGAAACTTCTTTACCTTTGGTTTATTCTTTAATCTCCCAGTTTAGTTCTTTTTCAGGATAATCTGAACCTACATAAAAGTGAGCTATTTTCTTTAAATGACCTAAAGTCATCAAATGCCAAATTTCCGATCAAAGTTGTTACAAGTCAATTTACATATCTAGGTGTAACAATTACTAAAAACTTCAAGAATTTATTTAAAGAAAACTTAAACCCCTTATTGAATTATGTGAAAAAGACGCTTTCTAAATGGTCCCCTCTTTCATTATCCCTAATTGACTGAATTAGTTCGATTAATATAAAGATTCTTCCTAATATCTAATATCTTTTTCAGGCCTTACCTATTTAAGACATACTTTGATTCAATTTTATTCTCCTAAATTTGGAATAATAAACAAGCTCGTTTAAGTAAAGTTCACTTACAAGGAAATATCGAGGTGGGTGGACTGGCCCTACACAATTTTAGGTTTTACTATTGGGCTGCCAATAAAAGGAATATTACATTCTGGTCCCACTATATTTATCTTAAAAATTACCCATCATGGGTCTCCTTAGAAGTTAATTCTGTAAAAAATTCCTCTATTGTCTCTCTTCTTGGATCATACTCTTCTTTTTCAGCAAATAAAACAACAGATAACATAATTGTTAAGCAAACTTTAAGGATCTGGTCTCAATTTAGAAATGTTTTTGGTTTAGCGAATTTTTCATTATCATCTCTCATTCTCCTTGATTGTTTTTTATCCCTTCCATGACTGATAAAGTCTTTAAAGATTGGGATGAACTAGGTATTAAGTGTTTTTGGGACCTGTTTATCTCAGGATCTCTTGCTTCATTTGAGCAATTGTCAAATAAATTTGCACTCCCAAAAACACATTTTTACAGATACCTTCGAATGGGAGATTTTCTATGTTTCCAATTAACTACTTTTCCTATAGGTCCTGATAAAAATTTACTGGATGATCTTTTAAATTTAAAACCTTTTGTTAATGGTTCTATTTCCGGTATCTATAACTTGTTGATTGATTCTAGACAAGGCTTCTTAGATAAAACTAAAAAAAAGCTTGGGAGGATGACCTAAATGGTCAGATTTCTGATGATAGATGGAATAAAATTCTTAAACGGGTTAATAAATCATCTTTCTGTGCTCGTCATTCTCATCTACAATTTAAAGGGGTTCATAGAGCTTACATTTCTAAACTGAAGCTCTCCAGTTTTTACTCGAATGTTGCACCACTTTGTAATAACTCTGCTGATGCTTCTTTAATTCATATGTTTTGGTTTTGCCCTGCAATTGAAAAGTTTTGGTGGGAAGTATTTCATACCTTCTCTCAACTTGTTAGGGTCCAATTTGACCCAAATCCCCTTAATGCCTTGTTTGGTATTATTGCAAATGAAGATATAACTTTAAATACTTCTAACCTACAGGTTTTAGTTTTTACCTCTCTTTAACAAGAAGAGCAATCTTGCTTAAATGGAAGGAGTCTACTCCTCCGAGACATCTTCAATGGCTATGTGATATTATGTCGTATTGAAATTATGAAAAGATCCGCCGCTCATTCCTAAATTCGAAACAATCTTGTTATGATATTTGGGGACCTTTCCGAAATTACTTTTCCAATTTATAAATATTTATAAATATGCTTTTATGTATATTTTTATCTTCTCTTCTTAAATGAATATATTATTTTTCTAATTATCCGTCGTCATACATCAGCTTTTTTCTTTGGTAGTTGGTAGGGGATTGACATTTTTATCTAAAAAAATTCTTTTATCACGTATGACTTATCTTTAAATTTTTGATTACAGAGTGGTATACCTTTATGTATTATGCTACAGCATGTTGATCAATTGTATTACAATATATGATTGTACGCGAGTTATGTTGCGATGTATCGGTGTGTTGCACACTGTAAATCTTTTATTCTGAATAAAAATTTTGTAAAAAGAAAGAAAGGTATACACACACACACACACACACACACACACACACACACACACACACACACACACACACACACACACACACACACACACGGGAGCGCGTAGATATAGATACACGCACCTACACGGAAAGCGACAGATATAAAAAAAACAGACAGAAATCCTCAGCCACAGACATACACTCACACTCACACAAACAGGCCTACACATACACAAACACGTGCGCGGGCAGACATACAGCTGTGTACACATCGAGATAAATCACTGTCGCGCAGACACAGACACACACACACATACGTACACGCGCCAGATCGAGACAAGCGTTGATTGTGCTACACGTTAACACACACACAGATAAACTCAGAGACACAGACAACAGAGAAAAAGATACACCCACCCCCACCCCAGCTGAGACTGCTGTGGTTGCAACCCATTAAGCGTGGTTTGGATTGGGTCCTGGTGAAGTTAATGGACGGTGTTTTTTCATCACCACATAGACATTGTACTAGAGACCTTCTCGGTAGAATCCCCCAGACACAAAATGTCCCATGGGTTTATATTGCGGAGGAGAATGGCAACAGTAGGTCATTCAATATAATTTCACAAGTTACAATGAGTAAAGTTACTTCAATATTTTGTTTCTGTCAAACAGTTCATTTAAAGTACATATTTACAATGGAATCACATTCAATTAATACATCTCCATCGGTTCAACAACTTTTTTTGAGACAAACAAATCAACACAAATGCTTAAGTATTCTGAGAAGAGAGAACACAAGTGTCCGGTTACTGTTGTTAGGGCTGATGCACCGACAGGCGGGAATGGAGGGAGACGGGTGATCTGTAGTAGTTAGGATGTGGTGTTCCGATTGGCACAAATTCTCTGGGCCGTAAGCACTCTTCCTGTGCTTTAACTTTCTCCGTTTTAGGTATAAGACAAATAGAGGACAGTGACGTTTATTTTCACAGGTAAAACGTTATGGTGATGAACGCGGACATATTTGAAACCCAGAAAAATGTTTTTATACCTCGGATACCCTGAGGAAGGTTAGTGGTAATCAGGAAAGAGGGAGGCGATTGCATTCAAAGCAATCGCACAAAATGCAGGAGGATCTCAGCAGGCCGGGCAGCATCTATGGGAAAGAGCAAGCAGTCGACGCTTCAGTCCGAAATCCTTCATCAGGACTGAAGAGAAGAGAATTCAGAGCAAGACGGTGGCGGGAAGGAAGGAAAGCCTACAAGCTGGTAAGTGATAGTTGAGTGTGGGAGCGGTGATGTACAGAGCTGGGAAGTTAATTAGTGAAGGAAATAGTTGTTTGGAGAAGGAGAAGTCGGATAAGAGAGACTAGAAGACCATGGAAGACAGGCAAGGAAACCTGAGGGAGTTGATCGGCAGGTGAGGAGATAAGGTGAGAGATGGACTCGGGAACAGGTGATAGTGAAGGGCGGAGAATTACTGGAAGTTCGAGAGATCAATATTCATTACATCAGATTACAGCCCACCCAGACGGAATATAAGGTGTTTCTCCTCCAACCGGAGTGTGTCCTCATGGGGGCAGTAAAGCAGGCCGCGGACTGACGTGTCGGAAGGAGAAAGAAGGGTAGAATTGAAATGTGAGTGTTCATTTGATTTCCAGCATCTGCAGAATTTCTCGTGTTTGAGGTCGCATTCAGATGAGGTGCGATCACAACTGGCGAAGCATCAGAGTGAGGGGTAGTTTTCCTCCAGAGGATCTTCTATACGAATTCCTCCACCGATGGACGGAAGCCGCACCGACACAAACAAGAGATGGTGTTTTGTAAGAATGTTTCCTTTACTGGATGAATGTCACTCCCAACTTACAGCCCTTAGTAACATCACATTATCCACAGTTTGCCGTTTCACAATTATTTCACTGAATTTACCACTATCGGTCACCGTGGGGATTACACATGACTGACGTATTCCGTTTGGAGATAATTTAAAAATCTTTCTTTCTAAAACTGTTGAAATCTGTCCCTGTGGAGTCGCTAAATGGTAATAAAACCCTCGGCTTGTGTTGCCTTTACATTTCATTCCGAGAAATCGCCGGCAGCAGGGGGGAAGGATCTCTGGAAAAAAAAATGTCTTCAATGTGGGATAGTTACAGGAGTGTGCAGAAAATATTGTACGTGTTCATTACCGTCATTGGAGTTCCTGGTGAGTGTGCACACTTCATGTTTGTTATTTCTGTGTATTAACCAGTTTCCAAACAGTTTACCAGCTTCCAACTTACACATTCTCGCACTTCTGAACTTTAGCTGAAACACGGTGATTGTGTTCAGAAATGCCGAGTGTCTGTTCTGTCTCTCTCTCTCTCACTCTCTCCAGTGAATTTAGTGGCGATTGTGATCCTGTACCAGGGAAAGTGCAGCCTCTCTACCTGCACCACGCGCTACCTGGTGGCCATGGCAGCGGCCGATCTACTGACTTTTGGCTTTGAGATCATTCTGTATCGAATGAAAAAATATTACTTTATGTCCAGTTTTCTGAGCATCACCCCTGTGTGCAGTGTTACCGAGGTGCTGAGGTTCACAGCCACAGACTGTTCTGTCTGGTTCACCGTCACTTTCACCTTTGATCGGTTTGTCGCCATTTGCTGCCAGAAGCTGAAAACAAAATATTGCACCGGGAAAACTGCAGCTGTGGTTCTAACAACAACCGGTATACTGTTCTGTCTGAAAAACATACCCCGTTACTTCATCTGGGAACCCAAATTGTTCATAGATAATGTACCGTGGTTCTGTGAACGTAAGGACCATATTATCACTAATCCCGGCTGGGTAGCACGGTCTTGGGTGGAGACTGTTTTAACTCCGTTCCTCCCTTTTGTTGCGATACTGCTGCTCAACGCTCTGACAGTAAGACACATTTTGGTGGCCAGTCGGGTCCGTAAGGGGCTGAAGGGTCAGAGCAAGGGGGACAACCGCAGTGACCCGGAGATGGAGAGCAGGAGGAGGTCTGTGGTTTTACTCTTCACCATCTCCGGCAGCTTCATCCTCCTGTGGATGACACTGGTTGTAAATATCATTTATTATCAGGTGAAAGCAATCGGTTTCAATTTCAATGATTCCGAATGGATATTTCATGAGGTCGGCGTTTTGATGAGGAATTTCAGCTTGTGCACGAACACATTTATTTACGCGGTGACTCAGTCGAAATTCAGGGAGCAGGTGATCAGCGCGGTGAAATACCCGGTCACCTCGGTGGTTCAATTCATTAATAAAGTCGCGCGCTGAGCGCAACCCGGATGCAGCTTCAATGTATCCAGTCTGGGATCCAGATCTTCTTATCCACCGTCTGGTCTCCAAGCTGTTATTTCAGGGCGGTCGTCCAGTTTTCCGGCATATTGGAAGCAGCAGTGCTGTGGACCGCAATAAAATGGAGGGAGATTGGAAAGTGCTTGCAAGAGAGACACGTCTGGGATTGGCTGAGTGGAGTGCTTGCGTGGGGGCTGGGGAAAGAGAGGCTGGGAGTGTGTGTGTGTGTGTGTGTGTGTGTGTGCGTGTGTGTGTGTGTGTGTATACTTCAGAGAGAGTGCAAAAAAGGTTTATGAATTTGCTGTCAGTACAAGGTGACCTGTGCTATAGAGAGAGGTTGGCCAGGCATCAAACTTAGCAGACTAAGAAGCAACCGAACGGAAAAGATGAAAATTACAAGTGGTCAGACAGGCAACGCAGAAAAATCTTGAGGAACACAGCAGATCAGGCATCATCTATTGAAAATTGTAAGTCGTCGACACTACGGGGCAAGACATGCTTTCCGTCCCCATAGTCTAATCTGGTTTTCAATCTCCACACCCGCCTCCCATTATTACACAAACATATCACTGTCCCTCATTCCTAATCTGACCTCTAACAAACAGCATCCTTGGCTAAATCATCATCTGAATTCTACCTTCTCATACCTGACGTCTAACCTTTCATGTGACGTCTAACTACCTGAACATAGCTGTCCCTAAGCCATATTCTGACCTCTCATTCCATATATTCCTGTCCCCAAACCCGTACTGATATCTACCTGTCCAACATGCTTATTACTAAACCGAATCTGATTTTTATCTCCTTCACAAACCTGCCCCTGTACCTAACTAGACTTCTAAATCCCCAAACCCCTGTCACCAAACCTAAATCTGTCCTTTCGCAATATTCCATTCCAACCCCCGATCCTAATGTTCTCAGTGACCTCCAACATCCCCGTCCCTTACCCTAATATGGAAATTAAATTCCAAACTTCCGATTCTTTAAATCATAAACTGAACTCTAAATCGCTTCAACACGGTCCCGAAACTTTAACCTGAACTCGAACAACCACCGGCACCCCACATCTCTCAACCTAATCTGACCTCCAGCACCACACGTCCCTCTCCGTAAGACCTAACCAGACATCTCGCCCACCATAGCCATGTCCCCAAACGCCAATCTGACCTCTACCTCTCCACATCTCGAACCTCAAATATAAGATGACTTCCAACCCAGTCACATCCCGATCCCTAAACGCAAATCAGACCTGAAACACTACACATGTTTGTCTATAAATCATAGTCTGAAATCTAAATATGCATATTCCTGTTCGGTAACTCTCCTTAAGAGACTTGGATAGCTTAGAGAAATGGGCAAAGAAGTGGCAAATGAAATACAATGTGTATGGTCATAGACTATGGTGGAAGAAATAAACAGGCCGTCTATTATTTAGAGGGGGATAGAATTCAAAATGCAGACATGCAAAGGGATTTAAGAGTCCTTGTGCAGGAAACCCTAAAGGTTAACCTCCAGTTGAGTCGGTGGTGAAGAAGGAAAATTAATGTTGGCGTACATTTCTAGAGGTATACAAAAATAGAAAATACACTGCAGAATACATGCCCTTCCAACTACCTAGGCTTTACCCACAGCCTTTGATTTTTCTAAGCCTCATGTAGACATCCAGGAGTCTCTTAAAATACCTCTATCTTCCTCCTCCACCACCGCAGCCGGAAGTCCATTCCACACCTCCCTCTGCGTAAAAAAAATACCCCTGTCATCTCATCTGTATCTACTTCCAAGCACCTTAAAACTATATCCTCTCGTGCGAGCTATATCAGCTATGGCAAAACCCTCTGACTATCCACAGGATCAATGCCTCTCATCATCTTGTACACCTCTATCAAGTCACTTCTCAACTTCCGTCGCTCCAAAAAGAGAAGGCCGAGTTCACTCAAACTGTTTTCATAAACCATGATCCCCAATCCAGGCACCATCCTTGTAAATCTCCTCTGCACCATTTCTATGGTTTACACCTCCTTCCTGTAGTGAGGCGACCAGAACTGAGCACAGTAGTCCAAGTGAAGTCAGACCAGGGTCCTATATAGCTGCAATATTACCTCTTGGCTCCTAAATTCAGGGGGTGGAGTTTCAAGATGGCGACGTAAACATCTGCCTTTTAGGCGCTCTTCATTTTTTCAACTATAATCACCCTTTAATCAAATCTTTTCGAACTTAATCATATGGGTTGATACTTACGATTAACTTTTTTTCCTAAAACAATATTTGATCTAATCTTGTCAAACTTAACATGGCTCCAAGCAAGAAATCGTCTAAGGATCCTTTATCATTCGACGCAATTTCTAATCTTCTGGACGTTAAACTGGATACTAAACTGGCAAGTTTGGAAAATAAGCTTACTACGAAAATGTCTGAAATTGAAGGAGTTGTTAGATCGCTTGATACTAAGCTTCAATCGCAGGCATCAGATATTCAGCGGCATGAAGATAAGATCACGCCTCTTGAAAAATTAATTTGTGAAAAAATACGTACAATTGATGCGTTGCTGAAGAAGGTACATCCGACTGTTAAAACAATAGATCAGTATAAGTTTAAAATTACCGATCTTGAAAACTGATCTAGCAGGCAGAATTTGCGAATCATCGGGCTCCCCGAAAAAGTTGAGTCCCATGATTTAACTGAATTTTTCTCTAACTTGCTATGGGAAATTTTCGTTGATGAAGGTTTGCATGCTAAACCTGTTATCGACCGTGCTCACAGAGTTAAGAGATTTTCGGCTACGAGAGGCAAACCACGAGCTGTGATTGTTCGCCTTCATTATCCTCGGGAGAAAGAGCTCTTAATTCGATTAGCTCGTCAAATGGTATGATTTCTCACAAAAGCAACACATTTCGTATTTTTGAAGATTATTCATTTGAAGTAATGAGAGCGAGAATCGCTTTTAAACCAGTGATGGCAGAGATTCATTCGATTGGACTTAAACAAGCTTTAAGATACCCAGCGAATCTTAGAATTACGTTGAACGACAACAGTCAGCAATTTTTAACACTCCGGAAGAAGCGAAGAAATTCGTCGAAGAATATCGATCTTCTAGTGCAAGTTGAACTATGTGTTAAGCTGAAGATTTCTTGGAGAGAAGATGCCATTTCATTTTGAGTTTTAACCTATGAAGCTGGGTTGTAACTTCTTACCCTGATCTACGGATCTGGTCTTTTTTATTATTATTATCATCGTTTATAGATGCTCTTTTAATTTTTTATAAAGTCTTTTTTTTATTCTTTTTTCTGTTTTGGATATACACGTTTATACTTTGTAATAAGGATTTACTTTTTTAAGATGTCGTTTCTTCTTCCCATAAGACTTTGCTTTCTGTAAGCATTTATTTGTTTGCCTGTACTTGGAAATGGGACGAATGTTTTGGATATTTTTGGACTTTTTTTATATATTGTAGTGTCTATTAAATCTTTTTTTATTCCTATTTTGATAACTTTTTTATTATTTTTTTAATAGATTGCTGAACTTACATTTATATTTTGTAATATGCTTTTTTTCAAAATGTCGTTTCTTCTTCCCATAAGTCTTTGCTTTTGAAACGTCATTTTTCTTGTATTTGAACATGGAATTTTTTAATGTTACAAATTTTAATGTTTATAATTTTTTATTAATGATCGTTTGTTTTATTATATTATTTTTTTCATTCTGACTGATATATATTCTCTTTTTGCAACCCTATATTTAAATCTGGGTGTTATATTGTTTTTTTTTATCTTTTTATGGAGCTGCCATCTTGAAATGGGGGTAATATTAGTATTAGTTTATGCGCCTGCCGCTTGGCCTTTGTTCGAGGGGTTGGGGGAGGGGGGAGGGATCTTTTTTCACGCTTTTGCTTTCTATTTTTTTGCTTTTAGTTCATGGTGAGGTGTCATGTTCTCCGGTTGCTCCTGTATCATTTTTCCTTCTTCATGAATTATGGGTTATGTGTTTTATTAACCTTTTATGATATATACAATTAATATTGGCATGATGGATAAGTCTATTAATTTTATTTTTTGGAATATTAATGGTTTAAATCATCCGATTAAACGTAAAGAAATATTTAAAGTATTCCATAGACTAAATGCTAATATTATCTTTGTACAGGAGACCCATATTAGGAGGGAGGATAATCAACGATTTTTTAGGTTCTGGAAGGATCAACAATTTCATTCGATTTGTATTGATAAAATTAGGGGTGTGTCTATTTTTATAGACCCCTCAATTTCGTTTATACATCATGAAATTATATCTGATCCACAGGGCAGATATTTGTTGATTACTGGTTCACTTTTTAACCGAAATGTGGCTCTAGTCAATATTTATGCTCCAAATTTTGACTGCCCTGAATTTTTTAAACGTTTATTTACTGCCCTTCGTAATCTAAATGAATATATGTTGATAATGGTTGGAGATTTCAATTGTTGTTTGAATCCTTTGATGGATAGATCTAAACCTATTCGAACTCTTCCGAATAGATCAGATTTACTTATTAACTCTTTTATGGTTGATTCGGGAATTACTGAAATATGGCTGTTTTTGAAGCCTAAAGATAAGAATTTTCGTTTTTTTCACATGTATATCATCGTTAATATAGAATTGATTATTTCCTTATTGATCTTCGCTTATTAGCAGATGTTACTGATTGTAAATATGATTCTATTGCTATCTCGGATCATGCACCTTTGAAGTTATCTATCAAGATTTCGGACTCTTTCATTAATACTAGATCTTGGAGACTCAACGCTACTTTGCTTCAAGATCCAGAATTCATTACCTTCGTAAAACAGCAAATTGACTTATCTTTTTTCAACAAACTATACCGAAGAGATTGACAGAGGAATACTTTGGGATTCCTTTAAGGCTTTTATTCGTAGACGAATTATCTCATATTCTGCTGGTAAAAGAAAACAAAGATATCTAGATATAACTTTATTGGTGGATAAAATTAAAGAAATTGATAAGATTTGTTCCGTTACTCCTACCAAGGAACTTTATAAGAAGAGAGTTGATCTGCAAATGGAACATAGCTTACTATTATCGTCTTTAATTGAGAATCAATTAATTAAGTCCAGGGCTCAATTTTATATTAATAGTGATCGAACTGGTAAATTGTTAGCTAATCAATTAAAAGCTATTTCGACTAAGCGACAAATTATTAAAACTCGTAAACAAGACGGTAATCTGACTACTGATAATAAAGAAATTAATAATACTTTCCAAGATTTTTATAAATCTTTATACCAATCAGAATTTGATGGTGATCTGTTTATGATGGATATTTTTTTAACAATTTGAATATTCCCAAACTGACAGATGAAGATCGAAGTTTATTTGATGCTCCTATTTCTACGGCTGAAGTTGGAGAGGCTATTTCATCGATGAATTCAGGGAAAGCTCCTGGCCCCGATGGCTATATTATCGAATTTTTAAAAACTTTTTCTTCTTTGCTTTCCCCTTGGCTATGTGAAATCTTTAATGATGCATTTATTAAGAAGAGACTACCCCAGTCTTTTTGTGAAGCTACTATTACTTTCTTAAAAAAGATAAAGATCCTACTTTATGTGCATCTTATCGCCCTATATCGTTACTAAATGTTAAACATTTTAGCTATTAGGTTAGAAAAGGTACTATCACAGATTATTTCAGGAGATCAAACTGGTTTCATTAGGAACCGATACTCCTTCTTTAATGTTAGAAAATTGATTAATATAATTTACACTTCCTCACCCACAACCCCAGAATGTGTTACTTCATTAGATGAAAAAGCTTTGATAGAGTTGAATGGACAGACTTATTTAATGCCTTGAAAAATTTTAATTTTGGTTCTAATTTTATATCATGGATTAAATTAATATATTATAAACCTGTTGCTTCTGTTCTTACGAATAATTATAGATCCTCTTTTTTCCAATTATCTCGTGGTAAGAGACAAGGTTGTCCCTTAAGTCCTTCATTATTTAATATTGCATTAGAACCTTTAGCCATTGCTATTCGTGAATCTCCTAATATTTTTGGTATTACCCGTAATGAGAAATTATACAAGTTATCGCTCTATGCTGATGACTTGTTGTTATATATTTCTGATCCTGATAATTCTATTCCCGCTATTCTATCCTTGTTGGTTCAATTTGGTAGTTTTTCTGGTTACAAATTAAATTTGGATAAGAGTGAACTCTTCCCTTTAAATGCACAAACTTTACTGAATGACAGGATACCATTTAAAGTTGTTACTGACAATTTTATTTATTTAGGTATAAGAATTACCAAGAAATATAAAGATTTATTCAGATTGAATTTTTTACCTATGCTTCATCAAATTCAACAACTTACTACTAGATGGTCTCCTTTATCCTTATCATTGGTTGGTCGGATCAATGCTGTTAAAATGATGACTTTACCGAAAATTTTATATTTATTTTAAGCCTTACCAATTTTTATTCCTAAGTCTTTTTTTGATAGCATTGATTCAAAATTTTCCTCATTTGTGTGGCAAAATAAAAACCCCAGATAAGTAAAAGACAGTTACAGAAATCTAAAAAAGATGCTGGCTTAGCTTTACCTAATTTTAGATTTTACTATTGGGCGAATAATATTCGAAATTTAATATACTGGAAACTAGATTTAGATTTACCATTGTGCCCACAGTGGGTAAATTTAGAATGTAATGATGCACAAGGATATTCTTTATTTTCTGTTCTTGGTTCCTCTATCCCTGCTGATTTAGTTAAACTTAATAAACAGATATCTAACCCTATTGTCAAACATACATTATGAATTTGGTTTCAATTTCGTAAATTTTTTACTCTAAAAAACTTCGTTCTTGATAGCCCTATCTTACTTATTTTTTTCTTTAAACCTTCTTTAACAGATCAAGCTTTTAGCATATGGAAAAGGAAAGGTATAATATGTTTTCGCGATCTTTTTTGTGAAGGTAGTTTGATGTATTTTGATCAACTTTCTATCAAATTGAAGTTACCTAAATCTAATTTTTTTAGATATTTACAAATTAGAAATTTTTTATATAAAGTTTTACCATCCTTTCCTAATTCAACTTTGATAGATTTTTCAGATTTGATTTTTACTTTAAATCCCTGTCAAAAGGGATTTGTGGCTCTTATTTATAATATGATTATGAAGATACAACCAGAGGTATCGGGCAGAATTAAACAGGAATGGGAAAAAGAACTTCGATACAATATTTCAACGGAAAATTGGGAAAAAAAATTACAAATGGTTAATTTTTCTTCTATATGTGCTAAACATGCTCTAATACAATTTAAGGTTGTACATAGAGCTCATATGTCTAAAGATAAGCTTGCTCGGTTTTATTCTCATGTTAATCCTGAATGTGACAGAAATCATTTTGATGTGGCTTCATCGACCCACATGTTTTGGTCATGTCCTACTTTACATAATTATTGGAAGGACATATTTGCTACCATTTCCTCAATTTGGAATATTGATTTACAACCTCATTTTGTCACTGCAATTTTTGGTATACCAAATGAAGATGATAGTCGATTCTCCCCTTCAATTAGACGAATGATTGCCTTTGTAACATTAATGACCAGGAGATCTATATTACAAAATTGGAAAGAAGTAAATCCTCCTACCACATTTCAGTGGTTCTCTCAAACTATTTCTTGTTTAAGTTTAGAAAAAATTAGAAGAACTATTTTTGATTCATCAATTAAATTTGAAGAAACTTGGGGACCGTTCATTCGACACTTTCATATGAATTAATTTGGCTTCTTCCAGACCTTTACTCTGTTTATTCTTGTTCTGGAATGGAGTTCCGGAGTTTTTGACACTATCATATACATATAAACTATTATTACTGCCCATGTTAGTTTAGGTTTATTTTTTTATTTCTTTAAATATATATTTTTTCTTGTATTTTATACTTTTTTTTCTTTTGATGATTATTTTTAATCATTTTCATGTATAAACAATATAGATTAGATTGAATATTGCACGGTCTCTCTTTTGCTGATAGCTTAATAAGATATTGTTATCTTGTTACTAATTTAATTCTAAATCTAATGTATTCATAATCTATTTAATATAATATTATGTTATGTTTTTTTAATAAAAATTAATAAGAATATTGAAAAAGAAAGAAATTCCTACAGCTGTGACGCTATCTCTGATCAACAGTGCCACGCCCCTCATCCTTTGCCTACGTGCCTTTCCTTTCTGAAATATTGAAAGCCTGGCACTTGAAGTAGCCATTACTGTCCCTGCACCCAACAATTCTCTGGAATGGCCACAACATCATAGCTCAAACTGCTGATCCACACTCTGAGCTCATCCACTTAATTCATGATACTTCTTGCATTAAAATAGACACATCTCAAACCACCGGACTGAGCGCGTGCCTCTCTGCAACCTGCCTCTAATCCTGTCTCCAAACTGTCTCCAAACTTCCTTTATTTGTGAGCCAAATCCCTTTCCTCCGTCACTTCAGTTCTGTTCACAACCACCAACAATTGTATTTTAAACTCTCCACATCAGCCTTAGCAAATTTCCCAACAGGACATTTGTTCCCCTCAGATTCGTGTGCAAAGCATCCTTTTTGTACAGGTCACACTGCCCCAGAAGAGATCCCAATGATCGAGACAAATGAATCCCTGCCCCCTCCTCTAATCTCTCAGCCACGCATTTATCCTCCACCTCATTCTATTCCTCTACTTACTGTCACGTGGTACAGGAACATAGAAGAGTACAGAACAGGAACCGGCTATTCGGCCCACAGTGTTGTGCCGAGCCAGATCCAAAGCGAATCAAAACCACCCGAATACTAATCCAGCCTTCCTACTCCATGACCATATCCCTCAACTTCCTGACATCCATGTGCCTATCCCACACGTCTCTTCAGAACCTCTCATGTATTTCCTTCTACCACCATACCAGGCATCCACGAGTCTCTGAATCAAATTATAGGCTTGCACACAGAAGACAGAGTGTAGTGATCGAAGGGACTTATTGGAGGTGTTTCACGGGGTTCTGTGCTGGGAGCTCACTGACGACAGACTCAGTGACCCGTTTCTGGAAGAATTCTACAGTTCCGTTCAATTCGGTAACACACGTCAGCAAATCCGTGGACACTGGTTCACGTAATGGGCCAGAATTATTGACCAACAGACAGTGTAATCTGACCATGACAAATGCAACAGGAAACTTGAAACACAAGACCAGAGATTCACTTTGTACAATAATTGAGAAACAGTGAATTTCGCAACGCAATATCGTCCCAGTCACACCTTCCTGAAGAGGTTGCTGTCCCCAGCTCTGGGGAAATTCCCACTAAATCCCTCCGAGACACCCCTCTCCGGAGAATCCTGAACAAAACAATGGTACTACTCTGGAAAAGGTGACATTAAAGGTGTTCACGTTGTTCAACAACTCAGAAACATTCAACGTCATAATCTATAACTTACCCAGTCAAACCTCCTTGGAGTGTTGCCTCTCCTCGGCACTGACACAACTCTGGTTACGGTGCCATTTAAACCCTGCCAGTCACACCTTCCCGCAGAACACCATTGATGGAATATACTAACCCTCACAAGATATTAAAAAAAACTTCTGAGAACAGTGAACCCAGATGCCCAAGATTTCTTCGATAAGGGTTGACACGTGCACGGGCAGTCAAAGTAGGGAGGCAGACCACGTGCGGACCGGTGGGATCCATTTCATATAGTGTCATGGTTGGCACTGATACAGCGGGCCGAAGGACCTGCCCTTGGCCTTTACTTTTCTCTGTTTTATGGTGGTCTGCAGGTTTTTTTCCAGGTGCGGTCGGGTAAATACTTTTCCCGAAACGACAAAATCGTGTGTCTGCATTGCTTAAGGACTGGAGCAGCAGAAAATGGTGGGGCTGCCCTCGGGCCTGCTGTTCCAGACATAAGAGTCCGTGGTGCTGCTTTCCAGCTTGCAGCTGCGCACTGCGAGGCTGTGTGACGTAGGTATTTTATCCCTCTGGCTGTGTCCTCAGGATTTGCCTCTCCGGGTGGAGTCGAGGGTGGGTAAAGTGAATCCGTTATCTCCATCACCATCAGCGCGGCTGCCACCCACGTTTGTCCATGGGAAACATATCTTTATCGTAAAATGAATTCCGGAAACTGTTCAGCGTGTTCGGGGTGGAACGAGAGGGATCCGGACCCGAGTAAGACTGCAGGGTTCCTAAAATAGACAACTTGGATCCGGCGCTCATCCATGACAACCATCATCATCTCTCCAAGTGGCCAGGGCCGTCAGGATCTCGCCAAGGGGATGGGGTCCTGTTACGATGTACAACCAACCACGCCAGCTCCCGAGGATTGGACGCTCCGATTTTCCAAAATATGGCGAGCTGTCGTGGTTCCTTTAAACATTCACTGCTGCTCCGCTAGTGGACGGTCATATTTTACCGCCAGGACTTTAATATTGAAAGAGCAGCTGAACTCAGTTTTGGTGCTGAAACGTCAGCTTGTCTAGCATCTGGTTATGAACCGTTTCTTCGTTTCAGTCTCATGTTGGGTTTTGATTCTAGGCTCTTTCACCAATCGAATTCCCAGCTCTTTACTTCACCAGCCGACCTGCTTCCTGGTTTCACCTATCACTTTGTATTTCCCTCCCCACACCAACTTTTAACTCGACTTCTCATCCTTTTTCCCCCTGTCCTGCTGAAGGGTCCCGGCCCGAAACCGCCCTGCTGAGTCCTTGCAGCATTTTGTGTGTGTTACCATTGACCTGGAGAACAAGTGATGTGTGGCTTTCACATCACAAATGTGCCACCCTTCAATGAGCAGGACTACTGTTCCCCCCTTCATATTCACTGGTATTTAATCGATGAGATCACATCATTGGTCATCCGGGGAGTCGGGGCGGAGTAACTGGAAAGTCTCCAGGATTCGGCATATAATATCACTCATTCTTTCTAGTGTTTTGGGACATGACGAGGACGAGACATAATAACGGTGCACCCTCAGGTTCGTTTTCACAGCTGTGTGGACCAACCATTGGTCTGAACAGGAGATTTTTACACAGCCTGAGAGCATTACGGCTCTTTAAATAACCATTGTATAAAAGAAAATATCAACTGTGCGGCAAGAAAGGGTATCTGTGTGGGAGCTTGTCATAGCCATCTGTCCAATGAACTCTGCAGATTCACCACCTGTCCAATGAACTCTGCAGATTCACCACCTGTCCAATGAACTCTTTCAGATTCACCAGTATCTAGCTAAAGAAATGCTTCTTTATTCCCATTCTGAAAGGAAATCTCTCTGTTTTGAGGCTGAGTCGTCCCCACCACGGGAAACACCCTCTTCGCATTCACTCTATCGATATCCTTCAACATTCGATAGGTTTCAGTCATGTCCTTTCTAATTCTTCTAAATTCTAGACTAGTGTCCCAGGGCTCCTGATGTGACAAGCCTTTCAATCCCAGGATAGTTGTCATGATCATCCCTTGAACCTTGTCCAAGATAGACGCATCTATTGTTAGAAAACGGTCTATCGAAATGAATGCGAACATCAAATCTGCCTTCCTCATCACCAACTCCACCTGCAAATTAACCTTCCCCGAATCCTACACAACAGTACTCAAATGTATTTGCATTTCTGATATTTGACATTTCTCTTCCTTTAGAATATAATGTTCGTTTTATAAACTTCCTAACATGCTGTTAGTGATGTATTTTTAAAATATTTTACACTTCAAAAACGGCTAAAAGGACTGAGTACATGCATCTCAAACACCACGTACATTTTGCTGTTTTTGCAGGAGAGAACAAATATTTCCATTCTGACACTAATATATCAAAACATGAGCTTTATAAATCAGGCTTCTGACATTCCACTGTAATATTTTAATCCCATTAGATTCCTTCACAACTAAACTGGGATACAAATCATCGTAGCTCCATTTATTGATTCCCACAAAACACTGGTTACACTAAGATACTTTTCTGCAGCTTTCACAATAATTTTAATTTCCTCAGTTCGACTGGATGTCTGATCAGTACAATTCAGCACATCAGTTATAACCGTCACAAATTTCATTTCATCCAGCAGTAAATATCGTTAGAAAGGCCAACGCGATGTGAACGAATATCCACTGATTTCACCGTCTTTTCTCTGAGTGTTAAAACTCAAACTTTTTGCAAGGTCACTCCCCATTGCTGACGTTCATATTAACTAATCACCGTGTAGGCTGTTTTTTGACAGACAGGCACCTCAGCCAGTGACAGCAAGTGATGTCCATTAGTCCGAGCTAAGATAGGCCCCTCCTCATTGGCTGTCAGTATCCATCGGGGAGTTCAGCGAGTTTCTGCCTTAGGTGGTGTCGGCCAGGCCGTCCCCAACAGCGAGCGTGGTTCTTTTTCGATGTCGTGGTGAGTCGGTCCGGCGGATATTTGTGCCGGTTGAGGAAGAGTTTTAAACCTGTGATCGAGTGAGGAGTCGAAGCATTTGGACTACAACTTCCATATGGCCCCGTGACACGCAAATCTGTGTTAAACCCAAATCGGTGTGGACCCCACGTTGAACAACGCACCCCTGAGATTATGCACATCACCAAACCTGGCCCCCACCAGCATATCTGACAACCCACCGCTGAAGCTCTGCGTATCCCCAAGTCAATGTCCGTCCCCAGGTGGCCGCACATCGACAAATAAGGGAGAACCCCAAACCCAGTGACAACCGCACAAACACATTAGATTCTCGCAGAGTAAGAATAATTTCAAACAGTTCCCAAACTGAACCATAAAAAATTACGAGCTGAGATCAAAGTTTAAAAGTATTATTATTGTATCTCCAAATGAAAGCAATTTGAGATTGGTCACACTCCAAATCTGCAGAGACCCCACATCCGTGAGGACCCGAATTCCGTGCGCACCTTCAAATCCGTACTCACCCCCATATCCATCCACATCCCGAAACTGCTGACACACTCACATGCAAATTAGACTATCCCAAACAAGAATTATTCCAACAAAATCCCTGTCTCCACCTTAAACATAGCAAAAACAAAGTTCATAAGTCCATCTACTAGTAAAGCATCTGTAAATGAAACAACTTTGAGATTCGTCACAACTCCAAAAACGCAGACAGCACAAATCTGTCGTAACACCGATATCCATGTGGAACCCCACCGCAACTCCACCTGTACTCCAAATCCGTGTGGATATTATTAGTTTGACAGTCCTTATATGTAGGTTCTCACTGATTTTATTGCATTTCTCTACTCCACTGCGAATATGGGAAAGAACACGAATCTCAATGTTGTATAAGTTGACATGTAAGTACTTTACTAATAAAGTTAGTTTCATATTTGAATAGAAGCGAAACACGTACGGGCACTGGCACTGGCACAGGCATGCGCACAGAGACATGGTATCAGTAACACCGCCATTTCACCAGACTCTCCCACAGGCAGAGACAGACAGAGGCGCACACAGCGCTCCACCCACACACACATAAACATTGACACAAATACTGTAGGTCACAAACTTTATCAATCACCCGTATGCGGACACTTTCTGGCGGTCCCAGATCCGTATGCTCCACGACTGCTGGACTAAGTGTGTAAATGTGGGAGGGGAATATGTTGAAAAGTAAATGTCTAAAACTGACTTATTCTCCCTTAGGCTACAAACATGTATAACCATATAGCAATCACAGCACGGAAACAGGCCATCTCGACCCTCCTAGTCCGTTCCGAACCCTTAATCTCACCTAGTCCCACCTACCCGCACTCAGCCGATAACCCTCAACTCCTTTCCTGTCCATATACCTATCCAATTTTACCTTAAATGACACAACTGAACTGGCCTCTACTACTTCTACAGGAGGTTCATTCCACACAGCTATCACTCTCTGAGTAAAGAAATACCTCCTCGGGTTTCCCTTAAACTTCTGCCCCCTAACTCTCAAATCATGTCCTCTCGTTTGAATCTCCCCTACTCTCAATGTAAACAGCCTGTTCACGTCAACTCTATCTATCCCTCTCAAAATTTTAAGTACCTCGATCAAATCCCCCCTCAGCCTTCTACGCTCCAATGAGTAGAGACCTAACTTGTTCAACCTTTCTCTGTAACTTAAGTGCTGAAACCCAGGTAACATCCTAGTAAATCGTCTCTGCACTCTCTCTAATTTATTGATATCTTTCCTATAATTCGGTGACCAAAACTGCACACAATATTCCAAATTTGGCCTTACCAATGCCTTGTACAATTTTAACATTACATCTCAACTTCTGTACTCAATGCTTTGATTTATAAAGGCCAGCGTTCCAAAAGCCTTCTTCACCACCCTATCTACATGAGACTCCACCTTCAGGGAACTATGCACTGTTATTCCTAGATCTCTCTATTCCACTGCATTCCTCAATGCCCTACCATTTACCCTGTATGTTCTATTTGGATTATTCCTGCCAAAATGTAGAACCTCACACTTCTCAGCATTAAACTCCATCTGCTAACGTTCAGCCCATTCTTCTAACCGGCATAAATCTCCCTGCAAGCTTTGAAAACCCACCTCATTATCCACAACTCCTCCAACCTTTGTATCATCGGCATACTTACTAATCCAATTTACCACCCCATCATCCAGATCATTTATGTATATTACAAAAAACTTTGGGCCCAAAACAGATCCCTGAGGCACCCCGCTAGTCAGCGGACTCCATCCCGATAAACAATTATCCACCACTACTCTCTGGCATCTCCCATCTTGCCACTGTTGAATCCATTTTATTACTCCAGCATTAATACCTAACGACTGAACCTTCCTAACTAGCCTTCCACGTGGAACTTTGTCAAAGGCTTTGCTGAAGTCCATATAGACTACATCCACTGCTTTACCCTCGTCAACATTCCTCGTAACTTCTTCAAAAAATTCAATAAGGTTGGTCAAATATGACGTTCCACGCACAAATCCATGCTGGCTACTCCTAATCAGATCCTGTCTATCCAGATAATTATAAATACTATCTATAAAAATACTTTCCATTAATTTATCCACCACTGATGTCAAACTGACAGGTCTATAGTTGCTAGGCTTCCTTCTAGAACCCTTTTTAAACAATGGAACCAAATGAGCAATGCGCCAATCCTCCGGCACAATCCCCGTTTCTAATGACATATTAAAGATCTCCGTCAGAGCTCCTGCTATTTCTACACAAATTTTCCTCAAGGTCCTGGTGAATATCCTGTCAGGATCCGGAGATTTATCCACTTTTAAATTTCTTAAAAGCCCCAGAACCTCCGCCTCTTTAATTGTCATAGGTTCCATAACTTCCTTACTTGTTTCCCACACCTTACACAATTCAATATCCTTCTCCTTAGTGAATACCGAAGAGAAGAAATCGTTCAAAATCTCTCCCTTCTCCTTCGGTTCCACACATAGCTAACCACTCTGATTCTCTAAGGGGCCAATTTTGTCCCTCACTATCCTCTTGCTTTTAATATAACTGTAGAAACCTTTCGGATTTACTTTCACCTTATTTGCCAAACCAACCTCGTATCTTCTTTTAGTTTTTCTAATCTCTTTCTTAAGATTCATTTTACATTCTTTATATTCCTCGAGCAATTCCTTTACTCCATGCTGCCTATCTCTATTGTAGACATTCCTCTTTTTCTGAAACAAATTTCATATATCCCTTGAAAATCTTGGTGCTCTCAAACCTTTAACTTTTCCTTTCAACCTAACAGGAACATAAAGATTCTGTACCCTCATAATTTCACCCTTAACTGACCTCCATTTCTCTATTACATCCGTCCCATAAAACAACTTGACCCAATCCACTCTCTCTAAATCCCTTCGCATCTCCTCAAAGATAGCCTTTCTCCAATCAAAAATCTCAACTCTAGGTCCAGTCCTGTCCTTCTCCATAATTATATTGAAGCTAATGCTATTGTGATCACTGGACCCGAAGTGCTCCCCAACACATACATCTGTCAGCTGACCTATCGCATTCCCTAACAGGAGATCCAACACTGCCCCATCTTTAGTCGGTACTTCTATGTATTGTTGCAAAAAACTATCCTGCACACATTTCACAAACTCAAAACTTTCCATCCCTTTTACAGAATGAGCTTCCCAGTCTACGTGTGGAAAATTAAAATCTCCCACAATCACCACCTTGTGTTTACTACAAATATCTGCTATCTCCTTACACATTTGCTCTTCCAACTCACGCTCCCCATTAGGTGGCCTATAATACACTCCTATCAGTGTTACTACACCTTTCCCATTCCTCAATTCCACACAAATAGCCTCCCTAGATGAGCTCTCTAATCTATCCTTCCAAAGCAACGCCATAAGATTTTCTCGGACTAGCAATATAACACCTCCTCCTCTGGCCCCTCCTACTCTATCACACCTGAAGCAACTAAACCCAGGAATATTTAGTTGCCAATCACACTCATCAATCACACTCATATGGTCAAAGGCATAAACACACAGACAGACGCCCACGGATGTAAACACATCGGCAACTAAACTATCTTCTCCGCCTCTCCAGCTCTCCGTCGTGTTCTGTGGCACTTTCGGGGGTTATTATTAATATATATTCAGCCCCAGCCGAGATTGCTGAGTTTGTGAGCCGTGCAGTCACGTCCGGGGTGGGTCCTGGTGAGGTTATAGGTTGTTGTGATTAAAACATGCTCAACACCAGCTGAGACAGCGGAGTGTGCAGGCCAGGGAGTAGGATTAGGGGTGGGTCCTGGTGAGGTTACAGGGTGTTATGATTAAAACATGCACACCCCCCCCCTCCCAGGCTGAGACAGCGGAGTGTGCTGGCCAGGGAGTAGGGTTGGGGGTGGGTCGTGGTGAGGTTACAGGGTGTTATGATTAAAACATGCACACCCCCCCTCCCAGGCTGAGACAGCGGAGTGTGCTGGCCAGGGAGTAGGGTTAGGGGTGGGTCGTGGTGCGGTTGGTGGTGATGGTGTTTATCCATTACCACAAACAAATATTTTTTTGGAGATCCTCTTGGTAGGATGTGTGCACATCCGTGTGTGTGTCTTGGTTTGGATCCTAAATACAAACGACATAACGAATTTCAGCGCTTGAGGAGAATGGGATTAGTCGGTGATTCAATACAACTTCACAAACTGGAATGCCATAATTTACTACAATATTTTGTGTTTGACAAATGGTTGATTTGAACTACATAATTACAATGGAATCATGTGCAATTGATACGACAGCTCAGACGGTTCAGACACCTTTTTGGGGGCAACTAATTAACACAAATGAATAAAGATATCTACGAATAGAGACCCAATTGCCCACGGATACTGTTGTGAGGGCTGACTTACGGAATGGCAGGGAATGTCGGGAGACGGATCATGTAGCTTTAGTTACGACTCTTTAAACATGGCGTAATGTTTGGCACAGACACCGTGGGCCGAAGGGTCTGTTCCTGTGTTTTAAGTTTCTCTATTCCATGTAGAAATAACTCAAATGGAAGGCAACAGAGAATCATTTCTCAGAGCAAACATTTGTTTCAATGGTGATGAACGTGGACATGTTTTTCACCCAGGACAAAGTTTGGTATACCCCCGGTACCCTGAGGGGGGTTAGTGATAATCAGGAAAGAGAGAACAGGTTACATTCAAAGCAACAGGCACAAAATACTGAGGGAACTCAGAAGTCCAGGGAACTTCTATAGAAAACAGTATTGTGGACGTTTCGGGCTGAGACTCTTGATCAGGACTTGGGAGTAGTAAGAGAATTGAGAGCAAGAAGACGCGAGGAGGCGTGAGGGTGAAGAAGGCGGACAATGTGGTAGGAGATAGGTGAATGTGGGATTGTGGCGGGGTGAAGTGAGCTTGTGAAAGATAAATAGTTGGAGAGAGAAAAATCTGATAGGAAAGGGTAAAAGATCATGGAAAAAAGGTAAGGGCGAGAGGAAGGGACTCGATCGGCAGGTAAGAAGAAAAGGCAAGAGAGGGAAACGGGAATGGGGGAGTGGTGAAGAGGGATCAATATTCATGGCATCCGGTTGGATCCCACCCAGACGGAACATAAAGTGTTGCTCCCCCAACCTGAGTGGCCTCATCGCTCAGGAGAGGAGGCCACGGACTGCCGTGTCGGAATGGGAATGGGAAGTAGCATTGAAATGCGACTGTTGAGATCATATCCAGTATATGGAGAGTTTAAGGTTGCATTCAGATGAGGTGTGATCAGACTTGATGCAGAATGACAGTGAGAGGTCCTTTTATTCCAGAGGATCTTCTCTACGATTTCGCCAACTAATGGTCGAAAGTCACACGGACACAAAGAAGAGGTGGTGAGATGGGTCTGATGGTGTTTTGCAGGACGAATGCTACTCCCAATTTACAGCCCTTAATACCATCACATTATCCATTGTTTACCGTTTCACAATCAATTCACTAAGTTAATCGCTCTCTGTCACCGTGGGGATTGCACGTGTCCGACGTAATCTGTTTGGAAATAGTTTGAATATCTTTATTTCTGAATCTGTTGAAACCTCTCCCAGTGGATTCGCTAAATGGTATTAAAAACCCCAGGCTTCTGCAGCTTTAAAATTTCATTCCGACAGATCGCCGGTAGCACAGGGGACGGATCACTGGGCAAAAAAAATGTCTTCAATGTGGGATAGTTACAAGAGTGTGCGGAAAATATTGTACTTGTTCATTGCCGTCTTTGGAGTTCCTGGTGAGTGTGCACATTTCATGTTTGATATTTTTGTGTATTAAACGTTGCGGACCTTCTTTCCGATCAGTTTACCAGCTTCCAACATGATGATTATTACAGATATATCCGTCAGAAATATCAATCCTGTCAATTCGACATCTGATTTTCATATTTAATGACGTGAAACAAAACTTCTGTCACCCGTCCGCCAGCAGGAATTGACCCGGACGTTTTTCGTCCCTTTAATGACACCTTTTCCAGAGTAGTCCCAGTGAAGCTCTCCGGGAAGGTGTGATTGGAAGGGTTTTACTGGGAATTCGTCCAGAGTTTTGCCCCATGCTGGAGAAAGGCATTTTCCCCGCACCGAAGATGCGACTGGGCGACCGGGAGGGTTTTACATGGTGAAGTTGACAGTCTCTGAGATATTGATCAGACTGAACACCTGGTCCTGTGTTTTATGTCTCCCTGCTGAGTCTGTCATAAACGGATCCCATTGTCTGCTGGTCAATATTTGGGTCTTATCATCTGAATCAGTGTCCTCGGACATACTGAAGTGTGTTATGGAATTGCTCTGCGTTGTAGAATTAATCCATTAACGGAGCCACTCAGCCTCTGTTTACTAACTTGACCCGGCATTCCCTCTGAGACCCGTCGTAAATTGGGGGCATCGTTTCGTCCTGAAGAAGGGCCCGACACGGTCAGTGTTTGTTCAATTCCATAAAAGCTCTTGAGCTGCCCTGACCATCCAGTGCTTTGTGTGCGTTACCCCTCCTCAGCCCCACCAGATGCCGAGTTCCTCGCGGCCTGCTCAGTCACGGCTCAGTCAGAGAAACCGGCCCCCATCAGCGATGGAATCAGGATTAGCATCGATCGCTGTCGGTTCATGCAGCTGGTTTTTAGCACCGAAGGTTAGTCACAGATCGCCTTATTTGCACAGTGAAGAAAAGAGTTCAGAGATAGTGTGAGGCGTGTCAGATGTTAGACTAGCAGCTGTTTACACATTCTCGCAGCCCTGAACTTTATCCGATATCCGGTGATTGTGTTCAGTAATGTCGAGTGTCTGTTCTCTTCCCTCTTCTCCCTCCCTGTTTCTCTCTCTCCCTCTCTCTCCAGTGAATTTAGTGGCGATTGTGGTCCTGTCCCGGGGAAAGTGCGGCCTCTCTACCTGCACCACTCGCTACCTGGTGGCCATGGCAGCAGCCGATCTACTGACTATTGTCTTCGAGATCATTCTGTACCGGATAAAAAACAATTACTTTAAGTACAGTTTTTTTAACATCACCCCTGTGTGCAGGGTTATCAATGTACTGAGGTTCGCAGCCACAGACTGTTCTGTCTGGTTCACCGTCACTTTCACCTTTGACCGGTTTGTCGCCATTTGCTGTCAGAAGCTGAAAACAAAATATTGCACCGAGAAAACTGCGGCTGTGGTTCTAACAACCACCGGTGTACTATTCGGTCTAAAGAACATTCCCCGCTACTTCCTCTTAGAACCTAAAGTGATAATCGACAATGTGCCGTGGTTCTGTGAACGCGTGGACAAAGGTACCACTGACCCCGGGTGGGTAGCACGGGCTTGAGTGGAGACTGTTTTAACTCCGTTGCTGCCTTTTGCTGTGATACTGCTCCTCAACGCTCTGACAGTCAGACACATTTTAGTGGCCAGTCGGGTCCGTAAGGGGCTGAAGGGTCAGAGCATGGGGGAGAACCGCAGTGACCCGGAGATGGAGAGCAGGAGGAGGTCTGTAGTTTTACTCTTCACCATCTCCGGAAGCTTCATCCTCCTGTGGATGACACTGGTTGTAAATTTCATATATTATCAGGTCAAAGCTATTGGTTTTAATTTCAATGATTCCGAATGGATATTTCATGCGGTCGGCGTTTTGATGAGGAATGTCAGCTTGTGCACGAACACATTTATTTACGCGGTGACTCAGTCGAAATTCAGGGAGCAGGTGATCAGTGCGGTGAAATATCCGGTCACCTCGGTGCTTCAGTTCATCAATAAAGTCGCGGCCTGAGCGCAACCCAGATGCAGCTTCAATGTATCCAGTCCGGGCTGCAGATCTTCTCATCCACCCTCTAGTCTCCAAGCTGTTATTCCCGGGCGGTCGTCCTGTTGAAAGGGGATTGGAAGCAGCAGAGCTGTGAACCGCGAGAAAATGGAGGGAGATTGGAAAGTGCTTGCAAGAGAGAGACGTCTGGGATTGGCTGAGTGGAGTGCTTGCGTGGGGGCGGGGAAAAGAGAGACTGGGAGAGCGTGAATAATTGTGGTGTGTGTGTGTGTGTGTGTGTGTGTGTGTCTGTGTGTGTACTTGAGAGAGAGAGAGAGTGCAGGAAAGGTGTACGAAGTTGCTGCCAGTACAAGGTGACCTGTGTTAAAGAGACTGGTTGGCCAGGCATGGCACTTGAGAGACAACCGCACGGCAAGTATTATGATTACAAGTGGTCAGATAGGCAACGCACAAAATTCTTATGGAACTGAGCAGGTCATGTATCATCTATTGAAAATTGCAAAACGTTGACATTTCTGTCCAAGACGTACCTTCAGTCCCCATGCTCCAATCTGACATTCAATCTCCACACCCCCCTCCATTATAAACACAAACACATCACTGTCCCTAATTCCTAATCAGAATCAGAATCCTTTATTATCGCCGAGTATGAGGACACATACAGGGAATTTGATGCCGGTTTCCCTGAGCTCTCACTGTACAGAATTAAAAACAAACAAAACAATAGTGCAAATAATCATAAACTCTATGCAATGAGGTCCACCTAGTTGAATGTACGGGTGGACTTGATTTCTAATAAACTGAAATTCAAGTCTTGATACGACTGATGGGATACGGACAGAAACTGTTCTTGTACCTGTTTGTCCTGGCATACAGTGATCTAAAGCGCCTACCAGAAGGAAGGAGTTGGAACAGGTGATGTCCAGGGTGCTTGCTCTCTTCCTGACTCTAGATGCATATAAGTCCTGGATGCAGGGCAGCTTCACACCAATAATCCTTTCCGCAGCCCTGACGGTTCTTTGAAGTCTATTCTTGTCTTGTTTGCTAACTGATCCAAACCAGACAGTGATGGACGAACAGAGAGCAGACTGGATTATTCCTGAATAGAATTGAATTAGCAGTTCCTGAGGGAGGCTCTACTTCCTGAGTTGTCTTAGGAAATACAACCGCTGCTGAGCCTTTTTGGTAAGAGTGTCCGCGTTGGGTGTCCACTTCCGGTCCTGGGGGATTGTGACACCCAGAAATCTGAAGGTCTCCACAGCAGACACAATACTGTTGAGAATAGTGAGTGGGGGGAGTATTGGGGGGGCTCCTCCTGAAGTCCACTGTCATCTCCACAGTCTTGAGCGTATTTAGCTCCAGATTGTTCTGACAACACCAGACGACCAGCCGTTCCACCTCCCGTCTGTATGCAGACTCATCACCGTCTCGGATCAGGCCAATGACAGTTATGTTGTCTGCAAACTTCAGGAGTTTAACAGATGGATCCTGTGAGGTGCAGTCATTAGTGTAAAGGGAGAAGAGCAGTGGGGAGAGCACACTTCCCTGGGGGGAACCGGTACTGATTGTTCCGGTGCTAGAGATGATGCTCCCCAGCCTCACTTGATGCACCCTGTCAGTCAGGAAGATTGTGATCCACTGACAGATGGCGGGGGAGACAGTAAGCTGGGTGAGTTTGGAGTGGAGGATTTCTGGGACGAAGGTGTTAAACGCCGAGCTGAAGTCAACAAGCAGGACCCTTACAGAAGTTCCTGGGTTGTCGAGGTGTTGTAGAATATAATGCAGTCCCATGTTGACCGCATCATCCACTGACCTATTTGCCCGGTAAGCAAACTGCAGGGGGTCCAGCAGGGGGCCCTGTGGTGTCCTTCAGGTGAGCCGACACTCGTCTCTCAAAGGACTTCATGACCACAGATGTCAAAGCAACAGGCCTGTAGTCATTTAGTCCCTTGATAGTGGGACCACTATCTGACCGCTAACACATCGCGACCCTGGCTAAATCATCATCTCAATTCTAACTTCAATATCTGACGTCTAACGCTTCATGTGACCTCGAACTACCTGACATCGCTGTCCCTAAACCACATTGTAAGCTTTTACTCCACACATCCTGTCCCTAAACCCAAAATGATATCTACCTCTCCCACATGCTTGTCATTAAACCAAATCCGATACTTAAATCGTTCACAAACCTGCCGTCTGCCTAACCTGACTTCTAACACCCCAAAACCCCCAAACTAAACATGAATCTGTCCTCTCGTTAATTCCATCCCAATCCCCGATCCTAATCTGCACTGTAACCTCCTTCATCCACGCCCCTTACCCTAATATGAAAACTAACTTCCAAACATCCCATTCCTTAAATCCTGAAGTGAACTCTAAGTCCCGTCAACACTGTCCCTAAACCACAATCTGAACTCTGAAAACCTCCGGCACCCCACATCTCTCAGCCTAAACCCCGAATCTAATCAGACCTCCAGCACCACACTGTCCTCTCCATAAAACCTTACCTGACATCTAGACCACCAGAGCCATGTCCCCAAACGCCAATCTGACCGCTACTTCCTCACATCCCTGACGTTAAACAAGAGACCTATAACCCAGCCACATTCCCGTTCCTATATGCTAATCAGCCCTGAAGCACTTCACATGTTTGACTATAAATCATCATTTGAAATCTAAATCTGCAGATTCCTGTCCCTTAAGGCCCCTTAAGTCTCAGGGCCTAGGAGACCTCGATAGTTTAGGGAAACGGGCAAAGAAGAGGCAAATGCAATACAATGTTGGAAACTGTATGGCCATGCGCTTTGGTAGAAGAAATAAACGAACAGATTATTATTTAGATGGTGAAAGAATTCAAAATGCAGACGTTCAAAGGGACTTGGGAGTCCTTGTTCAAAATACTCTGAACGTCATCCTCCAGGTTGAGTCGGTGGTGAAGAAGGCAAATGTGATGTTAGCGTTTATTTCTAGAGGGGTAGAATATAAAAACAGGGATGCGATGTTGATGCTCTACAAGGTACCATATAAAATAATTCAAATTAAATAATATTTGGCAAAAGAGCCCCATCTTCTCTCAAAATCGAACCGGGGATCAAAAGTTCTACTTCTATTTTTTTTCCAAACTGAGACATAACAAAGCTTGAGAAAACCATTCAATTAATGTAGGGGTATGAATCCTTATTTTAGAAATGATATACTGATATCGGAGAGGGTTTAGAGAATATTCAGGAGAATGATTCCAGTAATGAACGGGATACCGTATGAGGATCGTCTGGCAGCAACTTTCAGGCTGTCAGGCTGTCTTTCCTGCAGTTCAGGAGAATGAAGGGGGATCTCATTCCAAATGTTAAAAGGCCAGAACATATTAGAAATGGCAAAGTTATTTCCCATGGTAGGGGATTCTAGGACAACAGGACACGACTTCAGGATTGAAAGACGACCTTTAAGAACGGACATGGGGAGAAATTACTTTAGTCGGAGGGTGGTATATCTGTGCAATGTGTTGCCACGTGCACCTGTGGCCAAGCTAAAGCTTACCTGACCTCTGACTCTCCACATCCCTCACCTTAAACATAATCTGACCTCATCCCTGTCCCTAAACGCGAATCAGATCTGAAACGCCCCACATGTCTGACAGTAAATCAAAAACTGAAATCGAAATTCGCAGATCCCTGTCAATAAATCCTAATCTGAACTAATAATGATGCATGGGCCAGGACATCTTGGTAGGGTTGCGTAATACTGCATCTCGAGTGAAGTGATCAAGGAACACAAGGGATGATTTTCCCACTGCCTCCATAATCACAACCAAATTAAACAGTAACATGCTCTTCATTTTCCCAGTCAGTGTAAAAGCCAAGATACCAAGAAGGCGAGCGGGATCCTATTAGTTAAAATGGAACCAGAGAGAACAAGTCGCCCTAAACTCTCAGTGACAGGGTGGAGTGACTCTGAATCTCCAGTAAACCCTGTTGATTTACACCGGGCGACCCACCACACCCAGATGCAAAATACAGATTACCGTAAACTTAAAGTGGGGAGGTTACGTCTTACTTTGAGATGAAGCCTCACACCGAAATTGTTAAAGTAAATTCAAATAAAAGAGATCTGAAATACCTTAAACACTGGATGTCATGGTTTCATTATCTTTGCCCATGGGGGTGTCACAAGTCTGGCCTGAGCAACCCTGCTGGGTCACCCCAGTTTGGATGTCGAGCGATTAAATTCCTGAATTACCCAACGACATCAGCTTACATTACTGATGATGCGTTCCAGTGCACACCCGGTTAATTAAGCCGTGTTTTTTAGACTAGGTTAATGAAAGGCGTGGGCCAGATAAAAGTTGTTCTGCCAGAGCCCCACATTCTGGTTTACCCGAAACTCCACAAGTCTATCTCCCCAGCCCAATATGTACATCGCCTTTCTTCCCGTTAACCATAATCCTACAACACAAACATCCCGGACTGCACCCCGACTAACTCTGGCCACAGCCCCACGAACAAGCTCACTTAACATCAGCACTCATTCACCCCGGTCTCTCCCCATGGGTAGACCTGCATCTCCATCTCCCGACCCTACGCTAAACTAATACCTACTCCCCTCCTGCACACCCGTGTAAACCCTACACCACACCTCGACACTCATTCCCAGCAATCCAACATCATCCCCCACTTCATTCACAAGTAGTAATTCTATCAGCTTAGCATATTCATAGCAATAAACCTGAAAATTTGTGTAACGGGGAGGAATACTCATTAAGGCAGTGGTTAATCGCGGGCCAGAGCAAAGTTGGAGTGTTGAATGGCGCTGAATCCCCAGAGAAGAAACCATTAAGAATAAGAGCGATGACTTTCCCTCCGCCCGCATAACAACAACAGAACTATTACATTGTGGTGAGGAGGTGGGAACAGACGAATGTTTTATGCTTTACTCGACACATGGAACATAGAAGAGTACAGAACAGGAACCGGACATTCGGCCCACAGTGTTGTGCCGAGCCAGATGCAAAGCAAATCAAAAACACCCGAATACTAATCCATCCTATCTACTGCTTGTCCGTATCCCTCAACTTCCTGACATCCATGTGCCTATCCCACACGTCTCTTCAGAACCTCTCATGTATTTCCTTCTACCACCACACCAGGTACCCACGAGTCTCTGAATAAAATTATAGGCTTGCACACAGAAGACAGAGTGTAGTGATTGAAGGGACTTATTGGAGCCGGAAGCCTGCAAGTTGGCTGCAATTCACCAGGGTTCTGTGCTGGGAGTTCTGCTGTCTGTGATGTATATAAATGACCTATATCAAGACATAAATGGATGGGGTGGTAAATTTGCCGATGATACCAAGTTCTATGGAGCTTTGGATCGGGTAGAAAACTGGCAAAGAATACAGCACAATATAGATCAGTTGCAAATAATGGCTGAGAAATGGCAGGTGGGGGTTAACTACGATAAATGCAAGGAGATGGTGCATTGTAAAGGCACGATCCTTAACAGTGTTGTTATGCAGAGAGATCTTGGGATCCAAAGCAATATCTCGTTGAAAGTGGCTATCCAGGTCGACGTGGTGTTTCAGAAGGCTTATGGAATTCCTGCTTTTATTAGACGAGAAATTGAGTTCAAAAGTCAGGAGATTATGCTGCACCTGTATAAAACTCTGGTTATGCCACATCTAGAGTATTGGATACAGTTCTGATCACCCCAGGAAGGATGTTGAGGTTTTGGGGAGGGTGCTGAAGAGATTTTCCAGGACGCTGCCCGGTTCAGAGAACAAGTGCGACCACGAGAGTCCGGATAAACTTGGTTTGCTTCTTCTGGAGCGTTGGACGCTGAGGAGAGAATCGTTGGAAGTTTATATGATTATGAGAGGCATAGATAGAGTGGACCAAATATATCCATTTCCCAGGGTTGAAGTGACTAATACCAGGGGATATGCGTTGCAGGTGAGTGGGGATACGTTCATGGATAATGTGAACATTATACGCTCACGCGCGTATTTGGATTCGGGAATGTCAGCAGATCCAGGGCTCTGATGAGTATCAAAATTGTACAATTTATACATACGTTGATAATAAATACACTTTAAACTTTGCTCTTGCTTTTTGCTTGACGATGGAGGAGGCCATGTTGGAAGACTGTACTTGCAACCCTCCATTTTGAGATCAATTTGAACTGATTCTTGCTCTGGGATAATATGATCTGGATTTGGGTGTCACCCGATAAGGATGTGTGCGCTCTTGCGGATGCAGATAGATTCGGATTGTGGGCAGATATGGGGTGTGCATGGATATATAGGTGTCTGCCTGTTTCAGGGCTGTCGGAGGATGAGAGGTTTAGAACAGTAATGAAGCTTCTCCAACTCTCTTGGTTGTTGGCTGAAACCAGTTTCAGTGTGGGTCCTGGCGGTGGTCACAACTTCCATTATCGTGTCAGTAGCTTCCACTCAGTTCACCAGTGAGCTATGCTAGTCCCTGGTGGAGACAGAGGAATACCAGCGCACACGGATGTTGGACTGTTCTTCATTGCCGTTTCTGTGACTGTTCTGTTTGGCCAGCCCGGGTTGTTAGCCCTGAGCGAAACTCTCAACAAGTATTTCGTTGGAAAACTATTGGAAGTCATTCTAAGGAACCGGATATATACGTAATTAGAGAGCCAGTGCCTGACTGGGGATACTCAATATGGCGTTGTGTGTTGTACGTCCATGTCTAATCAATCTTACCGAGTCTTCAGAGGTGCTTTCTAAGAAATCTGATGGAAGAAAGTCAGTGAATTTAGCAAGGCCATTGCCGAGATCTCGCTTCGGACTTGGTTCAGAAGGTCCAGTCGCTGGGCATTCGGAATGAGGTAGTGAATTGGAGGAGGTAGAGAGTGGAAACAGTCGGTTGCCTCTCTGACTGGAAGCCTGTGACTAGTGGAGTGGCGCAGGGATGTAGTTGTTTGTCATCCATATCAGCAATCTGAATGTTAATGTGATAAACCGGATCAAATTTGTCGATGTCATCCAGATTGTGTTGTATTGTAGACAATCAGAAAGGCTATCAAAGTTTTCCAGGGGATTTGGACCAGGTGGAAAAATGGGCTGAAACATTGCGGATAAATTTTAATGCAGACCAGTGAGAGATGTTACACTTGGCGTGGACAAATCAGTTCAGCAACGGGGAATGCGGTAGAAGAGAGGGATCTCGGAATACAGATTCATAGTGACTTGAATGTGGCGTCACAGGTCGATAGGGTCATACAGAGAGCTTTTGGCACATCGGCATTCAGAAATCAAAGTACTGCGGACAGAAGATGGTATGGTATGTTGAAACTGTATAAGATGCTGGCGAGGCCGCATTCGTGTAACTTTTGTTACAAACCTACAGGGAAAATATGAATCTGACTGAAAGAGTGCAAAGAGAATTTACAGGAATGTTGATGGGAATTGAGCAACTGAGTTGTTGGGAAAAGTTGAATAGGTTATGAAGTTATTCCCTGGAGTTTAGGAAAATGATGGGAGATTTCAGACAGATGTACAGTCATTTTAAACTTGTTTGGATGTGTTACACGCACAACCTCTCACATTGTGTTGTGGTACCATAAGGTGGTCCCCTGTTTCGGATTGACCGGCTGGAACGGGACAATGACGCTTCCGGATGCGGTGGTTCAAGTTGATGTGAACGTACTGGATTGATTCGACGGGCAAAGAAATCATCATCCTGTTAAATGTGTGGAAACGTCACAGGGAAGAGGGTTTAGTATTGGGTGAATATGTTTTAATAAATATGATTTAATAAATTCCAAGGATTCTGTTATGACTGGGAGTCTTTGGGGGTCATCAGCATTTTAAAGAAAATTATTATGATATGTTAACCATTTTTACAGGTGTTTCTAAAAATAATTTTACTGGGACTGTTTTTGTGCCTGAATTGCAGAGACGATAAAGAAACGACGTACTGACCATTTTCCAGTTTGTACATCAGAATTAGTTGCCGTCATTTTAGGCTTAGCGTGGGTGAGTGAAACTTGTCCTTGCAAAGTTGTAATTTGATGAGATTCCTTTTCGCTGTTGATGAGTCTTTAAGATGGTCATTCTAGCAGTCGGTAGGATTTACTGTTGGAAGCTCAGCCAACATAATCGCATATACAATGTATTGGATTAACATGTCGATTTCCCTTGGGTCCCTGCATGTTGCCATCAATCAATGGGCTGATTGTTCTGCTACAAAAGCTGTGTTTATCTGAACGCAGATTTCGGGTGCACGCAGATTAGAGAGCAGCATTGGATTTTCGGTTTGTCCTCCGATTTGGTGGTGAAGGCTGACATGAGGGTGCAGACGGGTTTGATGGTGCGCTCGGGATGGACTGTGTGCATATTTGGGGTGCACGCGGATAAGAAGGACGCACACAGATTTGAGGGTACGCACGGATTTGAGGGTGGGCACGGATTTGAGGGTGGGCACGGATTTGAGGGTGGGCACGGATTTAAGGGTGGGCACGGATTCGAGGGTGGGCACGGATTTTCAGGTGTCGGCAGATGTGGACGTTCTAAATGAATTCCCTAATGTGTTGCAAGTTAGCTGCAGCAATGGTAGTATTACTGATGTAGGATTTTCCTTCCGTAAATTTAAGAAATCTTTACTTAATGCAGGTCAGGTGTCGGCAGGAAAGAATGATGTGTGTTGCTGTATATGCCCTGACAACGCTCTAGTGATAATATTTCAATGTATGTTTTAATCGTACTTGGAAGTTAGTGCATCTTCCTTTCTGATGGAATCTGGCAGTTCTAGTGCCGACTCTGAAACCTGGGAGCTCCCCGTCTGATTCTGCTGGTCAGAGGCTAAATCGTTCATATATCATTGATGTAAACTCATCGAACTTATGGTGATAGAGCGTTTGAATTATATTCTGGAAGAAAGGAGATACAGCTTTGTATCAGAGTGCATTTCGGAGGTGTAAAAAGCATTCAATTCAGTTTTATGTTTGGAAGACTGTTAAATGAAGATGTTGTAACAGCAGTATTTTTTGATACTGTCTGAGACAGGTACTGTGGTGGGTAGATGATGTATGTAGATAATGCAGCTTCATAGATTCGCGGTAAGAAAATTCATTTTGCTGCATTTAGGTTGAATTTAGCAGTTAATCCATTCGAACATCAGGTAAATCGTTCCAGATTTAAGGCGTCAGTAGCTAATACACGCCTTGTCTGCTTTTGAAATCGGATGAAAAGACCTGCACTTGATTTGGATTCTACGTTCATACTCTTGAAGCCGCGTTTGTGGCAAGATTTCTGGTATTGGGAAATGAACCTGGTCAGGCGTCAGATCTCTCGGTGGGAGAGGATTTTGGAGGTAGCGACTACAACTCTATCTCCTTCACCATGGCATCTGGAGAGGGATAGGAGCAGACAATTTGGGAAAACATTTCACTGGGGTAAGGGGAAATACGATGCTATTGGGCAGGAATGTGGAAACATAAATTGGGAGCAGATGTTCTCAGGTAAATTCACTGCAGAAATATTGCAGATGTCCCGGGAATATTTGTATGGCATTCTGCATAGGTATGTTCCATTGAGACGAGGAAAGGGTGGCAGGGTAAAAGAACCATGCTGTACAAAGGATGCAGAAAATCTCGTTAAGATGAAAAGAAAAACTAACAAAGTTTCAAGAAAATAGGTACTATTGAAGCTCTGGAAAATTACAGGAGTTTGCAGGAGCCATGAGAAGGTTTGGTGAACAAGATTAAGGAAAACCACAAGGCTTTCTACAATAACGTGAAGAGCAAGAGGATGAGCCGTGTGGGAATAGGACTATCGGGTGCAATCGTGGCGACATGTGCATGGAGCGGAAGGAGGTAGTGGAGGTATTTAATGAATACTTTGCTTCAGTATTCACCAGTAAACAGGACCTCGGCAATTGTGGGGATAACTTACAGTGGACTGAAATGCTTGAGTGTAAGAAAGAGGATGTTCTGGAGCTTTTAAAAGATATTAAGTTAGATATATCGTCGGGACCGAATGAAATGTACCCTTGACTACTGAGGGAAGGGAGGGAATGGATTGATGCTGGAGTGGTGATAGGTAAGTCATATGGAGAGAAGTAGTTGCACCCAAGGTCACGGCAATGGAAACTGAGTGACAGTCAAGAGGGAGAGTCCAGCCTCCGTGGCCATCCCCCTGAATAACAGGTATATCACTTTACACACCGGTGGGATGGGGAATGACCTCGCAAAGGAAAGTCACAGCAGTGCAACCTGTGGCCATCCCCTGAACTACAGGTATATCGCTTTACACACCGGTGGGATGGGGGGTGAACTCGCACAGGAAAGTCACAGCAGTGCACCCCTGTGGCCATCCCCTGAACTACAGGTATATCAATTTATACACCGGTGGGATGGGGGATGACCTCGCAAAGGAAAGTCACAGCAGTGCATCCCTGTGGCCATCCCCTGAACTACAGGTATATCTCTTTACACACCAGTGGGATGGGGGAATGACCTCGCAAAGGAAAGTCATTGCAGCGCACCCCTGTGGCCATCCCCTGAACAACAGGTATATCACTTTACACACCGGTGGGATGGGGAGATGACCTCGCAAAGGAAAGTCACTGCAGCGCATCCCTGTGGCCATCCCCTGAACAACAGGTATAATCACTTTGCACACAGGTGGGATGGGGAATGACCTCGCAAAGGAAAGTCACAGCTGTTGGGCCTCTGGCGCTTGGTATGGCTCTGAGGCTCAGATGGGAACAAGGTTCTGCAAGGGAAGTTCAGGAAGTGAGGTGCTGAGTAAAGAGACAGCTCATACAGGGCTGTGATTTCAGGACCTGTAATTCCTGCCATGTGCCAGGAATAGGAAGTATAAACTGTTTAACACGTGGCGAAGGAGTTGGTGCAGGAGGGAGGGCATTACATTTGTGGATCATTTGAGGATTGCAGTGTGCACAGAGTGTGAGTGTGTTGGTGGAGAGAGGACATCGTTGATGGAGCGTGAGTGAGCATGCAGGTCTCTCTCTCTCACACACAAACACATGCATTGGAGTGTGAGGAAGGGGAGTCAGGAGGGAAAAGGGGAATGAGGAGGACGGAGTTCCTTCACAAAGCCTCAGAGTCACAAAATAATCCCTCTCTGGAATTGGCCCCATTCCCTATCCCAGGCTGGGCAATGCAAGGCACTGAGTTGCCTCGCCAACGAGAAAATGAATTGTTCTATAGCATCAGGTTAACACACTTTGTTAATAAATTTACTTTGAGCTTGATCATTGAAATGAATTGTTTATAAAACATGTACTGATGAGAAATGGTCTCAGTGAAGGTCCGAAAGTGGAAAACGAACCGGTGATCAGCCCCACTGCTCCGTGCCAGACAAGAACCCCTATCTGAGTCGGTCCCATCTCTGTGTTTGACATGTCTCACTCTAAAGTTTCCTCTCTCTTTACCTGTCCCAGTGTCTGTTATTTCCCTTCACAACCCCGTTCCCTGCCTTCTCCCCATGACCTTCGACGGCTTTAGGAATCCAGTACTGGTCAGTCTCTGATTATGTAAACAGTGTGATCCGGCCTCTGAGCGGTCCATGGTAATGAATCCCACAGCTCCCTCAACTCTCCAAATACATGCTCTCCGGGGTTAGACATTGTGACCCGGAAGGTGAAAATGGCAGCTGTCTACTATATCGAGATCTTTCGTCATGTGACCAAGGTCCGTCAGGTCACACTGAGCCTCCTCCACTCCAGAGAAAACAGCCCAAGTTTGTCCGAACTCTCCTTACACAGTAGTTCATGCCTCTAATCCAGACAACATCCCGGTGAACCTCTTCGGCAATCTCTTCATTGCTGCCCCAAACACCAGTGGGGTAACGGGCTTTACGTAAGTAAATGATGCGTTGTTGGTTGATAACGGGGCAGTGCGGGGTTTAGAAGAAACATCCAGTAGCCATGATCGAATGGTGGAGAAGACTCGATGGACGGAATGGGTATTTCAGTTCCGAGACTTGTGGTACAGACGTGAGATGGCGAAACGGTGGAGAGTGAGGTGCATGTCCAGGTAAGAGGGGGTGTCCAGGTAGGAGATGGTGTTAAACACCTTTACACTACGTGTTGTCACCAACAGCAATTTACTCAGAGTGGATGAATATTAAGAGCGATTATGTATACTTGCAGCAAGGGAAGAGTAGCACTGCCCGAGAGCTGGCAATAGCATTGTCAAAAAGAAACAGTACTACCACCCCTTTGAGCATCAGTTCAAGGACAGGATGCATTCTGTTGGTCTGCTGAATCAGAGTATTTGGCATCCTCCCAGTGACACAGCTGCGGGTCTGCACTCAAGTGCTCAAGTACCATGCTCAAGCACGAACATTATCAGCAAAGCTGTCTGATCCAACACAGGTTCAAGCTGGTTACAGGCCATTTTGGTGTGACAAGTACATTTCCACACTGGTGGAGAAGCATTCCTACACTCCTCACTCTCTGTGAAAACCCCTCCAACCCCTACACCACTCCCCATTTTTGTTAATACCTCCATTCCTTGAGGCCCTCACCATCTGTGAAAACTCTTCTGACCCTACACCCATCGCCATTTTGTAAACCCGCCTGACCCCTACACCACTCACCATCTCTGTAAAACCCTCCACCATCCACCCTGGCGCATTCAGGTGACAGCTGACCCGAGAAAGACGCTGACTGTGGCAGGTGGCAGGGCTCACAAAACTCATCCACAATTGCTGACAATTTTTATAACCCTCAGATTTTCATGGTTATCTTGACTAAACCGCTTCCTAACTTTCTATCCTTACCTTACCCCCTCCCCCCCTCTAATCTCCCTCCTGGAACATACCCCTGCAAGTGAGGAAAGTTCTACACGATCCCTCAGCTCCATTCTGGATCAGAAACAGTCCTTTCAGGTGAGGCAACATTTCAAAAGAGGGAAAGAAAGTGAGGATTGGTCAGATGAGTGTGTGGCTGAGGAGCTGTTGCAGGGGCATTGCATCAGGTCTCTGAGTCATTTGGCATCTCTTCAGGGGATGGAGTGATTTGCACAACAGGAACCTGGCGAGGTCCAATATGAGATCTCTGGGTTACTTAGCATCTCTTCAGGGGATGTAGTGATCTGCTCAACAGGAACCTGGCGGTGTCCAGTATGAGATCTCTGGGTCATTTGCCATCTCTTCAGGGGATGGAGTGATCTGCACAACAGGAACCTGGCGGGGTCCAGTATGCTCGTGGCAGGTTTGTTAGAGTTCCTGTTTAAGATAACTTGTCAGGGGGACGGGAACCGGAGTGATTGTGCTGGGGATGAGGTAGCTAGTTGGCAACAGGGATAGTGTGCAGTGAGAGTACCAGGAAGCAGAGGCTGATGTCAGGGCAAAATTGCATCAACGGGATACATTGCAGCGTTAAAGTGTGACAACATCGATCAGGGCGATGAATGCAGGACGGAAGGCGTGAAATCTGAATGTGCGCAGCGTACTGAATAATAGTGATGAATAACATAGCACAGTGTGATTTGTGCACATCACTGTATCGTGGCTGACAGAAGATTATAACCCGGACCTTAAAGTCCAAGGGGACACGGTGTTTCAGAAAGACAGAGAGGTAGGCAAAGGGGGTGGGTGGCTCTGCTCGTAAATATTAAATCAAATCATTAAAACTATTGATGGCAAAGGATCTCTGTGCATAAGACCCTGAAGGAACTTAGAAACAGACTCCAACAGTAGAAAGAATGCGGTCTGCCGATTACAAAGGGAGACAAAATGTATGTCAAAAGGACAATGTTCTGACAGTCATGGGGTTACCAACTGGGAAAATCAGGATAGTGTTGGTTACCATGAGGGGAATCTGTTTAGAGCATCTGGTGGCTGACCCCACTGGGGATCAGCTATTCCGGACTGTGTGTTGAGCAATGAACCGGAATTGAGCTTTGATGAAATGCTAGAGCAGACTCAATGGGCCGAATGGCCTGATTGCTCTCCTATATCAGATGGCATTCTGGTCTAACAAACCCCTGCAATGCTGAGTGACCACGGTTCAGTCCTGGGAGTGAGGAGCTGCTGCTGGAGTTTAAGCAGGTGGGATGACTGAGTAAATCTCTGTGCTCACTCAGGACAGAAGTGTGGCCTCTTACTTACTGAGTTTACTTACTGTAAACTCGCTGGAGCCTCTCAAGGTGGGTCAACTGAAAGAAACTCTTCCCACACTCCGAACAGGTGTACAGCTGCTTCTGTTGAGTGAAATGTCTGGTGTTTAGGTTGCTCAGGTAACTGAATGAATCCTAGTGAACTTGCTGCTGTATCTGCAGCTAGAATGACTTTGTGAATCACTTCCACGATGAGGAAACCAGAATGACGTCCCACCACTACCAATAGTCCGCCGTTCATTTCAGTCTTTTAACGGGCTAGTACACATATTCGGGTTCTCCATGCCACAGCTGTGTGCGGTCTTCTCCAGCATCTCCTCCTCCACAGTCGAGGACTGCCGACATTTAAGTGCCGGTGAACTGACAGACACAGCAAAACTGACGTGCTGTCCTGCTGGACAGTCCCACACACAAACCCATTTCCTTCTTCCGCACCGTCAAAATTCTGCAAATGTCGTCAGTGGATGAAAGACAGCTGCAATAATGTTGGCCTTAATGGTGAGCTCTGGTATCAGACTGTTACAGCAAGGCTCAACACTGGTCATCTTCTAACTGCGCACAATTCAAGCATCCAGGCACAACATCCACAAATACGGTTGCCATCACAAATGGTCCTGGCACACAATAATCCAGAATGACACGCAGAACGGCATAAAATAATATGATAAATAGCAAAACGCAGAAGTTGCTGCAACTGGTGCAGCGCCATCTTAGAGAGTGAGTACAGCAGTTGAAGTGTCCCGTCAGACAGTGACTGGTCAGTATAGGAGACAGCCGGAGATACTACATCTGCTGTCCCGTCTGACAGTGACTGCAGGTCAGGGTAGGAGACAGCCGGAGAGACCACATCTGCTGACCCGTCAGACAGTGACTGGTCAGAGTAGGAGACAGCCGGAGAGACTACATCTGCTGTCCCGTCAGACAGTGACTGGTCAGTATAGGAGACAGCCGGAGAGACTACATCTTCTGACCCGTCTGACAGTGACTGGTCAGGGTAGGAGACAGCCGGAGAGACCACATCTGCTGACCCGTCTGACAGTGACTGGTCAGGGTAGGAGACAGCCGGAGAGACTACATCTGCTGACCCGTCTGACAGTGACTGGTCAGGGTAGGAGACAGCCGGAGAGACTACATCTGCTGACCCGTCTGACAGTGACTGGTCAGGGTAGGAGACAGCCGGAGAGACTACATCTGCTGACCCGTCTGACAGTGACTGGTCAGGGTAGGAGACAGCCGGAGAGACTACATCTGCTGACCCGTCAGACAGTGACTGGTCAGGATAGGAGACAGCCGGAGAGACTACATCTGCTGTCCCGTCAGACAGTGACTGGTCAGTATAGGAGACAGCCGGAGAGACTACATCTGCTGACCCGTCTGACAGTGACTGGTTAGGGTAGGAGACACTACATTTCAGGAGAAAATTATTCATTGGTGTACCGTTTCGTTTGGGAATTTGAAATTAATTTTGTTCAGATTGCAATAATTTGAGAGTAATCATAAAAGTTGCTTAACCAACAAGATGTTTTACTTTGATAGACCAGAAATGATGTTCACGACTTTTGACATATTTCTTCTGAGTTTGTGATTTATTGGAAAATAGGTTTGATGGAATCAGTGTTTCGTCATGTCAATTGCAAACGAAAAAAAGGTAAGGAATGTTCTGGTTGGCACTAATCTAATACACTACGTAGGTGACGCGCTGTTGACCGCCCCAAGTAAGGAAACTTGCGATCAGGGCTCCCTCTATCTTCTACATATGCTAGTTATGAAAGTTCAAGAAGTATCAAAGCAGAAATTAGTTTCTACAACCAGAAGTTACTTATCCAGTTTATACCCTATCCCATGACAGGAGGTAATTGATTAAGACAAAGTCCGAAGCGAACGACTCACAGAAAACTGGAACACTTTCTAAGAATGATATCTGATATTGTAGACAATGGATTTTAGATTGTGCAGGTATTGTTAGGCGCACCCTTGTGGTGTCAGAGGCAACCGACCCACGCGGTTGGTCCTGATGACATCTCTCACTTTGTGTATAAGAATGTATTAGACATAATTTATGTGTTCTCACGATGGGCTGAAGCATTTGTTTGTAGAAAGAAAATGATGCAGCTACAGTGACGAAATGTTTGTTAAGGGAAGTAACCCGAGATGGCGATCCCCTGGAAACTACCCAGTGACAACGGTACTCATTTCACCGGTAAAGTCAGTGAAGATGGATGTAAAGCCTAACAAGCCGGTCAAAATTTCCATTGTAGCTCCCATCCACAGTCAGCGGGCCGAGTCGAAAATATGAACGGAATCATTACGAATATACTTAGGAAGATTTGTGAGGAAATGAGACTAAAGTGGAAATAGGAGCTGCATTTGGTTCTGATGACCACAGAAGCCACTGCCAAAGGAACCATTGGGCTGTCCCTACATAAAATCACAACGGATCTGCCATCTGCTGCGCCATCAGGAATTAAACAAGTGCATGTACACGACTTGGCTGAGAGCATGTTCAATTATCGTATCGTCTTAAAAATCACTAAATATCAGCGACAGGTAAAAGAGGCCCAGCAAACTGTAGAGACCGTCAAATGCTACTACAGTGAACCGGTGACGACGTGGTGGTGCGGACATTTAAAAGGGAGAACTCTTTGGAGCCTCGGTTTGAAGTACCATTTCCGGTACTGCTGGTCACTAATCATGGTGAGAGAAAGGCCGTCGTGGATTCACGCCTCTCACTGCAAGAAGCTGCTTGACGACGGGAAAAAGATAAAACCACTGAGAGACCGAATGGTGTCGGCTGGATTAGCTCTTGTCCTTTCCCGGACAGATGTGGTCGCCACAAACATTCAAGCTGCTGAGTTTGTATGAGTGTCCTGGCACATGTAGAAATGGTTGTGTCCCGTTTAACTGTGATCTTCAATGAAATAGAGATAAACTGGGTATGTTACAGATAAACACAGATAAATAAAGATATACAGGACAGGATATGTTTGGTATCTAGCACAGGGCTGATGGGACTTTGAAACATCGACCCCTGTCATTCCCTTATCAGTATATCAGAATGTCACTTTGTCTGGATGAAGATATAAATTTGAAAACGAGTGTTGTAGAGAATGATTTGCCCCAGGACAACAATGTTAACCAAGGTTAAAAAGACTTAGTGTTGCCCTCATAGAAACCTAGAAAGATAGAAAACCTGCGCCAATATAGGCCCTGCAATGCGGAACATGTAACCTCTTTAGAAATTAAGTCCAGTTACCCACAGCCCTCTATTTTTATAGCTCCGTAGACCTAACCATGACTCTCTTAAAGTACCCTATTGTATCCGTCTCCACCTCCATCGCCGGCAGCTAATTCCACGCACTCACCACAAACAAACAACTTAACCCTGAGATCTTGTATGTACCTTCTTCCAAGCACCTTAAAACTATGGTCTCTCCTGTTAGCCATTTCAGCCCTGGGAAAAAGCCTCTGACTGTCCACACGATCAATGTCTCTCATCACATTATGCACATCTGTCAGGTTACCTCTCATCCTCCGTCGCTCTGAGGAGAAAAGGCCAAGTTCACTCAACCTATTCTCTCAGCCATTCTCCTCAACCAAGACAACATCCTTGTGGATCTCCTCTGCACCTTTTCTATAGTTTCCCCATCATTCCTGTGGTGAGGTGAGCAAAGCGCTCCAAGTGGAGTCTGCCCAGGGTCCGATATAGCTGTACCGTTACCTGTCGGCTCCTGAACTCAATGCATTCTTAACCACACTGTGAAGGTGACACTTGCCAAGAAAATCAGCAAGACAACTCTGGAGCTCATTAACATGGCAGCAGCAGTGGAAAAGTTAGCAAATGAAATTGCTTATACTCTCGAACAAACCCTACAAGCAATATCTAAATTGTTGGCGAAATCGGGGACGGTTCGTAAAGTGGCTTTGCAAATACGAATGGCTTGGACTTTGTTTTCATGGGGACAGGGGCCACGTGTGTTCTGATTGGCCGAGACAGTTGCACGTACGCACATGATGAATCAGGAGAATATATTTAACGGAACAGATCACATCCGTGAGGGCACCGAGAAGCTGAAGGAAGAAGGAGACCATTTCCATCATTACAACTCCCAGGAAGCTGTCGGCCGTCTGGGATGGTGGATTGCTGCCCTGCATTATGGAAAGACCACTGGTATTATAATATTGGCAGACACCATCTTGTAATTTTGTGTAGGACTAAGGAGAGGGTATTGAAAATGGGAACCCTTTGATGCGGACTCGGAAAAGAAGATTGTGCTGACTCAAAGGTGGGAATGTGGAAATATATTCCAACCTTTGTCATGTTATAGAATGGAACCTGTAAGATCCCACAGTTCTTTGCTCTATGCTGAGTGTGTACTTGACAGGGACCATGTTATTAATCACTGTTCACTGTGTTACTGAGAGGAGGTCGATATGCACTGGAGCAGCCACCGGCAGAACAGATGACAGCCAAAGCACAGACTGACAATTTGTATTGACCAGCAAACTTCGTAAGCTGCAAAGCAGAAGCGATCTCTCGCCACGGAGAGTGGAGATGCTTCTCATTACAGCTTGCAGTAAGCATGACTCTGAACAGATCCACTCTGTGTGTTTGGTTCTTTGTTGACAGACCTGGGGAAATGCACACGACGTACAGATGACAATGAACAACAGAGCCAGATCCGGGTCTCAGTTGCTTTGGGGTTGCACACTGATTTGAGAGTTGAATGAGGGTCTGTCGGTCAGCAGAGATTTATGGGTGAACACGGATTTGCTGATATATGCAGAGTTGGGGGTGTTGGCGGATTCGGGGGTGAACACCGATTTGAGAGTTGAATGAGGGTCTGTCGGTCAGCAGAGATTTATGGGTGAACACGGATTTGCTGATAAATGCAGAGTTGGAGGTGTTGGCGGATTCGGGGGAGAACACTGACTTTGGAGACGTGTCGAACACAAGGTTGTTTTTTTTTTAAAGATAAACGCGATATGAACTTTGATCTCTGTACTTGCTGTTTTTTTTTAAATGTAAGCAGTCCTTTTGTGAACTATTTGAAATGATTCTTGCGCCGGGATAATCTCATGTGCATGTGGGAGAATCAGCGGGTTCGGGTGCGCAGCGGATTCGGGGGTGCAGTCGGATTTTATAATATGTGCCGATTTAGGAGTGCTTTGGAGAATATGGTGCATGAACAGGGATTTGGGAATGTGGACAGGAATGGGTGTTTTCCAGGTAATATTGGGATGCATGCGGATTGAGGGTACACATTAACTTAGATGCACACGGATTTGGGGCGCACACGTATTTGTGTGTCAGTGTGAATTTGTGCAGAGATTTGGGAATGTCGGCGGATTTCAGGGTGCATACGGATTTGAGGGGGTTCGATAATTTTGGAGCACACATTGGGGGTGTATATGCATTTCAGTGTTCTGAAGATTTGGAGGTGTGACGACTATCAGACTTGTTTTCTTCAGAGATAATTTCACAATAAATGCATTTTGAACGTTGAAGTTTGTTCTTACTATTTCCTAAGGCGGAGGCAGCCGTTTTGTGAACTATTTGAAATGATTTTGCTCTGAGATGATCCAATGTGCAAGTGTGACTGCTGATTTGGAGCTCTGACGAATCTCAATATTGTTTCAATTGTACAGGGATTAATCATGAATGCAATTTGAATTCTGACCTCTGCTCTCGGTTTTTATGGTTCAGGCAGCCATTTTGTGAAGTGTTTGAAATGTGAGTTCGAGAACATGTGCAGTTTGCGGGACAGATGGGAAGGGACTGAACCGAAGGAATAAATTGAACTCAAGGTCTATGGCTACGTGTATGGTCAGGCAGGGTCAGGCAGAGGCAATGGGTTAATCCACACAGAGAAACACGCGACACAGAACTGCACTTTCTTATCCGCCTCTCCAGCGCACCGCCGTGTTCTTTAACACATACGTGGTGATATGATTGAAACATACTCAACCCCCTACTAGACTTTATGGCCATGTATTAGTGTTAAGGGTGGGTCCCGGACGGGCACCGAAATGTTCTGACTGTCACTAAGTCTCTGAAGATGTGGAAGGTTTTATGGATATGAAAGTGTTTATTCACTATCACAAGCAGATCTTTTCTTGGCGATCCCCTTGTTAGAGTCCCCCAAACACAAACTATTCCAAGAGATTATACTCTCGAGGGGAATGGTAACAGTAGGTGAGTCAATACAATTTTACAAGCTACAATGACACAATTTACTTCAATATTCTGTGTCTCTCAATTGGCTCCACTGAAGAACATATTTACAGTGGGAGCACATTGAATTGATAAGATACCACTGAAGGTTTAGTCACCTTTGTTGGGACAAACTAATTCACATAAACAATCCAAACATTGCACTAGTTAATTATTTAATCGCAATCTGTCACCACGGGGATTGCACCTGTCTGACATAATTGGTTTGTAAATAATTTTAAAACAGTTATTTTTAAATCTGTTGAAATGTGTCCCTGTGGAGTCGCTAAATGGTATTAAAATCGCGGGCATGTGCTGCCTTAACATTTCATTCCGAGAGATCGCCTGCAGCACAGTGGGGACAGGTCACTGGGCAGAGAAAATGTCTGCAAAGTTGGATAGGTACATTAATTTGGAGAGAATATTGTACGTGTTCATCGCCGTCATTGGAGTTCCTGGTGAGTGAGCAGAGCAATTCATGTCTGGTATTTCTGTATGTTAACCATGTGAATCTGTTTAGGATCATTTGACAAGATTCTTTTCTTTTTCTTTCTTTCTAAATCTTTTTATTAATATTAGTAATATGGACAGAATACAGATGATATATTGATAAAGAAATTACCAACATACACATTCCATTACATATGAAAAAAAACATACATAATAGTTACAATATAAATGAGTTTACCAAGACATAAGCCATAAGATATATGTATGGACATAGTAAATCTAAATATTTCATAATGTATAATATAAAAAAACAGAAAAAAAGAAAGAAAAAAAAACAAAAAAAATTATATAATGCAAAACTAACTAATCTAATCTAATAACTATAACTAATAAGTAATATAAAAGAAAGAAAAACAAACAAAAGAGAAGGAGAAAAAAAAAGTGGGCTGTTTATAATATCTCACAAAAATAAGTATTCATCAATGCCGTCACTTCCGGTCCTCAAAATACATAAGCTAAAAGCTGGGAAATCAAATGTACTTGGCACAGGGTCATATTACATCAAATGAAAATGTTGAATAAATGGTCTCCATAACTTTTCAAATTTAATAGAAGTCTCAAAAGTACCACTTCTAATTTTTTCTAAATTTAAACATAACATAGTTTGAGAGAACCAATTAAATACAGTGGGAGGATCAATTTCTTTCCAATTCAACAATATAAATCTTCTAGCCATCAGAGTTAGAAATGCAATCATTCGACGGGCTGAAGAAGATAAATGCTGTGAATCTAACATTGGTAAACCAAAAATTGCGGTAATAGGATGAGGTTGTAAATCAATATTCAAAACCGCAGAAATAATATCAAAAATATCTTTCCAATATTTCTCCAAAAATGAACACGACCAAAACATGTGAGTTAAAGACGCAATTTCAGAATGAAATTTCGAATTGAGCTGCGCTGTGGAATTAATCCATTAACGGAGTTGCTCAGCCTCGGGTTACCGAGTTGTTCCTGCTTTCCCTCTGAGACGCGTCGTAAATTGGGGCACCACATCGTCCTGTAGAAAGGTTTCAGCCCAAGTCCGAAGTTTGTTCAATTCCATGGATGCTGCCTGAGCTGCTGAGTCCCTACAGTACTTTTTGTGTGTTGCGTCCATCCGTATCATTTCTCGGCCCCATCAGATGCTGAGTTTCCAGGGGCCTGGTCAGTCACGGTTAAATTAGTGAAACCGGCCACGTTAGTGAATGGAATCGGTATCAGCACCGACGGTTGTTGTTCATGCAGATCGCTTTTATCACCGACGATTGTCCACACATTGTCTTATCTCCACACTGAAGAAGGCAGGTCAGAGACAGTGCGAAGTGTCTCAAGTTAGATCAGCAGCCGTTCACAGACTCGAGCACTCCTGATCTTTAGCTGAAACCCGACCCCTTGAGGAATTGTTTCAGTAATGCCCTCCGTCTGTTATCTCTCTCTCTCTCTCTCTCTCTCTCTCTCTCTTCCGTCCCCTTCCCCCACCCCATCGCCTTCCCCTCCCCTCCCCTCTCCCCGTCTCCATCTCCCTCTCCCTCCTTCCCCCACCCAACACGCAGTGAATTTAGTGGCGGTCGTGATCCTGTCTCGGGGGAAATGCGGTCTCTCTACTTGCATCACTCGCTACCTGGTGGCCATGGCAGCGGCCGATCTACTGACTATTATCATCCAGGTCATTTTGATTCAAATAGGAACGTTTTACTTCCCGTGGAGTTTTCTGAGCATTACCCCTGTGTGCAACGTTATGGAAGTACTGAGAGGCACAGCCAGAGACTGTTCAGTTTGGTTCACCGTCACTTTCACCTTTGACCGGTTTGTCGCCATTTGCTGCCAGAAGCTGAAGACAAAATATTGTACCGGGAAAACTGCGACTGTGGTTCTGACAACAACCGGCGTACTGTCCTGTCTGAAAAATGTTCCCCGATACTTCGCATTGGAGCCCTGGATGATCATCGATAACGTACCGTGGTTTTGTAGAACCATGGACAGTTATTTCACTGACCCCTGGTGGGTAGGATATGACTGGCTCGATACGGTTTTAACTCCGTTCCTCCCTTTCGCTGGGATCCTGCTGCTCAACGCTCTGACAGTCAGACACATTTTAGTGGCCAGTCGGGTCCGTAAAGGGCTGAAGGGTCAAAGCAAGGGGGAGAACCGCAGTGACCCGGAGTTGGAGAGCAGGAGGAGGTCTGTGATTTTACTGTTCACCCTCTCCGGCAGCTTCATCCTCCTGTGGATGATACTGGTTGTAAATTTCATATATTATCAGGTCTCAGGGAAAGGATTCAGTTTCAATGATTCTGAATGGATCTTTATCTACGTCGCGGTTTTGCTGAGTGATTTCAGCTGTTGCACAAACACATTTATTTACGCGGTGACTCAGTCAAAATTCAGGGAACAGATAATGAGGGCGGCGAAATATTCTCTCCCCTCGGTGCCTCATTTTATTAATAAAGCCTCTTGCTGAGCACAAGCCGGAGGCGGCCACAATTTCTCCAGTTCGGAGGCCAGCTCCTCAGATTCACCGCCTGATCTACCAGTAGTTATTCCGGGGCCGACTGTCCCATCAACCCCCAGGTCTGGAACATCAGGATAGTGTGGTTCTGGGGAGGGGCAAATCACTGTCCTGGACTCGCCAGATGTCAGTCAACAAACGACTCTGAATTGCCAGCCATCCATTAGTCTATGAATATGTCCATCTATCCCTATTCGGGCCCACCAACCTCATAGACCGACTTTCCCACAAGACCGCTGGAATTCTAGTCTGATGCTGGTTGGATAATCCAATGTCAAATGCAGCAGTTTCCGCTTTCTGCTAGAATGATTGGCTAACGTGAATAAATAGGGCCTATACATTGCACCAAGTAAAACCCGATACAGAGAGTTAAATTAAACTCAGTCCCACAACTGAAATGAAAGATATCCATCCCCACCGATTGTAATGAAATCTGCATTTCATTTCTATATACCTGATCACCTTCACCCTGAAATATTCTGTAAACGTGTCTCCCCTTGTGCCCAATGCCCCACTAGATTTAGAAGGTCTTTATCTACAGTTGAATATTCAACAGCTTTTGTAACTAAACAGTCAACCCGTTCATTCACACCCAATTCTGAACGCACGCCCATTCCAAATTAACCCACGGTATTCAACAACACAACCCGATCTGCACACATCCGCAAATCGGTGTGTACCCCGTATGTGGCCTACATACCACTAAATCTGTATCCATCTGCAAATTACTGTGCAGTCCATGTTGGCCGACGCATTTCCAAATCCAAATCCGTGTCCACTCCAAATCCATGTTCAACCCCAAATCTGTGCGCCCCTCCCAATCCGCATGCAACCCGCAAATCAGTGTGAACACCCAAATCCACAGACATCCCTTGTGCAATTCTCATCCAACCCCAAATCCGTCCGCCCCAAACACTCTGACACCTATACATGCATATTAGATTATTCCTGAGCAAGAATCTTTTCAGTGCATTAAAAACGGAAGTGTCTATAAATTAAACGACCTTCAGATACGTCACAACTCCAAAACCGCAGGCACCACAACACTGAGAGACACCGAAATCAGAAAAAATCCTATGTTGACCTATCACTCCTAATTTAACGAGCACCCCCAAATCAGTGGGCATCCCCCTATTTGCCAAGGCTGCCGTAAATCTACACAATCCACAAATCAGTGCCATTCCCGCATGCATAATGTGTTACCGAACAGTTGAAATCCGTTCAAATAGTTCAGAAAATGGCTGTCTTTACGCAGCCGAAACGTAATTTGCAACTCCAGACCCGGAATTCTTGTGTAAGTCTAAACCGGCTGGCATACGCTGATTCGAGTGCAATTCCATATTCGACAATACACATCCCCGAATAAGAGCGCACCACAAAATCTATGTCCGCCCGTTGAAAAGGCACCGAGGTTATATTGGAAATTAAAACACGTCACAACTCCGAATCCACAGTCTCAAAAATCTGTGATTTCAGCTGCTGCACAAACACATTTATTAACGCGGTGACTCAGTCAAAATTCAGGGGACAGATAATTAGGGTGGTGAAATATTCTGTCCCCTCGGTGCTTCATTTTATTACTAAAGCTCCGTCCTGAGCACAAGACGGACGCGGCCTCAATTTCTCCAATCCGGAGGCCAACTCCTCACATTCACCGCCTGATCGCTCAGTTTTTATTCCGGAGCCGACTGTCCCTTTGACCAGCAGGTCTGGGACATTAGGATAGTGTGTTTCTGGGGAGGGGCAGGCCACTGTGCTGGACTAGCCAGATATCAGTCAACGAACTACTCTGAAATGCCGGTCATCCTTTGGTCTGTGAATATGTCCATCTATCCCTATTCCCGCCCACCATCCTCAGAGACCGACTTTCCCACAAGTCAGCGGGAATTCTAGTCTGGTGCTGGTTGGATAATCCAAAGTCAAACACACCAGTTTCCGCCTTGCCCTGGAATGATTGGCTAACGTGAATATGAATGGGATGGGCTTTGACTACATGGTGGTTGACACTCCAAATTAACGGACCTTCCCGCCACTAACTGGACTGGAATTTGGTGTAGAGAATTGAGAACTAAATCCCTCGCTGCTTCTTTGTTCTAATGTAAACTAAATCACCCCCAAAACCATACAGATTGAACCAAGTGGAGATGGCGGCGCGACGGGAGCGCGGGCGGCCACTCCAGAATGAATATCTGTTATCTGTTAAGTAGGAGGCAGTGCACAATCCTGATTTGATGGGGACGGACATGAGAAACTCCGAGGAACATCTGGTGCAATTTCTGACATGCCTGTTTCGCTGCCGGTGCTACTGTGCGATCGAAAAATCCCCGAACAGAAAGGCCCCGAATCCTCGGCTTTGCCTGGTGCTTGGCGGCCGGGGCCGGGGTCGAAGCGCTCGGCAGAGACGGTGCTCGGTGTCCGAGGCTCGAAGTTTTCGGACGGACTCAGAGTTGGCTGTGGTCAGATGTTTCCAGAGTCTGCATTCCGGAAGTTTTGCAGCGCTGGAGGTTCATGGCGGGAAGAGTTTTTCTTCCTTTTACCGTCGGCGTGAGATGATGGGCTATCGAGGAGTTTGAGACTTTTTTTTATCGTATCCATGATCTGCTCATCAAATTACGGTATTGCTTTGCACTGTTGTAACTATTGTTATAATTATGTGCTTTTTGTCAGTTAGTCTTGGTCTGACTTGTGTTTCTGTGATATCATACTGGAGGAACATTGTATCCTTTCTTAATGCATGCATGACTAAATGACAATAAACGGGGACTGAGGGTCCTCATAATCTTAAGTGAAATCCAATAGGAGAGAATCGAATTAAACTCATTCCCGCAACTGAAATGAAAGATATCCGCCCCCAATTATTGTAATTTCATTTCTATCTACCTGATCACCTTCACCCTGAAATATTCTGTAAATTTGTCTCCCTTTGTGTCCAGTGTCCCATTAGTTTTACCATAAGCCCCTAATTCTTAACCCTGCAGACCCTGAAACAGGTTCTGGTTTGCAAAGTGAAAAGCCTTTATCTGGAGTTGAATCTTTAACAGCTTCTGTAATTAAATAGTCAAGCCGCTCATTCACACCCAATTCTGAACGCACGCCCAATCCAAGTGAAGCATAGAATTGGACAACACAACCCGATCGGCGCACATCCGCAAATCGGTGTGTACCCCGTATGTGGCCTACATACCACTAACCCTGTGTACATCTGTGCATCCCATATTGGCCGACGCCATCCGAAATCCGTGTACACCCCAAATCCATGTTCAACCTCAAATCTGTGCGCCCCTCCCAATCAGCATGCAACCCGCAAATCAGTGTGTACACCCAAATCCACAGATATCCCTTGTGCAATTCTCATGCAACGCCAAATCCGTCCGCCCCAAACACCCTGATACCTCGACATGCACATTAGATTATTCCTGAGTAAGAATCTTTTCTGTGCATTGATAAGGAAAGAATCTATAAATGAAACGACCTTCATCCTTCATTTCACTACTCCAAATCCGCAGACATCACAACTCCAAATCCGCAGACACCACAACCCCGAATTCTGAAAAAATCGCTATGTTGGCCTACTCACTTCTAATTCAACGAGCAACCCCGAAACAGTGGGCATTCCCCCTATGTGCCTAAATCTACACAATCCACAAAACAGTGCGCACCCCCGGAAACATCATCGGTTATCGAACAGTCGAAATCAGTTCAAATATTTCAGAAAATGGCTGTCCTTAGGCAACCGAAACCTAATTTGCATCTCCAGACCGGCCGACGTACACGAACCTGGCTGTAACACTAAATCCGTGTGCACCCACAAATCTGCGCACATCCCTGAACAGCAGCGCACTCCATAAGCCATCTGCACACCAACCCGCTCAAAACTCCATGTGCACATTAGCTAATTCGAAAGAATCATTTTCAAACAGTACACAAAACGGCTGACTCGATATTAAACACTCGCACGCAACCCGGAATTCTTGTGTAAATCTAAATCGGCTGGCATATGCTGATTCGAGGGCAATCCCATATTGGACAACACACATCCCTGAATAAGAATGCACCGCAAAATCTATGTGCGCCAATTGAAAGGTTATAAAAGAGGTTATAAAAGTATCGGAAATTAAAGCACGTCACAACGCCAAATCCGCAGTCTCCAAAAAATCTGTGAGAACACCGACATCAGTAAAATCCCCAAAAAGCCACCCAAATCTGGATGCAATCTTAAATCCGTGTGCTCTCCGACCTCTGACAGCACAGCCCAAATCCAAATCCCCCCCACCATAAGCCGTGTTACCGATAAAGCGCTATATCTGGTCCCCAGATAAGTGCGCCCCCACATGTTCGGGAATATACCCATGAATTCGTGCGCATCTCTAAACGCATGCGCATCACCAAGGACCACGATCACACGCATATTCGTCGTTCCAAATCAGTCCGCAGAACAGACCTGCTGTTAACCCCATATGTCCATGAGATTATCTCAGCAGAAAAATCGAGTCACACATTGAAAATCCGTCTTGAAGTTGAAAATCCGAACCCAGTCCAAAATTCGTGTTGAAATCTTGAAGTGCTGACATAGACATTTGAGAGCAGACATCACCAAATCGGCGTGTTCGACATCATGTTCGACAACGCAATCTGCGAACATTTGGCTGCGCACCACCAAATATATGCACATTACCAAATAAGAGCACACCCCAAAAATCTGTGTGTACCCCAAACCCCCTAACAATTTTCACACGCACATGAGAATGATTTCGAGCAGTTCTCAAAATAGCTTCTACCACCTTCAAAAAGCTATTATACGTTTATTATCAACGTACTTATAAATGAAATCATAATAATGAATTCATTGTAAATAATATGAATATACTCAACCAAATCTACCGACCCCCCTAAATTCGTGTACACACATACTTGCCATCCACGCCCTGAATTGGGGCTCTGCCAGCGAGGGCTATCGAGACGTTTCCTGAGACGGAAAGCGGTTTCATTGTCAGCGCTTCACGCACAAATTGGAGTTTCTGACATTGAAATTGTCTGTGTTCAGTGAGGTTGGACCCAGTCCATTGACTTATATCCTGACCTCGGCAAAGTTGGATGCCAAAGTTCATCGTTGGTTCGTCGCGTTGTCTGTCTATGATTTCAGCCTGAAGTACCGGTTGGGCAGCCGGAACATTGATCCAGTTGCTTTGTCCCACGTGAGCATGGAGGTCTGGAAATGGACTGAGAGTGGAAGAACGTTCCCGATCCTGGATCTAAAGCAATGAGCCTGTTTTCCATCACGGGGCAGGTTTGAGCGGTGGGTCATTTGGGAACTTCTGGCTGCGCCATACCACAAGCCTGACCACTCTGGATGCAAAGCAGTTCTCTGAGCTGCTTCCAGAGGGAGTGACCTCCGCTCAGCGAGATGACCCTTGTGTAATCACCGTTTGGCGGCTGCTGCGGAAGCGGATATGGCCCAAGCTGAAATGATGAAACACCCTGCAGTATCTCTACTGCGGAGAGACTGGCCGAAACTGCAGTTGAGGAACCAGATTCCATGCCGGGTCACGTCTGCTCCAGACAGGTCTCCGCGTTCCCAGTTGGTTCTGTCTGGGAAGTATCGGGGATTGTGTTGAAGTCATTTGATGATAATTCGGGTTATTTGGGGGTTGAAAAGATCTAGGGATTGGATCGTTTCTACTGACCCCGAATAAAAACTGTGGTCGAAGAGAACTGTAAACCGCGCATTCGATGTGTTCGGAGGAAGACGCTGCCTACAAGGCCCATTCCGTTATCTCATTTGCAGAGAGTGGGGCCACTTGTTCTGGTGTGTATGGATTTCCTATCAATAGAGTCTGGTTCCAGCAACACGGCGATCTTGGTTAATACTGAACACCACAGCGGGTGTGCTCAAACCTTCCATACAAAGGATCAGAGGGCATGGACCGTGGTCAGTGTTATGCTCATTCTGGCCGCCCCAGACGGATACATAGCGATTAAGGAGGTAGTAGCAAGATGGGGAATTACCCGAAGGAACAATGACAGTACCTTTCCCCTCAACGGAAGCCTCCAGCAAGATCCTCCATGATTGTCCTGATGGTCCCGGTGGAAGTGCTGGATGAGGGAAGTGTCCAGGATAAAGGAACTGGAAACCTAGGAACACTGGGCCCAGTCGACCCCTGTCCCGACGTTTCACATCTAGTAGCCGCCGGATGGTTGGCAATGATCCGGGAGGGTGTAGGGGTTTCAGTCGGAGGACACAAGGGGCTGACGGAGAGTGGATTTAACTGGGAAACGTGCATAGATCTTGGTAGTTTAACTCGGACCGCTGCGGGGTTGATGATACTTTATACTTCTAAAGGTTCCAGGAAGCGAGGGGCGAGTTTCTTAGGCTCGTTTTTGAGAGGGATGTCTTTGGATGAAAGCCACACCATCTGCCCAGGTCGATACTCAGGCGCAGGAGTCCGGTATCGATCGGCAATCGTCCCATTGCGATCGGCTGATCTGGGCAAGGTCGTGCGTGTGTCCTCCCAAAGTCGCGGCACCTATAGATATGGGCCTGAACAGACGGCACCACGATCTGCTCTTCCTGCTCGGGAACAGCGGGGGTTGGTTCCCAAAGGAGCACGCGAAGGGAGATCTTCCGAAGGCAGCATTAACCAGAGAGTTGTGGGCGACTCAACCCACGCGAGGTGGTCACTCCTGGTAGATGGGTTGTTCGTTTTTATACAACGTAGCGTCGCCTCCAAGTTTGACATGACCATGGTTCCTGCCTTGGACCAGCTTGTCTTTGCACTCTTTCCTCCCACTTTGCCCAGAAACGACCCAAGGCTTGAGCTTCAACACTCCGGCCTTCGGGATCTGCTCCGCATTTGCCGTCATGGATTTTAGCTGGCCAAGGTTGTTGTGGGATGTGAGAATGTCATTGACATATCTGTCGTGTTGGAGCACCTGCCGCTCCTCTCTGAGGTGGGTGAAAGGAGGGAGGTAAGCAGTTTCGCGCATTGCTAGATGCGCAATGCCCCCTGCTGGTTTGTCTCAGATGTTCACTCTTGTGTTTGCATATTCTCCCAGCTCCTCGTCCTCGGAGTCTCGGCAGAGGGATCTATTCAGGTGCACTTCCCGGTCTTCCAACCAAACCGAATTGTACATCTTTTTAATTTCACCCAGAGCAGTGTATATTCCTACTCCTAAATCCGAGTCGGACAGATCGAATCTGGTTGAGGACATCTGGACCTTTCATTAGCAGGTCGGTCAAGCTCACGCCTCTGAACGTTTGGCTGCTGTTCCACACGAGTCTCACTGGGGTCGTGACAGAGGGCGGGATCGGAGCAATAAGGTGACTGGAACTGGTCCGTTCCAGTTGAACACTGTGTCCTCGGACAATTTCATTTCAACCCTTCGATCAACCATGTCGCGCACCTGAGCAGTGCACGCAGGTTTCCAATCGGTTCTTTGGCTCGTTGCTTTTCCGTCCTGAGAAACGTAGCCTCGACTGTTCTTTTATTGTTTGGCAAGGAAGCTGGATCTTCTAACCAAGGATACCTGGCGTGCCAACGTGGTTCCTTGCTGCGGCGGTCACCTGTGACATAGGTGAGGCCTCTTCTTACAACTTCAGGTTCCCTCTCTTCAGCCAGAGTCACTCTTTCCTTTGCCGCCCGGCTGGCGGTTTCCGCAGCGACAACACCGGCATTTTGGCTCGCATGCTGCGTCAATACGATCCCACTTCCTCCACTCCAGGAAGTCCCGGTTGGTGGTTGAAGTACCTGACTCCTGGAGCTTGATGCCGTCCTGTCTGTTTGGTGGAAGTTGCTCTCGGACTCTGCTGGTGAGCTCCTCGTACTGGACAGCAGCCGCTCTCATTGACCTTGCAAACTGTGACTTGGACATGGGGACCGACACAGACAGCTCCTCAAAGAGGTCAGGACGTGCTCCTCTGGCCATTTTCCCCAGGGGTCCGTCCCACAGCACGAGGTCCCCAACAGCTCTGACTCTCTGAGACGCCAGCTGACCTTCTCTACGGCTTATGAGTAAATCTATTTCTCTGGGTCGCACAAGTTCATCAGGCGGTATGTCTGGGAAGAATTTCTGCAGTTGCTTCGGTGTCACAAGTTTGTGGAGATTTGTGGAGTCTAGACAATAACAAACCGATTGCTGTGATTTGAGAGTGACCTTGGGAGTGACGTTTAGAAGGTACCGCTTTGTCTCCACCTGAATCTTCATCCCCGCGACCCCATGGACGACGAGAGTGATTTCCTCACTCCTGAGGTTCAGTCTACTTGCAGCCTTCTGGGTTGTATAATTGCTGTCTGAAGCCGTCAATTAACGTCCCGATTTTTTGTCCAGCATTAGCTGTGACTTCGAGAAGCGTCATACTCACCGGCATCTCTTACAATCCACTTTCCACCGGAAGGCCCGGCTTATCTTTCACAGTGCTGAAGGCTCTGGATGCAGTGTTTGAAAATACATCGCAACACTGTTTGGCCAATTCCGTTGAAAGTTTACTGAAGAACTCCTCTTGATCCTCTCTATATTTCTTCCTGCCTTTATCTTCCTCTGGACCGAATCTGCTCTTTTTCTGACCTGCGCTGCTTTTCTTTATTTCAGCATTGGGGCACAGATAGTAATGATGCTCGGGAGTACGCTCATCCTTGCAGTCTTAGTCTTTACACAGACAGGCGGGTTTGCAGTATGAACAGTCATCATGAACCTCGAGACACCTCTTGCATGCTGCCACCTTTCTTACTGCAGCCTTTTTCTCTCGTAGCTTTGGAGCTCGAAACCGTTTGCAAAAGTGGAGCTTCCTTTTGTGCTTTCCATCACCGCAGACGACACACCCTGCATGGTCGTCGCCTGACTTGGTAGACTTGGCTCTGGCATGTCTTGGCTCAGCCCTGGTTCCTCTTCTACTCGGCTCTTCATCCCTCAGTTGCTCCAGCTGCTCATATACGCTCTCTTGCTCTTTGAGGAATTCCAAGAGACTGTCAAACCGATTATCTGGTGCCAAAGCATTTCCCCTGACAGCGACATAGACCAGCCATTCCTTTTTGAGAGTTTCTGTAAGTTTACTTTCAATTGAACTTGTCACCAGTGGATTTTTGATAGCACCCGAGTCTCCAAGGCCACTCAAGTCTTGAAGTGCCTTCTCCACAGTTTGAATTAATTCCAATATTTTCCGTGGCTGACGATTTCTGGCATTTTCTGTAACTCTTCCACTATTTCAACAGCAATGCACGTTCGATTCCAATAGCGGTTTTCGAGAACACGGAAGATGACATCAGCAGTGTGATAAGTAGTGAGGCGAAGGTCTTTTCTGACTTTGTGGTCAAGACTGTCCGGTACTTAAATCTCTATCACCTCCTTTGAACAGGTCGGCTCTCCCTGCCTCTGTGTGCTTCCCAGTCCATTCTCCATCTGTGAAAATCACGTTTTCTGCCAGTAAACTTGGGAAGGGCCGTCGGTTTCAGTCTGATGGCTGGCGTGGGAAAATTGGAGGAAAAGCCCAACGCCGTTGGGGTTAGTCTTTCCACATCCTCATTTCTCCTTTCTTTCTTGGAAACCAACTTGGGGATGTGGAGTTCGAGACCCTTTAGCCGACTCAGAAGGTGCTTCCGATCACCTGGCGGGATATATCTTTTCCACCGACCATGCACCTCCTTCGCTGTCTGTACCAGTCCTTGTAGGACTGTCATGAAGTCAAACCCCACCTGGTGGCCATCGGGTTGTACAGCAGCGACGTTTTGACATTCATCCTCTCCTGCTTGTAGTGCTGTGAACAGTTCAACATTTCCAAAGTTATTCCAAAGAGACTCTTGGATTACGTTTCTGATCTCCTTCAGTTTCAACTCAGACTCATTTGCCGTCTTTGCCAGGTCGGCTTTTTGCTGTTCAGTTAACACGGCTACTTTCTCTGCGTTCAGCTCCGCCTCCCGTTCCACAATGAATCCGGCCTCCACATCATCATTGGCTTCCATGACTTTCTCGGCTTCTGTTGTGAGTTTATTGAAACTGACTCTGAGATCCTCTTCAGACATGTTTTGATGGGCCCTGGTAATACTGTTGGCCAGACGAGAAAATACTCATTTTGCTGTCGTTCGCATTACCTTGAGTTGCTCAACTGATTTCCCAATAGCCTGATCAGCCATGTTTGATTCCGCCTGCAGGCTGTTCACAGGTGAAAGGGCAAGTACAACTTTTTAATGGCGCTTTGATGTTGTTTTATCTCAACTTGATTTTCTTCCTTTTTAAGGATTCCAAGTTATTGCTCCTACTGCTCCAGCTTAAGGCTCCCAGATTTCTGTTTCCTGGTCCTCCAGCTTCCCGGTCAAAAAGTTTTATTTTTCCCCACTGACAAGCAGCATTCTCACTGTAAAGCAGTGTTTTCACTGTCAACACACACACAAAACGCTGGTGGAACGCAGCAGGCCTGGCAGCAACTATAAGGAGAAGCGCTGTGTGTGTTGCTTGAATTTCCAGCATCTGCAGATTTCCTCGTGTTTGCCTTTTCACTGTCAACCAGTTTTTCACTGTCAAGTCGGAGTTCTTGTTCTGTTGTTTGAACATGTGCAGCCTCCCCACTTGAAAGAGATTGAATGCGCCTACCTAAAGGTTTTTAACTCGATTCCACTCAATGACCAAACAACGTTTCCTTGTATTTTTCGCAACTGCGGCAGTTTTAAAGTTCCGTTAGTTCTTAGTCATAAGTCATAAAAAATGTCATAAGTAATCAGTCATAAGTTTTCATTAGGTTAAGGTTAAGGTGAAGGTGAAAAACTGGCTGCCTCTCGGATTTTGTAGACGAATTCGGACCTGCACCTCCGTTTCTCTACTGAACCGTTATGGCCTCCGACCGGGCGAAATCTCTCTCGAAGGTTCGCGAGCTCTTAAGCCCCACGTCATCTCCAAGAAGCGCCTGCGCGCGGTGGGCCCCGTGTCGGAGTTAACTCAAACGCAGTGACAGCGGTGCTCTTTTCCATGAAACGGTCTCCAGTTATTTAAAGTTCGGCATCTTACCGCAGATTCCAACGCTGCTCTCGGACTGCCGGCGTGATGATGCAGGGTCCGCCAAACTGTTTCAGGCAGTGGGTTCTGTCTGGTCTATCAGTAAATTCTTGTTCTTGCTTTTAACCATATAAATATTATTTTCTTTTGCCTCTAGGTCCCAATGCTTTCTAGAAACTCAAGTTGGACTTGACACTCACCTTACTCCCCACCGCTCCACCATCTCACCACAATACCACAAGTCATAGGAACTGAAATACTCATTCCGTCCATTGAGTCTTCTCCACCATTCGATCAGGACTGTTGGATTATCCCTCTAAACCCCATTCTGCTGCCTTTGCCCCGTCACCTTTGACACTCTTATTAATTAACAACCCACCATTTATTTACTTAAAGCCTATTACTCCGCTGGGTTTAGGACAGCAATGAAGAGGTTCACCAGGATGTTGTCTGGATTAGAGACATGAGCTGCTGTGTAAGGAGAGTTCGGACAAACTTGGGCTGTTTTCTCTGGTGTGGAGGCGGCTCAGGGTGAGCTGAGAGAGCTTGATCAGATTACCAGAGGTATAGACAGAGTAGAGAGCTGCCACTTTTAACCTTCTGCGTCAAGATGTCCAATAGCAGAGATCAAGCATTTAGAGAGTTTGCAGAAGAGGTTCACCAGGATGTTGTCTGGATTAGAGGCATGAGCTACTGTGTAAGGAGAGTTCGGACAAACTTGGGCTGCTTCTCTGACGTGGAGGAGGCTCAGGGTGCCCTGACACGGCTTGATAAGATTAAAAGAGATATAGATAGAGTATATAGCTGCCATTTTAAATCTTCGGGTCAAAATACCTAATACCAGACAGCATGCATTTAGGTAGATGAGGGGCCTGTGGAATTTATTGCCACTGACGGCACAGTTGCCAAGTGATTATTTAAAGCAGAGGTTGATCAGTGCTTGATCAGTAAAGGCATCAAAGGTCATGGGGAGAGGGCAGGGAATGGGGTTGAGAAGGGAAATAAAAGACACACGGGCAGACTCATTTAGGGGCTCTTGTCTGGCACGGAGCAGTGGGGCTGAACACCGGTTCGTTTTCCACTCTCGGTCCTTCACTGAGACCATTTCCCATCAGTACATGTTTTACCAACAGTACATTTCAATGTTCAAGTTCAATGTAAATTTATTATCAAAATGTGTTAAGCAGATGTTATCGAACAATTCCTTTTCTTGTTGGCAAGGTGACTCAATGCTCACCCCCAATCTTGGGGAGGGAATGGGACCAATTCCAGAGGGGAGGGTTGGGTGAGTGTGGGACTTTGTGAAGGAGTCCGAACTCCATCCTCCTCATTCCCCTTCCCCTTCTCACTCCCCTCCCTCCCCACTCCACTGATGTGTTTGTGAGAGAGACAGAGAGACCTGTGTGCCCAGTCACATTCCGTTAGTGATGTGCTGTCCCTACCTACACACTCTCACTCCTCTGTACACAGCAATCCTCACAAGCTCAAATGATCCAAAAATCTTATCCCCTCCCTCCTGCACCAACTCTTTAGCCACATGTTAAACTGTATAATCTTCTGATCCCTGCCACATCACACGGACAGCAGTCCTGAGATCACAGGCCTGGAGGAGCTGTCCTTTCAATTAGCACCTCACTCCCTGAACTCCCTTAACTTAACCTTGTTACTCTACCAGCCCATATCATTGTTACCCACATGGACCACGACCTTCACTGTTCACCCTCCTGAGGAATGCTCAACACTCACCTACAGAACATCCTGTCAGTTCCCTGAGCTAACAAGCCACGTATCAACACAGCTCGCCTCTTCTCCTCCCTTCCCTTCTCAGTCTCAGAGCCATGCTCAGTGCCAGAGACCCTATTGCTGTGACTTTTCTTTGCCAGGTCATCCCACCATCCCCGACTGTACCTAAAGTGATACCTGTGTTGTTCAAAGGGATGGGCACAGGGGGAAACAGAGAGTGCAGTTTCTTCCTCACTGTCACCCAGTTTCCTGTGCCGTGCACCTTGGGTGCAAATACCTCTCAAATGTCCTACCTATCACCCCTTCAGCCTCCTGGATGATCTGGAGTTCATCCAGTTCCAGCTGCAACTCCATAATGTGGATTGTTCGGAGCTGAAGCTGGATGCCTTTCTCACAGGTGTAGTTATCAGGGACACAGCAGGGTCCTCTGCCTTCCCACATCCCAGAAAGCAGCTTTCCACCACCCTGCCTGTCATCTCCACTGTTTCAACTGAGAAAATGTAAAGAAGGGGCAAAAAAAATTCTACATCCATCATGATTTTGCCTTCTCTGACTGACTGCTCTCCCCACTGAAACCTCAAAAAATTAAAGCCTCAAAGTCTCCGCTCCAACTCTGTCCACTCCAACAGTGACAGCTCCATTTGCTCCAGCTAATGAAGGTTTTCTTGATAATCCATCCTGACTGTGGAGTGGCCACCGCTGAAAGCTCAAAAATAACCTGGCCTGAACCACTGCCTTTAATACTCCATTGGTGAACCTGAGTGAATTACGTCCTCTGAAGCTTATGATCTCTCAGATTCACGTTGGGTCAAAGCTTGATACGGTGACACAAGGATGAATGACTGATTGAAACCCATCCCAGTCAGAACAGGTGACCACCCTCACCACAGTGTGAACCCACCACTGTCTCTGCAGTGTGGACCAGTGTGTGAATGCCTTCCCACAGTCTGAGCAGGTGACCACCCTCACCACAGTGTGAACCCACCACTGTCTCTGCAGTGTGGATCAGTGTGTGAATGTCTTCCCACACTCTGAGCAGGTGACCACCCTCCCCACAGTGTGAACCCACCTCTGTCTCTGCAGTGTGGATCAGTGTGTGAATGCCTTCCCACAGTCTGAGCAGTTGATGTTCAGTCAGTTGAGATATCTGAGCGAATTCATTCCCACAATCAGAACAGGTGACTGGCATCGCCCAGTGTGAACTCGCTGATGGACTTTCAAGCCTGATGACCGAGTGAATCCCTTTCCACAATCTAAGCAGGTGAACGGTTTCTCCCCAGTGTGAATTCGGCTATGCCTCACCAGGTTGGATGATGCAGTGAACCCCTTCCCACATTCACAGCACGTGAACGGCTTCTCCCCAGTGTGAATTCGGCAGTGCTTCACAAGGTGGGATGAGGCAGTGAATCCCTTCCCACATTCACAGCATGTGAATGGCTTCTCCCCTGTGTGAATTCGGTTGTGCTTCACAAGGGTGTATGAATCAGCGAATCCCTTCCCACATTCAGAGCAGCTGAACGGTTTCTCCCCAGTGTGAATTCGCTGATGTACATTCAGATGAGACGACTGAGTGAATCCCTTCCCACATTCAGAGCATGTGAATGGCTTCTCCCCAGTGTGAATTCGGCAGTGCTTCACAAGGTGGGATGAGTCAGTGAATCCCTTCCCACATTCACAGCACGTGAATGGCTTCTCCCCAGTGTGAATTCGGCAGTGCTTCACAAGGGAGAATGAATCAGCGAATCCCTTCCCACATTCAGAGCAGCTGAACGGTTTCTCCCCAGTGTGAATTCGCTGATGTACTTTCAGATGAGATGACTGGGTGAACCCCTTGCCACATTGAAAGCAGCTGAACGGTTTCTCCCCAGTGTGAACTCGCTGATGTTCAGTCAGTTGAGATGACCGAGCAAATCCTTTCCCACATTCAGAGCAAGTGAACGGCCTCTCCCCAGTGTGAACTCGGTAGTGTCTCACAAGTTTGGATGAGTCACTGAATCCCTTCCCACATTCAGAGCAAGTGAATGGCCTCTCCCCGGTGTGAACTCGCTGGTGTCTCTGTAGTGTGGATGAACGAGTGAATCCCTTCCCACAGTCTAAGCAGGTGAACGACATCTTTTCAGTGTGAACTCACTGGTGTTCATTCAGTTGAGATGATTCAGTGAATCCTTTCGCACACAGAGCAGGTGATTGGCCTCTCCCCGTTATGAACTTGCTGGTGTCACTGTGGCATGGTTTAGTGTGTGAATACCTTCCCACCATGTAAACAGGTTACTGTCTTCTCACTGGGGAATTTTCAGATGTATATTTAGCACCGACGACAGAATGAATTGCTTCCTGCTGTCAGAACAGGTGGAGCATCTCACTGTGGTGTGAACTTCCTGATGTATCTTCAGGCTGGATGACTGGGTAGTTTCCCTCCCTCACACTGAGCAGGTGAATGGCCTCTCCCCACTGTGAACTCACTGGCGTGTCTGTGGGTAGGCTGTGAGTGAATCCCCTCCCTCACACAGAGCAGGTGAATGGCCTCTCCCCACTGTGAACTCACTGGCGTGTCTGTGGGTAGGCTGTGAGTGAATCCCCTCCCTCACACAGAGCAGGTGAATGGCCTCTCCTCACTGTGAACTCACTGGCGTGTCTGTGGGTAGGCTGTGAGTGAATCCCCTCCCTCACACAGAGCAGGTGAACGGCCTCTCCCCACTGTGAACTCACTGGCGTGTCTGTGGGTAGGCTGTGAGTGAATCCCTTCCCACACTGAGAGAAGGAGAATGATATCTCACTGCGATCAATTCTCTGCAATTCAGACAGTCAGATGTTTGAATCCCTTCTACAATCAATGCAGTAGAAGAACTGATCTCCAGTGAACAAATGCTGGTGTGTTCTCAGCACCCCGGTTCATGTGGATTTCACTGAGTTACAACAGAATGCTTGATTTCAGTGACAGAATACATTACCAGATGTTATGAGATAATTCTTCATCTCCGTGGATCGACAACAGAGGTGTTGGTGTTGCAAAGAAAATATTTGGTCACTCCTTAAATATCCAGTCATTCAGCAAAACTGATGTGTTGTTGTGTTTGAGATTCCCATGCGCAAGTGTTCTGCCATTTCAAACCTGTAAAAAATATTTGCAAAAGACATCAATGGGAGAAGGAGAGTATTTCAGGAGAGATTATAGTCTGTGGTGAGAACATAAGAAATAGGAGCAGGAGTCGGCCGTCCAGCCCGTCGAGCCTGCTCCAACATTTAATAAGGACATGCCTGATCTGGCGATGGGCATCTCCACCTACCTGCATTTTCCCCATAACCCTTAATTCACCTACTATGCCAAAATCTATCCAACCTGATTTGAAGACAGAATACAATATTATGTTAGGACTCTTGGCAGTGTGGAGGATCAGCGAGATATTGGGGTCCATGTCAATTTTACAATTAAAGGCGCAGCGCTGATTGTCATTGTTGTTAATAAGGCCTTCATCAAGCATGGAACTGAATTCACGAGTGGTGAGGTAATGTTGCAGCTGTACAAGACCTGATTTACACCCCACTTCGAGTATTCTGTTCAGTTTCCTCATTACAGGAAGGATGTGGATACTATAGAAAGAGAGCAGAGGAGATTTACAAGGATGTTGCATGGATTGGAGAACATGCCTTATGACAATAGGTTGAGTGAACTTTGTAGCGAAGGAGGATGAGAGGTGACCTGATAGAGGTGTAAAAGATGATGAGAGGCATTGATCGTGTGGACAGCCAGAGGCTTTTTCCTGGGGCTGAATTGGCAAACACAAGGGGCATTGTTTTAAGGTGCTTGGTCGATTGGAATGTCATAGATAGGTTTCTCACACAGAGTAGCAGGTGTATGGAATACACAGTCAGCGATGACAGTACAGACAGATACTATGCAGTCTTTTGAGAGATTCAGATAACTTCATGGAGCTTAGAATACACAGAGTGCAATGCAGTTGGAAAATAGGAGGCAGTTTCTGGAACAGGTTACATGGACGGCACACTGTGTATTATATTGTAGATTTCCATGTTTCCATAAGCACTCATCCTCTAACAAGGCTCGGATCAGACATTCTGACTGACCATCAAATTATCTGACTATATCCCTGTCTTTATGAGAATGGGCTGTTTCTGACTTCAATCAACCTGTGACTTGGCCCAATTTGTCTCTCTCCTTCGGGATTATTTCAAGTTCTGGTCATGTTCCACAATACTACAAAGATCACGTGTTACTGCATGTACGATGCTGGAGATTTACTAATTACTTGGATCGCCCCCCCCCCATCTGCTGATTGACAGTGATGAACCCATCGATGGCAATGCCAATGAATATATAGTGGAGGGCAGTGGTTATTCTCATTGGAGTGCGGCACCTTTGTGATCTGAAAGCCAGAAGTCACTTGTCATCGAGGCAAAGGTGTTTCATATCGTTATTGACCCAGAGAGAACTAAATCCGATGGAAGGTTTTATTTCCGTACAGCACTAATTGACATTTTCACTGACTGGAAGGTAAACTCTTCAACCGAGCTTAACTAGGAACTATATTTTCGTTCGGAGTTCATAATCCTCGGATTTACATAGTGGAGCACGGCAACGTTCAGGAGATACATCCGCTCGCACTTCCTTCGAATGTACGGAACAACACCGGTACTATTGCCCATGGCTGCCTCTTTACCCAGAAACCCTCACGAAGAGAAACCTCCCGGTGTTGTTGGGTTGGTTGTGGGCTGGGCTGAGAGGTTGGAAGGTGGTGGTGCATGTGTGAATGTGGTTTGGAACTTGTTGAGGGTAAGAGAGTGGGGAAGGAGTGGGAATTGCTGGGAGCGGGTTGCCTGGGTCTGGTAAAGGCAGACAAGGTGAGAGGAGGGGCTGAGGGAAAGAGAGTGGGGAAGGAGTGGGAATTGCTGGGAGCGGGTTGCCTGGGTCTGGTAAAGGCAGACAAGGTGAGAGGAGGGGCTGAGGGAAAGAGAGTGGAGAAGGAGTGGGATAGGGATTTGGGAGCAGAGGTAGGCAGCTGGGGAGAAATGGATTATTGTGAAGGGAGAAACAAAAAGGAATAAGGAGATAGTGAGGGGATGGATGAATGAAAACCAAGACAAAGGGAATAAAAGAATAAGAAATGACAGTGGAGAGAGTTCTGAAAGTAAGGAAGATGAACAAGTTGAGAGGGGAGGTGTTGTCATAAATGGGTTTAATGAGAAGGCGCAAGGACACATGAAGGAAATGAACCCGTTTGTGCTAACAACAACTCTGGCAAGTAAGATAGAGGAAATAGTATTTGCAAAAGTCCTTAATGATGGCAATCTATTGGTAAGATGTGCGAATGAGGAACAACTTGAGAAAGCACTCAAGCTAAAAGAGATAGGAAAATGCAAGGTGGAATATACAGGGAGGGTGGGAGCATGAAATGGTGGTTGTAAGGGAGTGATCACGGGTGTACCAATGAGTATAAACATGGAAGAGTTGAAGAGGAATATCAAAGGGGGGAAAGTAATTAATGTTCGAAGACTGAAAACAACAAAGGAGGGAATGAAAAAGGAAAGTGAAACAGTATTGATTGAATCTGAAGAAGCAAGAGTGCCAAGTAAAGTTTTCCTGGGTTTCATGAGTTACCCAGTAAGGGTATATGTGCCAAACCCATTGAGGTGCTATAATTGTCAAAGGTTTGGACACATAGCTAAAAACTGTAAAAGGCAGAGGAGATGTGCTAGATGTGGGGATGTTCATGAATATGGAAAGTGCGGAACAGGAGTGCAACCAAAATGCTGTAATTGTGGAGGAGCTCATAATGTGGCATATAGTGGGTGTGAGGTTATGAGACGGGAGATTAAAATTCAAGAAATAAGAGTGAAAAGAAAGATCACTTATGCAGGAGCTGTAAGAATGTCCAGAGAACAGAATAATGCTCCTAATGACCAGAGAGCAATTGGGATGCAAGAGATGCAGCAAAGAGTTTATGCAGACAGGATTTATGTGTGGGAAAAAAAGCTCTGGTAACATTCATTGCAGGAGTCATTAATTGTACGGCAGAGGTAAAGTCAAAAAGTGACAAAATTCTGCTGGTGGTCAAGGCAGCAGTAAACCATTTAGTGTTAGTAGGACTGACATGGGAAGAAGTCAGGGAGAACCTCACTAATCAGTCAAGCCAGGACGTGTCATAGTTTGGTTAGTACTCATTATGGTGATTCTTTTGAATGGAATGCAGGGAGTTTACTGGCCAATGGCCAGGAATTTAAGGAATTTATTAAGGAAATGGTTGTAAAATCAGATGTAGTGTGTATTCAGGAAACTTGGTTGAAACCAGCTTTAGACTTTGTGGTACATGGGTATACAATGATAAGAAAAGATAAAAATCTAGGGGGAGGAGGAGGTTGTGCTATGTTAATCAAGCAAGGTACACCGTATAGAGTACTGGAAAAAGGAAACGATCAGGAATACATAGTGGTGAAAATATGGGAGAGAGGGGAGGGAGTGGTTATAAGTAACTACTACAATCCATGTAAAAGGTTGGATTTGGACAGCCTACTAAGGATACAAGGACAAAATAGACATAAAGTAGTGCGGTGTTCAGATTTCAATGCTCACACCACAATATGGGGGGATCCGATTACAGATTCAAATGGAACTGTAATTGAAAATTTGATGGAAGAAAGGGATTTGGTGTGTATGAATGATGGGAGAGGAACAAGGATAAACATAACAACAAGAACTGAGTCGGTATTAGATATTACGTTAGTGTCTTATGTCTTGGCTGTCATCAGTAACTGGGGCGTTTGGACTGCTTCAACAGTAGGTAGTGATCACTACCCAGTTTTATGTTCAGTGGGTGAAAGAGGTGAAATAAGACCAGGTGGGGTAGTCCCAAAGTGGGTGTTTGGAAAAGCAGATTGGGGTAAGTTCCAGAAGTTAACTGAAGAAGCATTGACAAGGATTGACATTTCTGGAGATATAGATGAATTAAACAGTCAGGTGACTTCAGCAATTATTATGGCAGCAGAAGGATTTATACCCAGGACTGAAAATAGGATGAATAGAAAAATAGTGCCATGGTGGGCAGAGGAATGTGGTCAGGCTGTAAAAAACAGAAACAGAGCATTCAGGCTAGTTAAAAGAACCCACATTATGCAGCATTTGCTTCAATATAAGAAGGCACAGGCAGTGGTGAGAAGTATACGTCAGGCTAAAAGGGCAAGTTGGAGGAGTTTTTGCAACAAAATAGAAAGAACAACGCCTGTGGGAGAGGAATGGGGAATGATTAAGAGGATGGGGGGCAATAGAAGGGATTGGGAGCATCCAGTAATGATATCTGAGGAGGAAACAGCAGTCTCCAGCAGGGATAAGGCTGAGATCATGGCCAAGTCATTTGTAAAGATACACAGTTCAGAAGATTTCTCTGAAGAAGTGAGAAGGAGAAGGGAAAGAACAATGAGTCAATACCCAGGTGCGTTAAACAGGAGGGAAGAAACAGATGATATAACTGATGATCCATTTACTTTGGCAGAAATGGTGAGAGCAATAAAGAGATCGAGACCAACCTCCCCAGGGAAAGATCTAATACGCTACATTATGCTAAAAAATCTAGGAGAAGGAGCGCTCTTGAAGTTACTGCATTGTTACAACAGAGTGTGGGAGGAGGGAAGATTGCCAAGTGCATGGAAAGAAGCAGTAGTAATTCCAATAAGGAAACCTGGCAAGGATCCGTCAAAACCCACTAGCTACAGGCCAAAAGCACTAACATCAAGTATATGTAAGGTAATGGAAAGGATGATAACTGAAAGGTTATCATATGATCTTGAGAAGAGAGGAATGCTGGCAAGTTATCAGAGTGGTTTTAGGAAGGGAAGGAATTCCATGGACTCAGTGATAAGTTTAGAGACTGAAATAAGAAAGGCCCAGGCAAGTAAAGAATCAGTAGTTGCAGTGTTTTTTGACATTGATAAAGCCTATCATTATGATGCGAAAGGAAGGATTATTAATTAAACTGCACAAGATGGGGGTTGGAGGGAGAGTTTTTAATTGGATTAAAGATTTTTTGTTTGGTAGAAAAATTCAAGTTCGGATTGCATCAGAATTGTCAATACAGTCCACAGTGGGAAATGGCACACCTCAGGGTAGTGTGATTAGCCTGTTACTTTTCATCATCATGATCAATGATGTCTTCACAAAGATACCAGTGGATATTGGTAGGTCACTGTTTGCAGATGATGGGGCTTGTGGAAAAGAGGCAGGAACACGGAGCATATAATCAGGAAACTACAAGGAGCAATTGATTAATTGGTAGAGTGTGGTTATGATTGGGGATGTAGATTTTCAGTGGAAAAAACTCAAACTGTATTTTTCACTAGGAAAAGAATTGAAGTAGGGAAGAAGTTAAGGATGTATGGGATTGAATTAGAAAGGGTTGGATCATTTAAATTTCTGGGAGTTATATTTGATTCACGATTAACATGGGCAGACCATATCAGAAAAGTTGACGAGAATTGTAAAAAAGTAATAAACGTGATGAGATGTTTGACTGCTAGGGAATGGGGAGCAAGTTGTTCAGCATTGAAGAGAATGTATGTGGCTTTAGTAAGATCTGTGTTGGATTATGGAAGTGTAGCATATGGATCAGCAGCCAGGTCTCTTATAATGAAACTGGATGTGATTCAGGCTCAGGTTTTGAAAGTGTGCAGTGGGTCTTTTAAAACATCACCAGTATCAGCCCTGCAGTTAGAAATGGGAACAATGCCTTTGGAATTGAGAAGGACGCAATTGATGGGAAACTACTGGGTTAATTTGCAGGGACACAATGATTCTCACCCTTCTTAATGAGTGTTAAATGGGTAGTTACAGAGGGAAAACTTTAGTCGTGTAGGGAATGATATTGCTAGATCATGTGGTGTTCGATTTAAGGATAAGTCCTTCAGGAGTTTATCCAGTTGTAGCTCCATGGAAGCTGGTATGGCCTGATGTAGACTGGCATTTGTTAGAGGGAAAAAGGAAAGGAAAGTATAAAACTGATTTGGTAAGTGCATTTAACTGTTATGTGATGGAAAAGTATAGTGATTATACTCAGGTCTATACAGATGGTGCGAAGGAACCTGAGACCAGAGTGACAGGGTTTGGGGTGGCTATACCAGCAAAAGCAATTGCAATCAGCAGAAGAACATCTGATAAGTTAGCGGTGTGTCCAGTGGAGATGATGGCAGTGTTGGTTGCATTGTGATGGGTGGAGAAATCTAAACTAGTCAAAGCATTGATATGCTCAGATTCATCTTCAGTACCAGCGAGTTTAAGGTCTTCTCACTCAAACAGCCGGCAAGATGTACTTCATGAAGTCCTTCAGTCAGTCACAAGAGTTCCAAATCAGGGAGGTCAGGTTAAATTTCTATGGGTTCCAGCTCATGTAGGGGTTAAAGGGCAACAAAAGGGTGGATGAGTTGGCAAAGAGGGCAATAAAGAAAGAAAATATAGAAATGCACATTAGTATTAGTAAAGCAGAGGTTAAGTGTGTAATCGGGGAAGAAATTAACCAGATGTGGCAAGAAAGATGGGACAGGGAGGGGAAAGGGAGGCATTTATATCAAATACATAAAAGTGTTGCAGGTTCTAGGGTAGGAAGTAGATACAGAAGAGAGGAAATTGTGTGGACAAGGTTAAGGCTGGGGCACTGTGCACTAAACCAAACACTGAAACACCAGACAGGACTGTGTGAGGAATGTCAGGAAGAGGAGTCAGTAGAGCATGTAGTTCTGAGTTGCAGGAAGTATGGGATACAGACAGAGATGATGAGAATTAATCTAAGGTAATTGGGGGTGCAGGAATTCACATTAAAAGGGTTGCTGGGCATGGGTGGGAGAACACAGGTCAGGGTATTTTTAGCTTTCTTAAGGGGTACAGGGTTTTTTTTAATAGGATATGATGGATAAACAGAAATAGGGTACCAGGATGGGGAGGATAAAGTGTAGGTTAGGGTATGTGTATGTGTGCGATTGGGTGACGGGATTTAGAATGTGAGTCCATCGCATACTCCGGAGCAGAAGGTGGCGGTAATGCCCCATTAAGCTGGGGAGGGGGAGGGGAATGGGGAGAGGGAGAGAGAGGGTGAGAGAGGGTGGGAGAGAGTGGGTGAGAGAGGGAGGGAGGGAGAGAGAGGGAGGGAGAGAGAGAGAGGGAGGGAGAGGGAGGGAGGGAGAGAGGGGGGAGGGAGGGAGAGAGGGAGGGAGGGAGGGAGAGAGGGGGGAGGGAGGGGGGGAGAGAGGGGGAGGGAGGGAGGGAGGGAGAGAGGGTGCGAGAGGGAGGGAGAGAGAGGGGAGGGAGGGAGGGAGAGAGAGGGGGAGGGAGGGAGAGAGAGGGTGAGAGAGGGAGGGAGGGGGGAGGGAGGGAGAGAGAGGGGGAGGGAGAGAGAGGGGGAGGGAGGGAGGGAGGGAGGGCGAGAGGGTGAGAGAGGGAGGGAGGGAGGGAGAGAGGGGGGAGGGAGGGAGAGAGAGGGGGAGGGAGGGAGAGGGAGGGAGGGAGAGAGAGGGGGGAGAGGGAGAGAGGGGGAGAGGGAGGGAGGGAGAGAAGGAGGAGGGAGGGAGAGAGGGGGGTGGGAGGGAGGGAGAGAGAGGGAGGGAGGGAGGGAGAGAGAGGGAGGGAGAGAGGGAGTGAGGGAGAGAGGGAGGGAGGGAGGGAGAGAGGGGGGAGGGAGGGGGGACAGAGGGGGAGGGAGGGAGGGAGGGAGAGAGGGTGCGAGAGGGAGGGAGAGAGAGGGGAGGGAGGGAGGGAGAGAGAGGGGGAGGGAGGGAGAGAGAGGGTGAGAGAGGGAGGGAGGGGGGAGGGAGGGAGAGAGAGGGGGAGGGAGAGAGAGGGGGAGGGAGGGAGGGAGGGAGGGCGAGAGGGTGAGAGAGGGAGGGAGGGAGAGAGGGGGGAGGGAGGGAGAGAGAGGGGGAGGGAGGGAGAAACCTCCCTGGCCGCGTCGAAAGGCCCGAGAATGCGCATGCGCCGCAAAATAAGCGGCGGCGGCACCAACGCCGGGGAGTCGAAATCTCTCCGGGGCCGGGTACGGATCATGGGGCTGAGAGAGAGGGAGAGGACCAGAACCGTCGTGGGGTGCAGCACCAGTGTTGCTGGAAATCACAGTAATTGTTCTTCGGTCGCGTTTCAGACGCCGGTGAATCAGAACCCGGCCGGAACCCGCTCTTACCTTTGTCCGGTCGTTGTCAGCCTCTGCTACTTGGCGCATGCGCGATAGTCGGGATTGGTGGCGACGACCACGCATGCGCAATGATTTATCAGGCGAGAATCTGCAGATCCTGAACCCAAAGCAACAGACACAAAATGCTGGAGGAACTCAGGGGGGCAGGCAGCGACTCTGGAGAGGAGTGAACAGTCGGCGTTTCAGACCGAGACCCTTCAGGACTGGAAAGGAAGGGCGGGAGTCAGATTGTGGGGCGACGTGAGGTGACAGGTGAAAACGGGAAAGGGGGAGGCGTAAAGTCAAGAGCGGTGAAGTCGGTGAAAGAGATACAGGGCTGGAGAATAATAATAATAAATACTTTATTGATCCCGAGTGGGAAATTCTTTCGTTACAGCAGCAATATTTAAAATCGGACTTAACAGTGTGAAGACTTTACAAAAAATAGAGAATAATAACATACACAGTAATACTGTACCAATGTGCAATAATAATGCATGAAACAATATTGTAGAGAGTATTGAACTATGATCTGTCGCAGAAAGATGTATTAAATTAGCTTTATTTTTTTACATCCTTCACATACATGTGGAGTAAAACTGTTACTCCGTCTAAATGTGTAATGTGCAATCATAGTAATTCATAATAATTTATGATAAACAGAACAGTCAAGGTGACATAGAAATGCACTCAAATCAGCGTGAGTTAAGCAGTCTGATTCCTGGTGGAAGAAGCTGGCCCGGAGCCTTGGTCCTGGCTTTTCCGCTGCGGCAGCTTTGCCCCGACGGTAGCATCTGGAATATATTATGATTGACGGGACTCAGGTTCCCAATGATCCTACGGACCCATTTTACACACCTGTCTCTGTAAATTTCCTGAATCATGGGAAGTTCACAACTACAGATGCGCAGGGCTGCCCGCACCACTCTCTGCAGAACCCTTCCATTAAGGGAGGTAAAGTTCCCATATCAGGCAGTGATGCAGCCAGTCAGGATGCTCTCAATTATGCCCCTGTAGAAAGTTCTTGGGATTTGGGGGGCCCATACCAAACTTCCTCAACCGTCTGAGGTGCCTTTTTCCCCGCACATCTTGTGTGTACAGACCACGCGAGGTCCTCAGTGATGAGGATCCCGAGGAGCTTAAAGCTGTTTGCCCTCTCAACCCCAGATCCACTGATGTCTCTAGGGGTTAGCTCGTCTCCATTCCTCCTGTAATCCACAACCAGCTCCCTTGATTTTTCGACATTGAAGGAGAGGTTGTTTTCTCGACACCAGTGTGTCAGAGAGATGACTTCTTCCTTGCAGGCCACCTCATTATTGTTTGAGATTAGGCCAATCAATATGGTGCTGTCGGCAAATTTAATGAACAGATTGGAGCTGTGGGTGGCCGGTTAGCAGATGAACTGTTGTATGTGGTTATTACATCTGATAGGAAAGAGCTTCTGTAACGGTCCTTGTGACAGCGGTGCTGAGTGAGTCTGTTCGAAAGGGTGCTCCGCTGCCTGTGCAGTCGGTCATGGAGAGGATGTGCCCGATTGTCCGTAATGGATGACCATTTGTTTAGTGACACCACTCCTCTCCACCACTCACTCATAAGAGCCCCGGTTGTGGCCAAGGATGGTTCCAACCTTTCTGATGAGTTTATTTTGCACCGATGCTGCTCCCCCTACGTAAAGCGGCAAAGAAAACTACAGTTACATCAACAGACTGGTAAAACATCTCCAGCATCCTGCCTGACACATTCAAGGATCTCGGCTTCCTTAGAAAACGGGGACCGCTCATCCCCTTCTTGTAAACAGCCTTACTTCTGTTACTTGTGTTCTCAGCGCCAGGTTCCAGTGGATTTCACTGAGTTACATCGAAAATATTTCAGTCACGTCTCCGGCTGAGATGAGACACTACTTCAAGGATCAACAACTGATATATCGGTGTTTCAATGGAAATATCTGGTCACTCCTTAAATATCCGGACATAGATGTGTCCGGAATTTGAGAATTCCCGGACACAAATTGCTGTTCCTTTCCTGTAGAAAGATTTACAGAGGACATCAATGGATGAAGGACTGTATTTCGGGGACGGCATGGTCGTGTACTTTGGTAGAAGAAATAAAAGGGCAGACAGTTTTGTAACTGGAAAAAATATTAAAAAACATAAAAAATTAAAGGGACTTCTGAATCCTCGTGTAGGATTCCCTGAAGGATAATTTGCAGGTTGAGTCGATGTTGAGGAAGTTCTCTGTGATGTTGACATTCACTTCGAGAGGAAAAGCAAGGACGCATTGGTGAGGCTTTACAAAGAGGCCTCACGTGGAGCATTGTGAGCAGTTTCCGGCCCCATGGCTAAGAAAAGATGTGCTGACATCGGAAGGGGCATAAAGAAGCCACAGGAATTTGAACAGGGCCCCACTAAGTCTGTTGACGGGACATTAACCGTCTGGACTTCAACGTCCTCTCTCCAATTCCAGCCTCACTCCGTCTGAACGTTGGACTCTCCACCCCCACTTCACTGATCCTAAACTCACCATCAAACCTGCAGATAGTGGAGGTGCTGTAGTAGTCTGTCGGACTGACCCCTACCTTACAGAGGCCTATCACCAACTCTCAGACACCTCCTCCTACTTACCCCTCGAACAGGACCCCAGTAAGGAACACCAGGACATCGTCTCCCACACCACCAACCATCTTGACTCTGGGGATCTCCCAGCACCCACCACCAACCTCATACAGTAGCTGAGCCTGCTGGGCCTGAACACCTCCCTGTGCAACTGGATCCTAGATTTCCTGACTGGGAGATCTCAGTCAGTCCGAATCGGGAGGCAGCATCACCAACACCATCACTCTGAGCACGGGGGTCCCCCAGGGCTGTGTGCTCAGTCCAGTGCTGTTCAGTCTGCTGACCCACGACTGTGCTGCAACACACAGATCGAACCACGTCATCAAGTTCGCCGATGACACAACCGTGGTGGGTCTCATCAGCAAGAACAACGAGTCAGCTTACAGAGAGGAGGTGCAGCGGCTAACGGACTGGTGCAGAGCCAACAACCTGCCTCTGAATGTGAGCAAAGCGAAAGAGATGGTTGTTGTCTTCAGGAGGGCACGGAGCGACCACTCCCCGCTGAACATCGACGGCTCCTCGGTAGAGATTGTTAAGAGCACCAAATTTCTTGGTGTTCACCTGACGGAGAATCTCACCTGGACCCTCAACAGCTGTTCCATAGCAAAGAAAGCCCAGCAGCGTCTCTACTTTCTCTGGATGCTGAGGAAAGTCCATCTCACCCCCCCCCCCCCCCAATCCTCATCATATTCTACAGAAGTTGTATTGAGAGCATCCCGAGCAGCTGCATCACTGCCTTGTTCGGCAATTGCACCATCTTGGATCGCAAGACCCGGCAGCGGATAGTGAGGTCAGCTGAGAAGATCATCGGGGTCTCTCTTCCCGTCATTACAGACATTTATACTACACACTGCATCCGCAAAGCAAACAGCATTATGAAGGACCCCATGCACCCCTCATACAAACTCTTCTCCTTCCTGCCGTCTGGGAAAAGGCTCCGAAGCATTCGGACTATGACCAGACTATGTAACAGTTTCTTCCCTCAAGCTATCAGACTCCTCAATAGCCAGAGCCTGGACTGACCCCTTGCCCTACTGTCCTGTTTATTATTTATTGTAATGCCTGCACTGTATACAGTCCTGGGTAGGTAATGGTAAGGAGTGAAAGTGAGCTTTGTAGGCAAGAGAGTGGGGAGGGCGGAGGGACAGAAATGGATGGGTATGTAGTGGGAGGTGCCTCATCTCATCTTGCCTTGATGACGGATGCTGCTTTTCCTTTTGCTAAGGCAGACGTTGATGGACTTTCGATCGGTCAGGGCATGAAAGGATACGCGGCGAAGGCAGGAAAATGGGGCTGGGAGGAATAATGGATTTACCATGACGAAGCGGCAGAGCAGTTTTGATGGGCCAAATGGCGTAATTCTGCTTCTTATGGTCCAAGAGCAGCCTCTCATTCAAGGAGAGCAAGAGCAATGAGCTGGTTCTGGACTTTGGAGGAGGAAACAGGAACCCATGAGGCAATCCTCATTGGGGCTCAAAGGTGGAGACGTTCAGCAACTTTAAATTCCACAGTGTTAACATTTCAGAGGATCTGTCCTGAGCCCGGGACACAAGTGCAATTACAAGAAAGCGGGAACTCTCTGTCCTCAGTAGTACGGCCCAGCACATCATAGTGGATGTGGCCCAGCACATCACAGGTAAAACTCTGCTCACGACTGAGCACATCTCTGTGGAGTGCTGTCGCAGGAAATCAGCATCCATCATCAAGGACTCCCACCACCCAGGCCATGCTCTCTTCTCAATGCTGCCATCAGGAAGAAGGTGCATGAGTCTCAGGAGCATCAACCCCAGGTTCAGGAACAGTTATTACACTCAACCAACAGGTCCTGCTTTCTTTTTACAATATTTTTATTCAGAAGAAAAAAAAATTACAGAGTGCAACACATAGATACATCTCATCATAACTTGTGTACATTCATATATTGTAATAATATTGATCAAAATGTTATAGCATAACACATAAAGGTATAGCACTCGGTAATCAAAAATTTAAAGACAGATCAAATCATAAAATAAATGTTATATATATATAAAAAGTCAGCCCCCTACCAACTACCAAAGAAAAAAGCTGATGGATGACAATGGATTAGAAAAAAAAACATATTCACTTAAGAAGAGAAGATAAAAATATACATCAAAGTCTGTGCACTGTTAAACTTTATAAATTGGAAACGTTAAACGTTATTTAGGAAAGGTCCCAAAATATCATAAAAAGATTGTTTCGAATTTAAGACTGAGCAGTGGATCTTTTTAAATTTAAATACGACATAATATTACGTAGCCTTTGAAGATGTGTAGGACGGGTTGACTCCTTCCATTTAAGCAAGATTGCTCTTCTTGCTAAAAGAGAGGTAAAAACTAAAACCTGTAGGTTAGGAGTATTTAAAGTTATGTCTTCATTTGCAATAATACCAAACAAGGAAGTAAGGGGATTTGGGTCAAATTGGATCCTAAAAAGTTGGGAGAAGGTATGAAATACTTCCCTCCAAATCTTTTCAATTGTAAGGCAAAACCAAAACATATGAATTAAAGAGGCATCAGCAGAGTTGCATTTATTAGAAAGTGGGGAAACATTCGGGTAAAAACTGGACAGCTTCTGTTTAGAAATGTAAGCTCTGTGAACCACTTTAAATTGTAGAAGAGAATGACGAGCACAGAAAGATGATTTATTAACCTGTTTAAAAATTTTATTCCATCTATCATCAGAAATCTGACAATTTAGGTCATCCTCCCAAGCGTTTTTTTATTTTATCTAAAAAGTCTTGTCTAGAATCAATCAACAAGTTAGAACCATTAACAAAAGGTGTTAAATTTAAAAGATCTTCCAGTAAATTTTTATCAGGACCTATAGGAAAAGTAGCTAATTGGAAACGTAGAAAATCTCTAACTTGAAGGTATCTGGAAAAATGTGATTTTGGGAGTGCAAATTGATTTGACAATTGGTCAAATGATGCAAGAGATCCTGAGATAAACAAGTCCCAAAGACACTTAATACCTAGTTCATCCCAATCCTTAAAGACTTTGTCAGTCACGGAAGGGATAAAAAAAATAATTAAGGAGATTGGGAGATGATAATGAAAAATTCGCTAAACCAAAAAAATTTCTAAATTGAGACCAGATCCCTAAACTTTGCTATTCCCACAACGAATGGACACAATCAACAGCTCTTCTTCTCATGTTCTTGATGTTTATTTCTGGGTTATTTTTTGGTTTTATTTCTTTTGTATTTGAATTTTGTTGTCTTCTGCACATGGTTATTTTGTTTGTCCTGTTGGGGGCGATCTTTCATTAATTTTATAATGGTTCCTGAGTTTACTGAATTTACAACATAATCAAATCCCAGGATTTGATGTGCCTATACTTTGATAATAAATTTACTTTGCACATTTTAAATTGTACATTTCAATTTGTAAATAACTCTGAAACACAAGAGTGGGTTGTGAGCTCAGTCTGCTGGGTAAATGATTTTGTTCTGATCTGAATAGTCGGCCCAACACTGTGACCCGTCTTTCGAGGCACACCAATTACTGGAAATATTCCTGCATCGAACTGGAAAGCCTCAAGTACTCTGTCTCTCTGCTCAAGCATGCAAACACACGTAGACATACACACACACGCGCGTTTCAGAACGTCAACAATTATACCAGTGCCCAAAAATACCAGGGTGACCTGCCTCAACAACCATCGCCCAGTGACGCTCACTACTGTAATGAAGTGCTTTGAGGGGTTGGTCATGGTCAATCAACTCCTGTCTGGGTGCAGGGATCCACTGCAATTTGCCAATCGCTACAATCGGTCAACAATTCTCACTGGCTCACAATCAGCATCAGATCACCCGGACAATAGCAATACACAAGATAGGCTGATGATTACAGCTCAGCATTCAACACAGTCAGACCCTCAATTGTAATCAACAAGCTCCAAAACTTGGGCCTCTGTTCCTCCTTCTGTCACTGGATCCTCACCAGGAGGACTTTGTGGAGTTTGTGGAGTGTCTATGGGATGTATTTTTGGAACAGCTTGTGCTTGAGCCAACCAGGAACGAGGCTATTTTGGACTTGGTGATGTGTAATGAACAGGAATTGATAAGTGATCTTGAAGTAAAGGAGCCATTAGGAAGTAGTGATCATAACATGATAAGTTTTTATCTACAATTTGAGAGGGATAAGGGCAGATCAGAGGTGTCAGTGTTGCAAATAAATAAAGGAGACTACGGAGCCATGAGGGAAGAGCTGGCCAAAGTTAAATGGGCGGATGCCCTGGCAGGAAAGACAGTGGATCAGCAGTGGCAGATATTCTTGGGGATAATACAAAAGATGCAAAAGCAGTTCATTCCAATGAGAAGGAAGGATTCAAAGAGGTGGAAGTCAGAGATTGTATAGCATTAAAGAAACAGAAGTATGACAGGGCTAAATGAGTGGGAATACAGATGATTGGGAAAGTTTTAAGGAACAGCAATCTTAACTAAAAAAGCAATATGGAGAGAAAAAATAAGGTATGAGCTCAGTCTAGCCAGGAATATAAAAGGGGATAGCAAAAGCTTTTTTAGCTATGTGAAGAGAAAGAAGATAGTTAAGAACAATGTTGGCCCCTTGAAGAATGAATTGGGAGAAATTGTTATGGGAAACAGGGAAATGGCAACAGAATTTAATGCGTACTTTAGATCTCTCTTCACCAGGGAGGACACAAGCAATCTCCCAGTTGTATGGATGGGCCAGGGTCATAAGTTATCAGAGGAATTGAGATAGATTGACATTAGGAAAGGAACTGTGATGAGTAGACTGGTAGGACTGAAGGCTAATAAATCCCCTGGTCCAGATGGTCTGCATCCGAGGGCTCTAAAAGAGGTGGCTCAGGAAAATGCGGATGCATTGGTAATCATTTTCCAATGTTCCTTAGATTCAGGATCAGTTCCTGAAGATTGGAGAGTGTTAATGTTATCCCACTTTTCAAGAAGGGAGGGAAGGAGAAAACGGAGAACTATCGCCCTGTTAGCCTAACGTCAGTCGTGGGGAAGATGCTTGAGTCCATTATTAAGGACAAAATAGTAGCACATCTTGATGGCAGTAATAGGATTAGGTCGAGCCAGCATGGATTTACCAAGGGCAAACCATGCTTGACTAATCTGTTGGAGTTTTTTGAGGGTGTAACAGGGATGTTAGACGAGGGTAAGCCAGTGGATGTTGTGTACCTAGATTTTCAGAAGGCATTCGACAAGGTGCCACATAGGAGATTGGTGAGTAAAATCAGAGCTCATGGCATTGGGGGCAGGGTTTCAACATGGATAGAAAACTGGTTGGCAGATAGAAAGCAAAGGGTAGCAGTGAATGGGTGTTTCTCGGACTGGCTGGAGGTGTCTAGTGGGGTACCACAGGGCTCTGTATTGGGACCACAGCCCTTTACGATTTATGTCAACGATTTAGATGAGGGCATTGAAAACTATATCAGCAAGTTTGCTGACGATACTAAACTGCGTGGCAGTGTGACATGAGAAGAGGACGTTAGGAGAATACAGGGAGACTTGGATAGGCTCGGTGAGTGGGCAGATACTTGGCAGATGTCATTCAATGTGAATAAATGTGAAGTTATCCACTTTGGAAGCAGGAACAAGAGGGCAGAGTATTGTGTAGAGTTAGGTAAGGGAGAGATGCAAAGAGACCTAGGAGTCCTAGTTCATCAGTCAATGAAGGTGAATGAGCAAGTGCAACAGGCAGTGAAGAGGGCAAATGGAATGTTGGCCTTTATTACAAGGGGAATTTAGTACAAGAGCAAGGATGTCCTTTTGCATTTGTACAGGGCCCTGGTGAGACCACACCTGGAATATTGTGTACAGTTTTGGTCTCCAGGTTTAAGGAAGGACATTCTGGCAATTGAGGAAGTGCAGTGTTGATTCACTAGGTTGATTCCTGGGATGGCAGGGCTGTCTTACGCAGAGAGATTGCAGAGATCGGGCTTGTACACGCTGGAATTGAGGAGATTGAGAGGGGATCTGATTGAAACATTTAAGATAATTAAAGGATTTGATAGGATTGAGGCAGGAAATATGTTCCAGATGTTGGGAGAATCCAGTACCAGAGGGCATGGATTGAGAATAAGAGGTCAGTTATTTAAAACAGAGTTGAGGAAGAGCTTCTTCTCCCAGAGAGTTGTGGAGGTGTGGAATGCACTGCCTCGGAAGACAGTGGAGGCCAATTCTCTGGATGCTTTCAAGAAGGAGCTAGATAGATATCTGATGTATAGGGGAATCAAGGGATATGGGGACAAGGCAGGTACTGGGTATTGATAGTGAATGATCAGCCATGATCTCAGAATGGCGGTGCAGACTCGAGGGGCCGAATGGTCTACTTCTGCACCTATTGTCTATTGTCTATTGAGACCCCAGACTGTGTGAATCAGAAATAACATCTCCTCCTTGCTGACAATCAACACTGGCACACCTCAACGATGCGTGCTCAGCCCACTGCTCTACTCTCTCTGCACCACGTCTGTGTGTCTAGGCTCATCTACAAACTTGCTGATGACACAACTATTGTTGCTGGAATTTCAGACGGTGACAAGGAGGAGTACAGGATTGAGATAGATCAGCAAGTTGAGTGGTGTCACAGCAACAACTTTGCACTCAGCATCATGAAGACAAAGGAATTGATTGTGGATCCAGGAAGGGGAAGTCGAGGGAACACACACCAGTCCTCATTGAGGGATCAGAAGTGAAAAGGGTGAGCAGTTTCCATTTCCTGCCTGTCATCATCTCTGAGGAACTATCCTGGGCCCAACATATTGATGCAGTTACAATGAAGGCACAACATCGGCTATATTTCATTCGGAGACTGAGGGGAATCGGTCTGTCACTAAAGACACTTGCACATTTCTACAGATGTACTGTGGAGAGCATTCTAACTGGTTGCATCACTGCCTGGTGTGGAGAAGCCACTGCACAGGATCGGAAAATGCTGCAGAAAGTTGTAAACTTAGCCAGCTCCTTCATGGGAACTGGACTCCACAGCATCCAGGACACATTCAAAAGATGATGCCACAAAAAGGTGACATCCATCATTAAGGACCCCAATCACCGAGGACATGACCTCTTCTCATTTCTACTATCAAGGAGTATGTACAGGACCCTGAAGACACACTCCCCGGTTGAGGAACAGCTTCTTCCCCACTGTCAGATTTCTGAATGGACAATGAGCTGATAAACACTTCCTCAGGATTTTCCTTCGCTTTTTGCACTACACTTTAAATATAATTTTATACATACTTATTGTAATCTGTAGGTTTTATTATTAAATAATGCAATCTGCTGCTGACAAATTTCACCACATACGCCGCTGATATTAAACCTGATTCTGATACACAAACACACACAGCTGGGCTCAGACATACAACACTCTCACATTCCTCCCTTTGTGACACCCTGCTTGCTCCGTGGCCCCCGGTATGAAGCTCAAACTGTTGCAACACCTGCCCTTTAAATTCATGGCTGAGGCTGTGTTGTGTCTGTTCACTGTTTGAGTTCGATATTAAATGAAGAGCATTGAATGGGAAGGAAGGTTTGAATACAAGAATAAAGATCTCCTCTGAAGGTATATGGGGTCCTGGTGAGAGCGTACATGGAACACTGCACAGGTCTGGTCTCCCTCCCAGAGTCAGCCTGTGGGATGAAGGGAATGAAGATATATCCCAGATTGATTTAGGAGGTGAGGTAGTGTCCTTGGAGAGATTATACTGACCGGGTCTCTCTCAATATTGGAGAAATAAAAGGCCGTCTGACTGAGACAGACACAGTCTCACAGTGTATTGACTCTCTCACCAGGACCCCATATACCTTCAGAGGAGATCTTTATTCTTGTATTCAAACCTTCCTTCCCATTCAATGTTCTTCATTTAATATCGAACTCAAACAGTGAGCAGACACAACACAGTGTCAGCCATGAATTTAAAGGGCAGGTGTTGCAACAGTTTGAGCTTCATACCGGGGGCCACGGAGCAAACAGGGTGTCACAAATGCAGGAATGATATTTCCTTTGGCTGTGTTGAGGAACCGGGGTCACAGAATCCGAGCGCTGGTTCCACACCTTATGGGAAACTTCATTCCAGCTCTTCCACTGTAAGTATCCTGTGAGATTCTATTTCTCTAATTCTGAGACAGGAATGTGATCTGTCTCAGTCAAACCACCTCCAATTTCACTCATTTTGATACAGTCCCAGTACGATGATTTGTTGTGGGAGCCTCTCTATGGACCAGTGAGTGCAGTTGTCCTGTGTTGTTCCACAGCCCGATGGTTGAGGGGTAGTAACTGTCCCTGACCCTGGTGGGGCAAGTCCTGAGGCTCTTGTACCTTCTACCTGATTGCAGCAGTGGGAAAAGAGCCTGCCTGTGTGGTGAGCCTGATCACAACCGCCTGTATCACCGTCCCCTCTGGCCTGTCCTATCCGGGACCAAAGGGATTGTGGAGAGTAAATGTGGTACTCTGTCGAGTATCACTGTGATCCATCCACTCCGATCTGCCCCATTCGGGAACAAAGGGATTATGGAGAGTAAATGTGGTACTCTGTCGAGTATCACTGTGATCCGTCCCCTCTGGCCTGCCCTATCCGGGACCAAAGGGATTGTGGAGAGTAAATGTGGTACTATGTCGAGTATCACTGTGAACCGTCCCCTCTGGCCTGCCCTATCCGGGACCAATGGGATTGTGAAGACTAAATGTGGTACTCTGTCGAGTATCACTGTCATCCAGGCTCTCTTCCTGCCGCTTATTATTCTTGTCTGTGAATGCAGTGCGACAATCTCTGGCCCAATGTCCCCTCTTTCTACAAACCCCTTTTCTGTCCTTAGCCAAGTGTCCTCTTCATCTGCACCGTCCGCACGATCCTGACACCCGTTCTGGGTTCTTCGCCGGTACCCGAACTCCATCTCCTCACTACCGGTTCTCTGTGCACGCTCTCGCTTTTCCACAGTCCCTTTAAAGAGTCAATTGCACTCCCTATTCATCAGAATTTATGTCACCCGGTGCCAGGTCTGACACAGGGAATTGAGATTAGTTAATTTGAAGGAGTGGGCAGGCTTGGGCCTGAGACAGTGTAGAAAAGTCTGCACTGCCAGCTGGACACATTGATCTGTCCAGGGGTTTGCCGGCATTGGACTCTCACATATCCTTAAAACGAGCTATAAAGTACGCAAGGGATTCTCCTTTTTTCTGCAGCTATCGGATAAATTCTCAAAATCCGCATGCAGTCGGGCTGTCATTCAAATGGGTTCCCTTACCTCAGCGACCCACCATGACATGGCTTGTATTACATCAGCCCCTCTGGTGGCTCCCGGTCACCTTCAGGCATCTGCCTGGGAAAGGGGAACCCACTCCCTGTCTCTGCCCAAGAGCTTCCATTCATAATCCTGAGGAGTGGCACGAGTCCCTGGGTAGGGTCTAGAAAGGGGAACCCACTCCCTGTCCCTGCCCGAGAGGTTCCATATATAACCCTGAGGAGTGGCACAGGTCCCCGGGCAGCGTCTGGAAAAGGGAACCCACTCCCTTTTTCAATGAATTCAGTTAAAGCCACTGGTCCGGACTGTTATACTGCTGAATTTTTTAAATCCTTTTCTTCTACACTCACTCCTTGGCTTTGTAAAATTGTTAAGGATGCGTTAACTGTAAGTAAATAACCACAATCTTTTTATGATGCCTCCATTTCTCCAATTCTTAAAAAAAGTTGAAGACCCCACTGAATGTGCATCCTATCGGCCAATATCCTTGCTGAATACGGATTCTACGATTTTTTCCAAAATTTTGGCCACTGCATGAGAAAATGTATTACCTCAAATTATCTCTGAAGATCAGACCGGATTTATTAAAGCCTGTTATTCATCTTTTAACATTAGAAAATAAATTAATATAATTTATACTTCTTCATCTAAAATACCAGAATATCATTTCCGTAGATGCTGAAAAAGCGTTCGATAGAGTTGAATGATTATATTTATTTAATACGTTGCAGAATTTTAATTTCAGCTTGAAATTTATATCATTGATTATATTAATGTATTATAAACCTTTGGCTTGGGTTCTTACCAGTAATCAAAGATCTTTTTATCAGTTGTCCCCTGGTACGAGGCAAGGCTGCCCTTTAAGTCCTCTATTATTTGACATTGCTTTGGAAACTTTAGCCGTTGCCATTTATGAATCACCTAATATTTTTGGTATTACCCGTGGGTAAGGGACTTATAAGTTATCATTATATGCTGATGATTTGCTACTATACATATCTGACCCCGAGAGATCTATTCCTGCTGTTTCATCCTTGCTTGCTCAGTTTAGTAGCTTTTCTGGCTACAAAATGAATTTTAATAAGAGTGAATTATTTCCATTAAATATGCTAGTTCCAATTTATAAACACTTACCATTTAAAGTTGTGATAGATCATTTTACTTATTTGGGTATTAAAATTACCAAGAAACATAAGGGTTTATTTAAAGTTAATTTTTTACCTTTAATTGAACAAATCAAGCAACTTGTTACCAGGTAGTCCCCATTATCTCTGTCATTGGTTGGTCGAATTAATACTAACAAGATGATAGTATTACCCAATTTTTTATATTTAATCGAAGCATTACCAATTTTTATTCCTAAAGCTTTTTTTGATATTATTGATTGCAAAATATCTTAGTACATGTGGCAGAATAAAAATCCTACATTAAGTAAGAAATATTTACAGAAGCCTAAGTAGGAAGGTGGTTTTGCTTTGCCAAACCTAAGATTTTACTACTGGGCAGTTACCATCTGATAGTTAATATTTTGGACACGAGAATTGGTCGTAGTACCTTACCCACAATGGGTAAATTTGGAGTGTAAATCTGTACAAGGCTTCTCATTGTTTTCTATTTTAGGATCTTTGCCTCCTTTTGCTTTATCTAAACAAAATAAACAAATAACTAATCCTATAGTTAAACATACATTAAGAATATGGTTTCAATTTCGTAAATTCTTCGGCTTGAATAAGTTTATCTTATCAAGCTCTCTGATATCTAACTTTTTTTTCCAGCCCTCTTTTATGGACCCAGCCTTTGTGTTATGGAAAACAAAAGGTATAACATGTTTTCGTGATCTATTTTTAGATAACAGTTTTCTGTCCTTTGAACAGCTATCCATCCTAAAACTCTTTTTTTTAGATACTTGCAAGTTAGAAATTTCTTGAATGTTAGTCTTTTCTGAAATTATGTCCAATGGACATTACTGAAAAAAATCTGGCTCTGAATCCTTGCCAGAAGGGTTTAGTAGCCATCATTTATAATATGATCATGAAAATACAGCCAGGACTATGAGAAAAAATTAAGAAGGAATGGGAAAAAGAACTTCATTTTCTTATACCCACAGGGCAGTGGGAGAACATTTTACAATTAATCAATTTTTCTTCTATTTGTGCTAAACATGACTAATACAATTTAAGGATGTTCATAGGGCTCACATGTCCAAGGATAAACTCACTCGATTTTATTCTTATGTTAATCCAGCCTGTCACAGATGTCATTCTGAAGTTGCTTCATTGACCCACATGTTCTAGTCTTGCCCATTTGGAAAATTATTGGAAAGATGTTTTTGGTATTATTTCAACAGTTCTGAATATCAAATTGCAACCGCATCCTATTTCTGCAACTTTCAGTTTACCAATGGTGGATAATAGTCATTTATTCCCCCCTCAGCCCGGCGGACGATTGCATTTTTTTACATTAATGGCTAGATGATCTATCCTTTTTAACTGGAAAGAAATTAATCCTCCAACTATATTTCAGTGGTTTTCTCAAACTATTTCTTGTTTGAGTTTAGGAAAAAATTCGAAGTGTTGTCTTTGACCCTTCAGTTAATTTTCAAGAAATTTGGAGACCATTTATTCAACATTTTCATATGAGCTAAATTTACTTTTCCAAAACTTTACTTTTAATATCCTTAATTATTTGCGGAGTTATTGACGTTACTGTGTATAATTGATATAATGCAATGGCCCATGTCGGTTAGGATTTGTTTAATTTATTTTCTTCATTTTTTGTAACACCTATGAGTTTGGGAGGTTATTATCATCTATTTGTATTTATACCTTAACCTATTAATTATGTACTCTCAAGTCTTTGTATTCGTGTTTCATTTATGTTTGTTTAAACTCAATAAAAAGATTTAAAAAGGACTACTCTGAGGAAAGGATGGAATAGGCGCAACGGGCCGAATGGCCAGACATGCTCCTGTTCGTTATTTTCTAAAGCACGAGTTTACCTTTGCGCCTTGTTCTCCCTTGGTTTTCAGCCGTTCGGATTGCACAGGGGAGCGGTGAGAGCCCCGGAGATCCACCGGCAGCCGCTGCGGGGCAGCTCCCGTCTCCCAGCAGGAAGGGACGGGTCTGGGAGACAACTCCAGACAACAGGCCCCGATCCTCGGCGGGGAAAGGACGGGCGCCCTCCGTGTAGCTGAAACATCTCACGGAATCTCCGCCGGTCGCTTCAGCTCTGCAGCGAAAGGATTCACGACCCGCCGGTGGTGCAGCCGAAACCCGAGGCGCAGCTCCCGGTCTCCGGCCCACTCGGTCCCGGTCCAAACAGCGTCCCGCCCACTGTCACCCCTCAGCCAATGAGAGTATCCCTCTCCCAGCGTTGATCGCTGATTGGCTGCCAGTGTGTGAGGACGGGCTACTGCTGGGAGCTGGAGATGTCAGTCACAGTTTGTTCACAGAATTAAAGGAAAATCCCCGAAACTCAAATTTCAAAGTAAATATTATCAGAGTACAGATAAATCACTACGTTCCACCCGGAGAAGCATTTTCCTGCGGACATACTTAGAAAAAGTGTAGAATAGTAACGATAACAGAAGCAGGCAGTGAAAGATCAGCCAGAGTGCTTAAGGTAACAAACTGTGCAAAAACAGAGAAACAGCAATAAATAACAAGAGCATGAAATAACCGCAGCGGCTGCTGATGGATCTCGGGAGCTCTCACCGCTCCCCTGTGCAATCCGACAGGCGGAAGGCCAAGGGAGAACAAGGCGCAAAGGGAAACTCGTGATTTGGAAAATAAGAAACAGGATCAAGCGTTGCCATTCGGCCCGTTGCACTGTTCTGCCCCTCACTCAGAACATGTTGAACTTTGCACTCAGCGCCACTTTCCTGAAACGTTCCCAACATCGCCGAGCTCCTAAATATGCCCGTTTACTTTAGGAAACTTGTGGAGAAAACTCCAAATATTCACTGCACTGTGTTGGGGAAATTTCTCCTCATCTCAGTCCTGCTGAGGTGGCCTCGGATTTTGAGACTGTGACCCCTTGTTCCACTGCCCAGCCAGGAAAAACATCATTCCTGCCCCTACCCTGTAAATACCCCATGAGACTGTGTCTGTCTCAGTCAGGAAGCTTCTCCATGTGAACCTTGTGTTAATGAAATTGGTGACAGTTCTTTCAGACCAGCAGCTTTGACCACAAGAACACCAGGCAGTGGTCAGCACGGAATGTCCTGCAGTTACTGCAGGAGAAGGACTGGATGGACACAGTGGAGTGGTTCCCTGAGCAGACAGTCCAGACCATCTGGCAGAATGCCTCATCACCAGATCTCTCCAACGGGCAGCAAGACCTCACCTGTCTGGCGGCGATTCGGGCCCCTCCCAGTCTGATCCTTGCTGCATGCCCGGAGATCAATCCCACAGCGCGCTGCCCCGAGATTACTGCAGTGGAGACGAGACGGTCACTCACCTCTTTGCGGACTGTGGGCTGGCGAAGATCTGTGGAGAAAGATGCAAGGGCCTGTGCCACAGCAGCTGCGTGACAGAAGGCTCACTGATCCTCGGGCTGTTCCCAGGACGCGCAGGAAAACGGACAGCGAGTGCTGCTGGAAGATCATCTATTCGGGGAAAGATGCACGAAACTTGTTGGCCTGCCATCACATCGAGATGTCGGGAGAGCAGGGGTTCCCAACCTGGGGTCCACGGTCCCTGTTACTGGTATTGGTCTTTGGCATTAAAAAACGTTTGAGAACCGCTGTCGTACAGGAATACTGCCGAATGACACATTCCAGACTACAGGGACACCATTGGAACTACAGGAATCCTCTACACTGGACAGGGAGAGGCCGGGTTGGCTGAGGAAGCCTCACAGTTATTGTAGTAGTGAACCACCCCAGGGGGGCACACGGCTTCTCCTTTCAGCGCAGGACTTCAATCGTCTTCCAGGGGAAGGTCCTTCCGACCGCAGGGATGGGGCCTTTGGAGATTCAGCTGACGTTTTTGTCGCACTGGGATTTTACAAGATGGGGTTGCTCACACACTAAACATAGAAATGGTCAGAATTTCCACTGAACACATCCAGCAAAACCATGTTGATTCCCGGAGCAAACACGAAGAAATATGCTGATGCTGGAAATTCAAACAACACACACAAAATGCTGGTGGGACACAGCAGGTCAGGCAGCATCTGTAGGGAGAAGCACTGTCGATGTCAGGACTGACTGAAAGCAGAGATAGTAAGAGATTTGAAAGTAGTGGGGGGAGGGGAAATGCGAAATGATAGGAGAAGACCGGAGGGAGTGGGGTGAAACAGAGAGCTGGAGAGGTGATTGGCAAAAGGGATACAGAGCTGGAGAAGGGAAAGGATCATGGGACGGGAGGCCTCGGGAGAAAGAAAGGGGGAGGGGGAGCACCAGAGGGAGATGGAGAACAGAAAGAGAGAAAAAAAGACAAACAACTAAATATGTCAGTGATGGGGTAAGAAGGGGAGGAGGGGCATTAACGGAAGTGAGAGAAGTCAATGTTCATGCCATCAGGTTGGAGGCTGCCCATGTGTTGTTCCTCCAACCTGAGTGTGGCTCCATCTTGACAGTAGAGGAGTCCATGGATAGACATATCAAAATGGGACTGGGACGTGGAATTAAAATGTGTGGCCACTGGGAGATCCTGCTTTCTCTGTCGGACCGAGCGTAGGTGTTCAGCGAAACGGTGTCCCAGTCTGCGTCGGGTCTCACCAATATAGACCGGACACAGTATACCACACCAGCTGTCCTGACGAAGAGTCTCGGCCCGAAACGTCGACAGTGCTTCTCCCTACAGATGCTGCCTGGCCTGCTGTGTTCCACCAGCTTTGTGTGTGTGTTGTGTGATTCCCCGAGTCTGCAGCGCGCGTAGTGGACAATCACGGTACTGCAGGGGATCAGCAACTCACCGAAAGTGAAAGCATTCTGAATCAGGAAGTGCCGGAGTTAACATGGCTTCGAAAGGAGAGACCGACAGTTTGAGCGAGGAGCTAATTTGTCCTGTCTGTCTGGATTTCTTCACCGATCCGGTTATACTGGAGTGTGGACACAACTTCTGTCGCTCTTGTATCACACGGTGTTGGGAAAGGGAGGAGAGAAACTCCTGCCCGGAATGTAGAGATGAGTTTGCTGACCGCACCCTCAGGGTGAATCGGGCCTTAGCAAATCTGGCTGAAAAAGCTCGAAATCTAAACCTGAATCCGAAAGGGAAGGAAAGTAAACGTCACTGCGAGGAACATGAGGAAGAACTGAAGCTGTTTTGCGAAACGGACAAGACACTGATCTGTATGATCTGTGCAGTGGCGGAGGAACACAGAGAGCACCGCTTCAGGCCGATTAAAGAAGCTGTTAAAAAATACATGGTAAAAACTAACGTTAATTTAATACTTCACACATTTCCTTTGTCCTACATAGCAACACACGAGACTCCATAACCAACACATCAATCTTTGCAACTTTCACTGACACCTGCAAGCGGAACAAGTGCTACACCTGACTCCTAACCTCCTCCCTCGTCACCATTGAGGGCCGCAAACAGCTCAGTTCCTCCCGTTTCTTCCATGGTCGATTGTCCTCTCGTATTAGATTCCTTCTTCTCCAGCTCTTTACCTCTTCCACCTGTCCCCTCTCAGCTTCTCACTTCATCATCCTCCCCCACGTCCCCCCTCACGTTGTCTCACCCTTCACCTGTCAGCTGGTTCTCATCCCCAACCTTTTTATTCTGGCTTCTGTCCATTCCTTCCCAGTGCTAATGAAGGGTCTCATCCCGAAACACCGACTGTTTATTTCCCCTGAATAGATGCTGCCTGACTCACTGAGTTCCTCCGGCATTTTCTGTGATAATCGGGTTTGATCACCTGTTTCTTTTGATGCATCTTTGTTTCTATTTCCTTCACTCTCTGACTTCCAGGATCAGCTAAAATCTTCCTTAGACTCTCTCACAAAAAAGAAATCAGACTTCCAGGAAAAGGAGCAGCAACAGAAAGAGAAGATTTCCGGAGTTCGGGTGAGGCTTCCTGAGCGGAATTTCTGATATTACTGTCGAGTTTTGCTCCCTTTAATGCAGAATAGCCGAGTATCGCTGCTCCAGTGACCTGGGTTCGATCCTGACCTCTACTGCTGTCTGTGTGGATTTTGCATGCTCCCCCTGTGACCACGAGAGAATCCGACACATCTCAAGGACATTCCGGAAGAGTGGCTAATTACCGTTAACCCTGAAAAGGTGGAGAGGGTGTGCGTGAATCAGATGGGAGTTTATGTGTCAATAAGTGAGAGTAGGTTTCAGGAAAACGTGAGGGAGTGGTGTTGACGGGAATGCACTCAGAAGTAGCATAGACTCTAATAGACCGAACTTAACGACAAAAGGAAACAGAGCACAGCAATGCAGTATATTAATCTTCACCTTTCATTCGACAGGAACAGTCACACAGCCTTCAGTCCCACATCACATCCCAGTTTGCTGAACTGCGCCAGATTATCACTGAGAAAGAGCAGAACTTACTCAGGGATCTCAGGGAAGAGGAGAAGAGGATTCTCAACCCAATGGAGAAAAATCTTCTGGCTCTTCAAGAGAATATAAGGATTATTCAGGAGGAAATCACAAAGTTAAAGGAACAGATGGATCAAAAAGACAGTGTGATATTTCTCAAGGTGAGGAATTATATTTCAATTTGTTTCTGTCAAAGGGCACTAAATGAACAGTGGTATATTTGAAATAAACACAGCACAGCGGCCAATTCTAACAAATCAATTGCCGCTGCTGGCGACCTCACACAAGTTGTTATATTTGCATGATGCACCCTCCCATCACTCCAATAATGACATTTCAAATTGTCCAAGATACGCTTTCAGTCCTTCATTAAAAAAATATAATCTTGAAGCGATGAAACTTCAGGGTAATTAATTGTGAAGTAAGCCGCAACACAGCGGTCAAGAACAGAAGTACATCCACCCGTCCCCAGCTCAAAACTGCCCAGAGCAAAGTACAGATACGTAACTTTTTCCCTTCGTTTTTACCACGTCCCCACTCACGTGACGAGTTACCATAATAAACACGTAACACAGAATACAATGCAGACGGAAAACAGACGTGTTGCTCCTACACACAGCATTTACAAAAATGCAGTAAACTGTTTCTCATCAGACAACTGATGCAACGATTCAGGGTTGTTGTTGTCCCATAATAATAAGATTATTAAGGGATTGGACACGCTGGAGGCAGGAAGCATGTTCCCGCTGATGGGTGAGTCCAGAACTAGAGGCCACAGTTTAAGAATAAGGGGTAGGCCATTTAGAACAGTGATGCAGAAAAACTTTTTCACCCAGAGTGTGTTGGATATGTGGAATGCTCTGCCCCAGAAGGCAGTGGAGGCCAAGTTTCTGGATGCTTTCAAGAGAGAGTTAGTTAGAGCTCTTATAGATAGCGGGGTCAAGGGATATGGGGAGAGGACAGGATCGGGGTACTGATTGTGTATGATCAGCCATGATCACAGTGAATGGTGGTGCTGGCTAGAAGGGCCAAATGGCCTACTTCTGCACCTATTGACTATTGTCCCAAAACTGGACTTCCACGACTTCTGCACATCCCAGGACAGAATGCAAATCTCTCTGAAATTATTTACTCTGATCATAACACAGAGCTGCTGACTGTATCCTTAATTCTACTTTGAATATCCTCTAAAACTCTCATTAACTCCCATTTCCAGTCACAGACTGTGAGTGTGTCTGGTGCGGTGGGTGTGAGCGTCTCTCTGTCAATCAGTGAGAACAAAGAATTTGACCCACACATCAGACTTACCTACTGTATCCGGTTTCCATCAGATTAGGGAAACTATTATTGTCTCTTTACTTTTACAGATAACATTCAATCGTTCAAATCATAACCAGGCCATTTGGCCCATTTTCTCTTCTCAATTTCCCTGCTTCACAATCCCCACCAACCTACTCACCACAACCAGCAACAGTTCCCTGAAATCTCTGGTCCCGCACGTGTTTATCCAGCCTCCCCATTACATTCAGTCTCTGCCGTTCCATTTCAGCCGCTCCTGTGGCACTGAGTTACACATCCTCCTCACTAAATTTCTTGGGGAATTTATTAAAATCCATCTGGAATTACATCTCCCCACGTCTCCCCATAAATAGAGGTACTTCCTCCACCTGCACACAATCACATACATCACTGGACTTAAATTCCTCCATCCTATCACACTGACGTCATGTCCAGATGAAAATGCACAGCCTGTCCTGTCTTCCCTGTAAGTTTCATCCTCTCAGTAATGGTCTGACATTCGGAAACTTTCCCTGTCATTTACCCCGTGTTTCTGTCTTGTTCGTGTGCGGGAGTGACTTTGGGAATGGGAATTTTCAACACCTTGTAATGATTTGGATGAAATTCAGGATGTGGACAGTGAGTCCAAGTATAATCAGATTTGTGTTTTATTTATTTCAGGAGGAAGCTCGTCGGAACAGGAGGTAGGACAGGCTCTTTACTGAAACCCTGAATGGATTTGTAAAGTAGTTCAAAAATTCCAGTTTATCACCAGCAGTTTAATATTTACAGGATTAATGACGATATCCAGGAATTGTCAGTGACAGATGAGACCCTACCGGTTGAAAAATTCGATCACCCCCATTTGTTGAAAACAGTGCTGAGGGAAACGCTTGATGCTATTAATCGAGGTAAAACTTATAAAGTTTCATTTCTCCTTGTTTATGAAGCTCAATTTAGTTCCAATCTGAGGCAAAGGTTGTCTGTAATACTGGGCTGAAGGGGAACTGAAGTTTATTCCACATCAACCCCACTGACTGGGAGGCATCACTGTCACATGGTCAGCTGGAGATGTCAGACCCCTGGATACACCAGCACAGGGTCACAATACAACCAATACACGGGACTGGCAGATGAACCAATGTGTTCCAATCCCAGGCAAATGCACTAACACACCAGGACATAAGTTTGGATCTACCAGAGGAACTGGGAATTTAATACTGATGATATTATTGTAGGGAATAAAAGCAGGTATCAGTGTGGTGACCGGGATTGTCAGGAAAATACACAAGTCCTTCATGTGCCCTGTGAGTGCAGACTCTGACTGACACGGGTCTTCCCCCTTCCGGATCAGCACCTGTCACTGTTGTTAGAGGCAGAAGAGGGGAGTGGTCGTGATCGGGGACTGAATCGCCAGGGGAACAGACAGGAGAATCTATTGATGTGAACGGGACACCCGAATGGTATGTTGCCTCCTGGGTGCCAGGGTCAGGGATGCCCCGAATCGTGTCCGCAGCATTTTAGAGAGGGACGGAAAAGAGCCAGATATCCTGGTAAATTTGTGACAATGACATTGGAAGGAAAAGCAAAGAGGTCCTGAAAATCGAATTTGGAGAGCTTGTTAGAAAGCTCAGAATCAGCACCCCCAGGGTTGTAATTTCTGGATTGCTGCCTGTGCCACGTGCTGGTGAGGGTAGAAACAGGATAATTTGACAGATAAACATGGCTGAAAAGATGCTGCTGGGGACAGGGATTCAGGTTCTTGGATCATCGGGATCTCATCTGGTGGAGGAATGACCTGCTCAAAAGGGATGGGTCGCACCCGGACCCAAGGGAGAATAATATTCTTACAGAGAGGTTTCTTAGAGCTCTCGGGGAAGGTTTAAACTAATTTGGTGGCGAGGGGGATGTTGGAACTGGAGTGAAGCGATAGGACTGATGGTAAAGTGCAAAGATAGCGTGCAGTCAGACTGTCAGATAGGGCGGACAGATGCGAGGACAAAATGTCCGCCAGCAGGGTGAGTATCAGTGCATTAGAGATGCAGAATTAAAAAGGGTAGCAGATACAGTACACAAAGTGTTATATCTCACTGCATGGAGTATGAGAAATAAGGTGGATGATCTTGTTGCACTATTATCGATTGTCAGGTATGATGTTGTGGCCATCACGGAAACGTGGCTGAAGGATGGTTGTAGTTGGGAGCCGAATGTTCAAGATTACACAATGTATCGGAGGAAGGAAGGAAGGCCGATGGGGTGGTGTGGCTCTGCTGGTAAATCAGCAGCAAGATGTGACATAGGATTGGGAGATGTTGAATCATGTGGGTTGTGGTAAGGAACTGCAAAAGTAAAAATGACACTGACACCAGTCATATACAGGCCTCCCAACAGTCAGTGGGTTGGGGCCCACAGATTACAACTGGAGATAGAAAAGGCTGATGAAATGGACAATGTTATGATAATCATGGGAGATTTCAACATGCAGGTCAATTGGGAAAATCAGGTTGGTAAAGGATCTCAAGAGAGTGAGTTTGTTGAATGCAATGTGATGGCTTTCTAGAGCAGTTTGTCGTTGAGCCTACTCGGGGAACAGCTCTGCTGGGTTGGGTGTTATGTATTGAACCAGAAGTGAGTAGTTAAAAGAACCCTTAGGAAGCAGTGCTCACAACATGACCGAGTTCAACTTGAAATCTGATAAGGAGAAAGTAAAGTCTGACATTGTAGTATTTCAGAGCAGTGAAAGAAATTAGAGCGGTCTGAGAGAGGAGTTGACCAAAGCAAATTGGAAGGAAATGCTGGCAGGGATGAGAGCAGAACAGGAATGGTGTCAGTTTCTGGGAAAATGAGGAAGGTGAAGGATAGATGTATTCCAAAAATAAATAAATACTCAAATGGCAAAATAGTAAAAGCGTGGCTGACAAGGGAAGACAAATTAATGTCAAGGCAAAAGAGAGGGGATACAACTAAACAAAAATTAGTAGGAAGACAGAGGATTGGGAAGTTTTTAATTATCTACAGAGAGGAACTAAAAGAATGATTGGGATGAAAAAAATAAACAAGAAATTGAATTGAATTGAATTGACTTTATTACTTACATCGTTCATATACATGAGGATTAAAAATCTTTATGCTACATCTCCGTCTAAATGTGCAATGTGCAATTTATTGTAATTTATGATGAATAATATCCTCAACAGACTGGTTAATATAACATAGAAATACAGTTGCGTCCACACGAGTTAATCAGTCTGATGGCCTGGTTGAAGAAGCTGTCCTGGAGCCTGTTGCTCCTGGATTGTAATCTATGGTTTAGAATCTAATGTTAGCATTCAATCCAAGAGCAGGGATGTGATGCTGAGGCTTTATAAGGCACTGGTGAAGCCTCACCTTTAGTATTGTGAACTTGGGCTCCTCGTCTAAGAAAAGATGTGCTGGCAGTGCAGAAGGTTCATTTCATAAGGATGAGTCCAGGAATGAAAGGGTTATCATACGAGGAACGTTTGATAGCTCTGTGTCTGTACTCGCTGGAATTTAGAAAGATGAAGGGGGATCTCACTGAAACCTTTCGAATGTTGAAAGTCCAAGACAGAGTAGGTATGGAAAGGATGTTTCCCATGGTGGTGGAGATTAGGACAAGAAGGCACAGCTTCAAGATAGAGGGGCGTCAATTTAAAACACATGCGGAGAAATTTGAGCTAGCAGATGGTGAATTTGCGGAACTTGTGTGTATTTAAGGCAGAGCTTGATAGGTTCTAGATTGGATACAGCATCAAAGGTTACGGGGAGAAGACCAGGGAGTGGGGCTGAGGAGGGAAATATGGATCATCCATGATTGAATGGCGGAGCAGACTCGATGGGCAAATGGCCTAATTCTGCTCCGATGTCTTATGGTGATCAGACCACTGCATTGAAGCATTGTGAGACTGAGCTCGGACACACCAACAAGCATTGACATGGGTCAAGATTTCATCTCGGGAGAAGCAGACACAGCATAACCGGCCTGGCAAAGCTCCCTCACACGCATTCACAGGAAGGACTGGCAGATTGTAGTCAGAGCCTCAGCAATGTACGTTGTTATTTTCCTCAGTAACTTGGAAACCAGTCTCTTCAGAGACAGTCATTTATTAATTTAAACAATTCAATCACGTGTGACACATTGTCAACATACACCAGACATGTGATGACACAGTGTAACAAACAAATTCTTCAATGTGCATACGCTCCTTCAATGTGTATACACACCACACGGATTTTTAGTATAATCAACATACACACACACACACACACACACACACACACACTATCAGAGTGTGACACACAGCCACAGAAATAGACACAAATTCCCATTTAGGATTGAAATCTGCCGTCCTTACCCAGTCTGTCTGTTCTGTCACACTGAGCTGCCCTCTGACGTGACGTCACATCAACACTTCACAGATAGATTCCTCAGGAGGATGATCTGGGAGGGTTTGATGGACGTTGAACTCACGGCCCACTTCATCAATCTGCAAGACTAAGATGTCTTCTTGAGCATGGCCTGTTTGTGTGTGTTTGCCCCCCCCCCCCCCATCCCTCTCATCATTTCCCATCTGTGTACCTGCCCAAATTTATTTTAAAATATTTTATTTTTACCTATTTCTATAGCGTCTGAGGGCAAAGTCCATTTACCAACTTCCCTCTCTATGAGAATATTACCCGATAGACCACTCAGAAAAATTTCCCGTCTCACTTTCAATCTGAGGCCTCTGGTTCTGTACTCCCATTTCTTGGAAAAAGAAACGTTATTTAAGCTCCTTATGAATTATTTACCTCGATAAGGGGTCATACCTGAATATCCGACACTACAGCTGAATAGCCCAAGCTTATCCACTCTCTGATTTTAACCCAGGCCCCCAGTCCTGGTAACATCCTCCTGAAGCCTCCTGTCCAGTGTAATGACATCCTCCCCGTATTCGGGAACCGGAAATGCAGACAATGCTCCAAGTGTGGTCTATCATCGACATCAAAGGCCTTGCTTAAGTTCATGTGGACAGTGTGGAATAGGCTGATGAATGACGACTGAAAGTGTTTTTTTAGATTGGGACAAGAAGGGCGGCGTGGGAGCTAAATTCTGAAGGAAGGCAGTTTTTTAAAAAACTTCGCATACAAGAACGGCGAGACTGCGCAGGACAGCGCGGAGAGTTTAAAAAGATGACCACCCGATACAGCGGGCAGCGGAGTGGGAGGCAGCAGAGTGTAGGGCTTTGGCTCAACGGGCTTATGCGGTAATGGGAAGAGGATAGAGCGAAGCACCGACTCTTTTCCTCCCCTTGGCAAATCGGCCCGGACGGACGGTGGAACAGCAGGGTACATTAGCGAACGGTTTAAAAAGTCCGTGTGCTTGGTGAAGTAAGTGGATGAGTAGATCTATCTTTCTTTGTTTCATTCCTGTAGAATTAGGTAGCATGTCTGCAGGGTTAGTGCTTTGTTCAGGGTGTCAGATGTGGGAATCCTGGGAGACCTCCAGCCTCCCTGATAGCCACATCTGCACCAGGTGAACCGAGATTCAGCTCCTCGGAGACCGTGTTAGGGATCTGGAGCTGCAGCTTGATGACCTACTGCTTATTAGAGAAAATGAAGAGGTGATAGACAGGAGCTACAGGGAGGTAGTCATCCCAAGGCTACAGGGGTCAGAAAACAGGGTGACTGTCAGGAGAGGGAAGGGAAATGCCCGGAGAGTGGAGAGCACCCCTGTGGCTGCCCCCCTCAGCAACAAGTATATCGTTTCGGATGCTGTTGAGGGGGATGACCTGACAGGGGACGGCCACGGTGACCGGGTCTCTGGCACTGAGCCTGGCGCTGTTGTGCAGGAGGGAAGGAGGGAGAAGAGGAATGCGGTGGTCGTAGGGGATTCCATAGTCAGGGGAACAGACAGGAGATTCTGTGAGCCTGGTAGAGATACCCGCATGGTGTGCTGCATCCCAGGTGCCAGGGTACGGGATGTCTCGGATCGGGTCCAGAATATCCTGAAGGGAGAGGGCGAGCAGCCAGCTGTCTTGGTACATGTTGGAACCAATGACATAGAGAGGAAAAGGGAGGCGGTCCTGAAGAGAGATTTCCAGGAGTTAGGAATGAAGCTGAGAAGCAGGACCTCCAGGGTAGTAATCTCAGGATTGCTGCCTGTGCCACGTGCTAGCGAGGGCAAGAATAGTAGGATCAGGCTGATGAATGTGTGGCTGAGAGACTGTTGCAGGAGGCAGGGCTTCAGATTCTTGGATCATTGGGATCTCTTCAGGGGGAAGTATTACCTGTTCAAAAAGGACGGGTTACACGAACAATAGCGGGAATGTTTAATAGAGCTATTAGGGAGGGTTTAAACTAATTTGATGTCTCGAATCGGGTCCAGTTAGGAAGGAAGCTCAGAAGCAGGACCTCCAGGGTAGTAATCTCAGGATTGCTACCTGTGCCACGTGCTAGCGAGGGCAAGAATAGTAGGATCAGGCAGATGAATGCGTGGCTGAGAGACTGGTGCAGGGGGCAGGGCTTCAGATTCTTGGATCCAAAAGGACAGGTTACACCTGAACCATAGCGGGAATGTTTAATAAAGCTGTTACGGAGGGTTTAAACTAATTTGGCAGGGGGATGATAAACCGGAATGATAGTGGAGGAGGGGGAGAACAGAAATAAATCTAAGATCGTGATCAGTAAAGATGTCAGGAAGGACAGGCAGGTGATGGGGCAAATTTGCAGCCACTGGGATGAGTTGCAGTGCAATCAAATCAAAAAGTATCAAATACTGGACTTAAGGTGTTATACTTAAATACACACAGCATAAGGCATAAGGTTGATTATCTTGTCGTACAGCTTCAGATTGGCAGGTATAATTTTGTGGCCATGACTGAGACGTGGCTAAAGGATGCATGTCTCTGAGAGCTGAACGTCCAAGGATACACGGTGTATCGGAAGGACAGGCAGGTAGGCAGAGGGGGTGGCGTGGCTTTATTGGTAAGAAATGATATTATGTCATTAGAAAGAGGTGACATAGGATCGGAAGGTGCTGAATCGTTATGGGTTGAGCTAAGAAATCACAGGGGTAAAAGGACCCTGATGGCAGTTATATACAGGCCTCCAAACAGCTGCAGTGATGTGGACTACAAATTACAACAGGAAATAGAAAAGGCTTGCCAGAAGGGCAGTGTTATGATAATTGTGGGGATTTTAACATGCGAGTGGATTGGGAAAATCAGGTCGACACTTGATCTCAAGAGAGAAAATTTGTGGAATGTCTACAAGATGGCTTTTCATAACAGCTTGTTGTTGAACCCACTGGGGGATCAGAGGTACTGGATTGGATATTGTGTAATGAACCTGGAGAGATTGAGGTGAAGGAACCGTTAGGAGCCAGTGATCGTAACATGATTGAGTTCACTGTGAAATTTGAGAAAGAGAAACTGAAATCCGACGTGTCGGTATTGAAGTGGAGTAAAGGAAATTACAGTGGCATGAGAGAGGGACTGGCCAAATCTGACTGGAAAGGGGCACTAGCGGGAGGACGGCAGAGCAGCAGTGGCTGGAGTTTATGCGAGAAGTGAGGAAGGCGTAACACAGATATATTCCAAAAGGATGCGACAGTGGCTGACAAGAGAAGTGAAAGCCAAAGTAAAAGCAACGGAGAGGGCATTCAAGGTAGCAAAAATTAGTGGGAAGACAGGGGATTGGGAAGTTTTTAAAAGCTTACAAAAGGAAACTAAGAAAGCTTTTAAGAGGGAAAAGATGAACTATGAAATGAAACTTGCAAATAATGTAAAAGATGATACTAAAAGATTTTTCAAGTATATGAAGAATAAAAGTGGATATAGGACCGATAGAAAATGATGCTGGAGAAATTGTAATGGGAGATAAGGAGATGGCTGAGGAACTGAACGAGTATTCGCATCAGTCCTCACTGAGGAAGATATCAGCAGTATACCGGACACTCAAGGGTGTCAGGGAAGAGAAGTGTGCGCAGTCACAATTACGACAGAGAAAGTACTCAGGAAGCTGAATAGTCTCAGGGTAGATAAATCTCCAGGACCAGATGGAATGCACCCTTGTGTTTTGAAGTAAGTAGCTGTGGAGATCGCGGAGGCATTAGCAATGATCTTTCAAAAGTCAATAGATTCTGGCATGGTTCCGGAGGAGCGGAAGATTGTAAATGCCACTCTGGTATTTAAGAAAGGGGCAAGCAAGCAAAAAGTAAATTATTGACCTGTTAGCTTGACATTGATGGTTGGTAAGTTGTTGGAGTTAATTGTCAAGGATGAGGTTACTGAGTATGGAAGCATATGAGAAGATAGGCCGAACTCAGCATGGTTTCCTTAAAGGAAAATCCTGCCTGAGAAACCCATTGAAATTTTTTGAGGAAATTACAAGTAGGCTAGACAAGGGAGATGCAGTGGATGTTGTGTATTTGGATTTTCAGAAGGCCTTTGATAAGGTGCCGCACATGAGGCTGCTAAACAAGATAAGAGCCCATGGAATTACGGGTAAGTTACATATGTGGATAGAGCGTTGGCTGATTGGCAGGAAACAGAGAGTGGGAATAAAGGATCCCATTCTGGTTGGCTGCCAGTTACCAGTGGTGTTCCACAGGGGTCCGAGTTGGGGCCGCTTCTTTTTACATTGTATATCAATGAGTTGGATTATGGAATAGATGGCTTTGTGGCTAAGTTTGCTGATGATACAAAGATAGGTGGAGGGGACGGTAGTGCTGAGGAAACAGAGAGTCTGCAGAGGGATTTGGATAGATTCGGAGAATGGTCAAAGTAGTGGCAAATGAAATACACTGTTGAAAAATGTGTGGTCATGCACTTTGGTAGAAGAAATGAACGGGCAGACTATTATTTAAATGGAGAGAGAATTCAAAGTTCTGAGATGCAGTGGGACTTGGGAGTGCTCGTGCAGGATACCCTTAAGGTTAACCTCCTGGTTGAGTCGGTGGTGAAGAAGGTGAATGCAATGTTGGCATTCATTTCTAGAGGAATAGAGTGTCGGAGCAGGGATGTGATGTTGAGACTCTATAAGGAACTGGTAAGACATGACTTGGAAACTGTGTGCAGTTTTGGGCTCCTTATTTAAGAAAGGATGTTCTGATATTGGAGAGGGTTCAGAGCAATTTCACTAGAATGATTTCGGGAATGAGAGGGTTAACATATGAGGAACATTTGACCGGTCTTGGATTGTACTCCGTGGAGTTTAGAAGAATGAGGGGGAACCTCACAGAAACATGTCGAATGTTAAAAGGCATGGACAGAGTGGATGTGGCAAAGTTGTTTCCCATGGTCGGGGAGTCTAGTACGAGAGAGCATGACAAGGATTGAAGGGCGCCCACTCAGAACGGAGATGGTGAATCTGTGAATTTCTTGCGGCAGTGGAGGCCAGGTCATTGGGTGTATTTAAGGCAGAGATTGATCGGTATCTGAGTTGTCAGGGCATCAAAGGTCATGGTGAGAAGGTGGGGGAGTGGGACTAAATGGCAGAATGGATCAGCTCATGATAAAATGGCGGAGCAGATTCGAAGGGCCGAATGACCGCCTACTGCTGCTTTGTCTTATGGTCGTATTTGAATACACCAGTATACGGAATAAGGATCTTGTAGCACAGGCAGAGTTTGGCAGGTACAAACTTCGGCAGGTATGACTTTGGTCGAAGGAATTAAACGCATAAACAATTCTGTAAACAGGGCGAAATTCAAAAATCAGAGGTGCAAACGGACATGGGTGTCCTTGTGCAGGATTCCCTGAAGGTTAACTTGCTGTTTGTGTCAGTGGTAAGATTGGCAAACTCAATGTTTGCTTTCATTTCGATAGGATTAGAGTACAAGAGCAAGGATATAATTCTGAGGTTTTACAAGGCAACGGTCAGACCACACTTGGAGTATTGTGAGCAGTTTTGGGTCCCTTCTATCGGAAAACATGTGCTGGCATTGGAGGGGGTGCAGATGATTCACAAGAATAATTCCGGGAATTAAAGAGTTAACATATGAGGAGGGTTTGATGGTTCTGCACCTGTACTCACTGGAATTTAGAAGAATAGCTGATTTATTATCCACCTCTACCCTATTCTCCCGCCTCCTCCCCATAACTTTTGACACTCTGACCTATCAAGATGTTTACTTATTAACTTCTGCTTTAAAAATCAAACAGGAGAAAATCTACAGATGCTGGTAATCCGAGCTACACAGGTCCTGATGAAGGGTCTCGCCAGATCTCTCTGACTCCTGTCTGGAGAGAGTTGATGTTGGGAGGATGTGGGTGGGTCGAGAACGGTAAGCACAGCCTCCGACTATAGGGATGTCCATTTAGGACAGAGATGAGGAGGAATTCCTTTATCCACAGGATAGTGAATCTGCCACAGGCAGCTGTGGGGGCCAAATAATTGAGTATATTTAAAGCAGAGTAACACACACAAATTGTTGGGGGAACAGCAGGCCAGGAAGTTTCTATGGAAAAGAGTAAACTGTCGACGGTTCAGAACGAAACACTTCATCAGGACTTGTGTTGCTTAAGGGTTCCTGCAAATTCATCCCCTGTCCTAATGAGGGGCTGTGGGGGGTGGGGTTGTGGGAAAGGGGACAAAGTCATCCTCATCTCATTACGTCTACACACACAGTTCACCCACAGGCTTTGAACCCCTCCCCCACCTGGTTCAATCTGCCATTCATCTCTCCCCTACTGTTTCCCATTATCACCTCCTTTGCAGTCTCAAACCATCACATTGCCCCACTTCATACACACAAATGAATGTGAAGATTGTATGACGGGCCTGTTCCTGTGCTGTACTGCTCTATGTTCTCTGTTCCCAGTTTCGGAGAATGAGAGGAGATCTAATGGAAACACAAAATACTTTCAGGGGTCAACAGGCAGGAGTGAGGGACGATGTTTCCCCTGTCTGAGGAGTCAAGGGCCAGGGGTCTCTCTGCTCTCCGTCCAGCGGAAAACCCCCGATCCCCGGGGACACGCTGCCTGAGTCTCCCCCCGATCGCCAGGGCCGCGCTGCACGAGGCTCCCCCCGATCCCCCGGGCCGCGCTGCCCGACTCTCCCCCCGATCCCCGGGGCAGCGCTGACCGAGTCTCCCCCCGATCCCCGGGGCCGCGCTGCCAGAGTCTCTCCCCGATCCCTGGGTCCGCGCTGCACGAGTCTCCCCCCAATCCCCGGGGCCCCGATGCACGAGTCTCCCCCCCGATCCCCGGGGCCGCGCTGCCCGACTCTCCCCCCGATCCCCGGGGCATCGCTGCCCGAGTCTCCCCCCGATCCCCGGGGCCGCGCTGCACGAGTCTCCACCCGATCCCCGGGGCCGCGCTGCCCGAGTCTCCCCCCGATGCCCGGGGCCGTGCTATCGGAGTCTCCTCCCGATCCACGAGGCCACGCTGCCCGAGTCTCCCCCCGATCCCTGGGTCCGCGCTGCACGAGTCTCCCCCCAATCCCCGGGGCCCCGATGCACGAGTCTCCCCCCCGATCCCCGGGGCCGCGCTGCCCGACTCTCCCCCCGATCCCCGGGGCAGCGCTGCCCGAGTCTCCCCCCGATCCCCGGGGCCGCGCTGCACGAGTCTCCACCCGATCCCCGGGGCCGCGCTGCCCGAGTCTCCCCCCGATGCCCGGGGCCGTGCTATCGGAGTCTCCTCCCGATCCACGAGGCCGCGCTGCCCGAGTCTACCCCCGATCCCTTAGGCCACGCTGCCCGAGTCTCCCCCCGGTCCCCGGGGCCGCGCTGTCCGAGTTTCCCCACGATCCCCGGGGCCGCGCTGCCCGAGTCTCCCCCCGATCCCCGGGACCGCGCTGCACGAGTCTCCACCCGATCCCCGGGGCCGCGCTGCCCGAGTCTCCCCTCGATCCCCGTTGCCGCGCTGCACGAGTCTACCCCCGATCCCTTAGGCCACGCTGCCCGAGTCTCCCCCCGATCCCCGGGGCCCCGCTCCCCGGGGCCGCACTGTCCGAGTCTCCCCCCGATCCCCGGGGCCGCGCTGCCCGACTCTCCCCCCCACCCGATCCCCGGGGCCGCGCTGTCCGAGTCTCCCCCCGATCCCCGGGGCCGCGCTGCCCGAGTCTCCCCCCGATCCCCGGGGCCCCGCTGCCCGAGTCTCCCCACGCTCCCCGGGGCCGCGCTGTCCGAGTCTCTCCCCGATCCCGGGGGCCGCGCTGCCCGAGTCTCCCCCCGATCCCCGGGGCCGCGCTGTCCGAGTGTCCCCCCCGATCCCCGGGGCCGCGCTGTCCGAGTCTCCCCCCGATCCACGGGGTCGCGCTGTCCGAGTCTCCCCCCGGTCCCCGGGGCCGCGCTGTCCGATTCTCTCCCCGATCGCCGGGTCCCCGCTGCCCGAGTCTCCCCCCGATCCCCGGGGTCGCGCTGCCCGAGTCTCCCCCCGATCCCCGGGGCCGCGCTGCCCGAGTCTCCCCCCGATGCCCGGGGCCGTGCTATCGGAGTCTCCTCCCGATCCACGAGGCCGCGCTGCCCGAGTCTACCCCCGATCCCTTAGGCCACGCTGCCCGAGTCTCCCCCCGGTCCCCGGGGCCGCGCTGTCCGAGTTTCCCCACGATCCCCGGGGCCGCGCTGCCCGAGTCTCCCCCCGATCCCCGGGACCGCGCTGCACGAGTCTCCACCCGATCCCCGGGGCCGCGCTGCCCGAGTCTCCCCCCGATCCCCGGGGCCGCGCTGCACGAGTCTACCCCCGATCCCTTAGGCCACGCTGCCCGAGTCTCCCCCCGATCCCCGGGGCCCCGCTCCCCGGGGCCGCACTGTCCGAGTCTCCCCCCGATCCCCGGGGCCGCGCTGCCCGACTCTCCCCCCCACCCGATCCCCGGGGCCGCGCTGTCCGAGTCTCCCCCCGATCCCCGGGGCCGCGCTGCCCGAGTCTCCCCCCGATCCCCGGGGCCGCGCTGTCCGAGTGTCCCCCCCGATCCCCGGGGCCGCGCTGTCCGAGTCTCCCCCCGATCCACGGGGTCGCGCTGTCCGAGTCTCCCCCCGGTCCCCGGGGCCGCGCTGTCCGATTCTCTCCCCGATCGCCGGGTCCCCGCTGCCCGAGTCTCCCCCCGATCCCCGGGGTCGCGCTGCCCGAGTCTCCCCCCGATCCCCGGGGCCGCGCTGCCCGAGTCTCCCCCCGATGCCCGGGGCCGTGCTATCGGAGTCTCCTCCCGATCCACGAGGCCGCGCTGCCCGAGTCTACCCCCGATCCCTTAGGCCACGCTGCCCGAGTCTCCCCCCGGTCCCCGGGGCCGCGCTGTCCGAGTTTCCCCACGATCCCCGGGGCCGCGCTGCCCGAGTCTCCCCCCGATCCCCGGGACCGCGCTGCACGAGTCTCCACCCGATCCCCGGGGCCGCGCTGCCCGAGTCTCCCCCCGATCCCCGGGGCCGCGCTGCACGAGTCTACCCCCGATCCCTTAGGCCACGCTGCCCGAGTCTCCCCCCGATCCCCGGGGCCCCGCTCCCCGGGGCCCCGCTGCCCGAGTCTCCCCACGCTCCCCGGGGCCGCGCTGTCCGAGTCTCTCCCCGATCCCGGGGGCCGCGCTGCCCGAGTCTCCCCCCGATCCCCGGGGCCGCGCTGTCCGAGTGTCCCCCCCCGATCCCCGGGGCCGCGCTGTCCGAGTCTCCCCCCGATCCACGGGGTCGCGCTGTCCGAGTCTCCCCCCGGTCCCCGGGGCCGCGCTGTCCGATTCTCTCCCCGATCGCCGGGTCCCCGCTGCCCGAGTCTCCCCCCGATCCCCGGGGTCGCGCTGCCCGAGTCTCCCCCCGATCCCCGGGGCCGCGCTGCCCGAGTCTCCCCCCGATGCCCGGGGCCGTGCTATCGGAGTCTCCTCCCGATCCACGAGGCCGCGCTGCCCGAGTCTACCCCCGATCCCTTAGGCCACGCTGCCCGAGTCTCCCCCCGGTCCCCGGGGCCGCGCTGTCCGAGTTTCCCCACGATCCCCGGGGCCGCGCTGCCCGAGTCTCCCCCCGATCCCCGGGACCGCGCTGCACGAGTCTCCACCCGATCCCCGGGGCCGCGCTGCCCGAGTCTCCCCCCGATCCCCGGGGCCGCGCTGCACGAGTCTACCCCCGATCCCTTAGGCCACGCTGCCCGAGTCTCCCCCCGATCCCCGGGGCCCCGCTCCCCGGGGCCGCACTGTCCGAGTCTCCCCCCGATCCCCGGGGCCGCGCTGCCCGACTCTCCCCCCCACCCGATCCCCGGGGCCGCGCTGTCCGAGTCTCCCCCCGATCCCCGGGGCCGCGCTGCCCGAGTCTCCCCCCGATCCCCGGGGCCCCGCTGCCCGAGTCTCCCCACGCTCCCCGGGGCCGCGCTGTCCGAGTCTCTCCCCGATCCCGGGGGCCGCGCTGCTCGAGTCTCCCCCCGATCCCCGGGGCCGCGCTGTCCGAGTGTCCCCCCCGATCCCCGGGGCCGCGCTGTCCGAGTCTCCCCCCGATCCACGGGGTCGCGCTGTCCGAGTCTCCCCCCGGTCCCCGGGGCCGCGCTGTCCGATTCTCTCCCCGATCGCCGGGTCCCCGCTGCCCGAGTCTCCCCCCGATCCCCGGGGTCGCGCTGCCCGAGTCTCCCCCCGATCCCCGGGGCCGCGCTGCCCGAGTCTCCCCACGGTCCGCGGGGCCGCGCTGTCCGAGTCTCCCTGCGATCCCCGGGACCGCGCTGTCCGAGTCTCCCCGCGATCCCCGGGGACTCTCTAATTTTCCTCTTCTCCCCCCAGTCTCAGTCACACTGGATGTGCAAACGGTGCATCCGGGTCTCGAAGTGTCGGAGGATCGGAAGAGTCTGAGATGGACCCGGAACAGGAGGAATCTCCCTCACACCGGGAAGAGATTCACATTCTGGAAATGTGTGCTGGGATCGGAGGGATTCACATCGGGGAGACATCACTGGGAGGTGGAGGTGACGGGGATTCGGGACTGGTGTCTGGGAGTCGCTGCAGAGTCTGTGGAAAGGAAGAGACCGGTCAGTCTGAGTCCGGAGACCGGATTCTGGGTCATCGGGCGGTATTGTGATGTGTTACATCGGGATTATGACGTGTCCTGTGGTCTCCCCTCCCCCAAGTCCCATCTCGCTGCCGGTCCCATCCCCGGGAGGGTGGCAGTTTATCTCATTTACGAGTCCGGGACAGTTTCATTTTACAACGCGGAGACCAAGTCCCATCTCCACACCTTCACTGGGAATAAATTCACGGGGAAACTTTATCCTTTCTTTGCGACCTGGGATGAAAACCAATGGCTGAGAATCTGCTCCGGTTCCGCTCCGGACCTGTAAACGGGTCGGGTCCCGGGACCGGCGTCAGGAGTAAAGTCCCTGTAAATATAAATGTGCGGAGAGTGCAGCTAAATACGTGGCTAAGGGGATGGTGCAGGAGGGAGGGCTTCATGTTTCTGTGCAATTGGGCTTTGTTCCCGGGAAGGTGGGGCCTGTTCCGACGGGACGGTTTGCCCCTAAACTGGAGGGGGAATAACATACTTGCCGGTAGATTTGCTAGTGCTGCTCCGGAGTGTGGGGGGGGGAGATTTGCAGAGGGAGGGGAAACAGAGTGTTAGAGCAGATAGTGAGGTGGAGGAGGATAAAGGTTATGCGAGGACTACATGTATAGACAGAAATCAAAGGTTTGTACATTAGGTTGTAAATTAATTTTCAGAGCTTTAGAAATCGTAGAAAATAAAGATTTCCAAAAAGATTTTGATGAGGAACATGACCAGAACAAATGTGGAAAAAGTGGCTACTTCAGTTTTATAAACTATCCCAATAATTGACTATGTTTGGAAATATTTTGGATAGTCTCTCCTTTGTTAAATAGTAACAGTGAACAATTTTAAATTGAATTAAACACTGATTGGCACATATTAAAGAAGAATTGACCATCTTCATTAACAAAGGTCATATTAAGTTCTCTCTCCCAAACATGTTTAATCTTTAGTGATTAAGGGGATCTGTTTTTTTGCAGATTTATTTATTTTTATTATCATTTATTTTGTGATGGTCGATTGATGACTTTTGAAGAGTTGGTCAAATATTCTCTCTCTCATACGCACTTACTGCAATATCTTCAGGTTAGACATTTTTTACAAAAATAATTATCTAAGTTCCCAGATGTGCAAGAATCTGAATTGTTGGATACTATTTTGAATATTAATCCTTTAGTAAGAAGTTCCATTTGTAGAATTTATAATTTATTTTTAATACATGAATACAAAAAGATAACCTCCCACATTAGGTTTATACATGATAGAAATATTCGTTGTTTCAGACGTGATAGAGGGGGAGGGCTGAAAGAGGGTGGAGTGGCATTACTAGTCAGGGAAAAATATCACAGCTGTGCGCAGACAGGACAGACCGGAGGGCTTGTCTACAGAGGCCATATGGGTGGAGCTGAGGAACCGGAAAGGTCTGCCTGTTCTCCATCTCCCTCTGGTGCTCCCCCTTTCTTTCTCCAAAGGCCTCCCGTCCCATGATCCTTTCCCTTCTCCAGCTCTGTATCACTTTCACCAATCACCTTTCCAGCTCTTAGCTTCATCCCACCCCCTCCAGTCTTCTCCTATCATTTCGCATTTCCCCCTCCCCACCCCACTACTTTCAAATCTCTTACTAACTTTCCTTTCAGTTAGTCCTGACGAAGGGTCTCGGCCCGAAACGTCGACAGTGCTTCTTCTAGATGCTGCCTGGCCTGCTGTGTTCCACCAGCATTTTGTGTGTGTTGTTATTTGAATTTCCAGCATCTGCAGATTTCCTCGTGACCACTCTAATAGGGTTGTATTATAGACCCCCAAACAGTCTGGGAGAATTGGAGGAGCAAACCTGTATAAAGATAGTAGACCAATGTAAGAAACAGGAATTTGTAATTGTAGGGGATATTAACTTTCCTCATATTGACTTGGACTCCCAAACTATAAAAGGGCTAGATGGTTAGAGTTTGTCAAATGTTTTCAGGAAAGTTTTCTAAATCAATATATAGAGGTACCTACGAGAGAGGATGCAATACTTGATCTCCTATTAGGAAACCAGACAGTCAGGTGACAGAAGTATGTGTAGGCGAACATTTCGGGTCCAGTGACCATAATGACATTAGTTCCAAGTTAATTATGGATAAGGATCAGTCTGGTCCTCGAGTTGAGGTTCTAAATTGCAGAAGGGCTAATTTTGTGGAAATGTAAAAGGATCTAGGAAGAGTGGATTGGGATAAGTTTTTTTCTGGCAAGGATGTGTTCAGTAAGTGGAAGACCTTCAAAGTCGAAATTTTGAGAGTGCAGAGTTTGCATGTTCCTGCCAGGATTAAAGACAAAGTTAACAGGCATAGGGAACCTTGGTTTTCAAGGGATATTGGTGATCTGGTTAAGAAAAAGAGAGAAGTGTATAGCAGGTATCGGCAACAAAGAGCAAATGAGTTACGTGAAGAGTATAGAAAACGTAAGAAAATACTAAAGACGGAAATCAGGAAGGCAAAAAGAAGACATGAGGTGGCTTTGGCAGATACTGTTTAGGTAAACTCGAAGGGTTTCTACAAGTATATTAAGAGTAAAAGGATAGTAAGGGACAAAATTGCTCCCCTAGAAAATCAGAGTGGTCATCTATGTGTGGAGCCTCACGAGATGGGGGAGATCCTAAACAGTTTTTTTGCATCAGTATTTACTCAGGAAACTGGCATAGTGTATATGGAAGGAAGGGAAACAAGCAGTAGTGTCATGGAACATTCTGTAGAATAAAGAGGAGGAGGTGCCTGCTGCCTTACAGCGAATAAAGCTAGTTACATCCCCCGGGCCTGACTTGATATTTTCTCGGACCTTGAAAGAGACTAGAGTAGAAATTGCAGGGGCCCTGACAGAAATATTTAAAATGTCCTCATCCACGGGTGCAGTGCCGGAGGATTGGGGGTAACTCTTGTTATCCCATTGTTTAAAAAAGGCTCCAATAGTAAACTAGGTAATTACAGGCCAGTGAGCCTGACATCAGTAGTATGTAAATTATTGGAAGGTGTTTTCAGAGATCGGATATACAAGTATTTGGACAGCCAAGGGCTGATTAAGGATAGTCAGTATGGCTTTGTGCGTGGTAGATCGTGTTTAATGAATGTTGTAGTTTTTCGAGGATGAAGGAAAGTCTGTGGATGTTGTCTAGATGAACTTTAGTAAGGCCTTTGACAAGGTCTCTCATGGGAGGTTAGTTCAGAAGGTTCAGACACTAGGTATCCATGGAGAGGTTGGACACTGGATTCGAAATTGGCTGTGTGGGAGAAGACAGAGAGTGGTAATGGATGATTGCATTTCAGACTGGAGGGCTGTGACCAGTGGTGTGCCTCAGATATCTGTGCTGGACCACTGTTATTTGTTGTCTATATAACTGATATAGATTTGGTAAATTGGATCAGCAAGTTTGCTGATGACGCCAAGATTGGAGGCGTTGTGCACAGTGAGGAAGGCTTTTTAAAGCTTGCTAAGGGATCTGGACCAACTGGAAAAATGGGCCAGAAAATGACAGATGGAATTTAATGCAGACAAGTGTGAGGTGTTGCATTTTAGAATGACACATCGATGTAGGACATACACAGTAAATGGTAGGGCACTGAGGAGTGCGGAGAAGCAAAGGGATCTGGGAGTTCAGGTACATAATTCCCTGAAAGTGGCGTCACATGAAGACAGGGTTGTAAAGAAGGCCTTTGGCATCCTGGCATTTAAAAATCAAAGTACTGAGTATAGGAGTTGGGATGTTATGGTGAGATTGTATAAGGTATTGGTGAGGCCAAATTTGGAGTACTATTTGCAGTTCTGGTTACCTAACTATAGGAATGATATCAGTAATATTGAAAGAGTGCAGAGAAGATTTACTAGGATGTTGCCAGGTCTTCAGGAGTTGAGTTACAGGGAAAGATTGAACAGGTTAGGACTTTATTCCTTGGAGTGTAGAAAAATGAGGGGAGATTTGATGGAGGTTTACAAAATTATGAGGGTATAGACCAGTGGTTCCCAACGTGGGGTGTACGCCGCACAGGGGGGTAATTTGATTTTTGAGGGAGGCAATTCGAGAATGAGTTATTAACAGTAAATTAACAGTCTGTGTGAGTTTGAGTGTGTGTGCGAGTTAACACATATATGTGTATATACTGTATGCATACATAAAAATACTTGTGTGTATGTACATGTGTAATTGCGTATGTACTGTATATATAGTATATCACCATCATTACAACCATCAAATGGCTTTCATAATTAAATTAATGAATTGACTGATGTAGGAAGGAACGAATGAACAAGTCCAAACGTGCAAGGAACTCGTCCGAGTTCGCGCCAATGCTGCTTTTTGCAGTAGCTTTCGGTTCTTGGTGGTGTGATGGTGTGTACATTGCGTCATCTCTTTTAAACGGTGTATCTGTCTTTGTATGCTGTAGAAACGAATCGGCATTGTTTTATTGATTTATTATTATTATTATTATTATTATTATTATTATTATTATTATTATTATTATTATTATTATTATTATTATTATTATTATTATTATTATTATTATTATTATTATTATTATTATTACTATTTTAATATCATTTAATGTTCGTTTTTACAATTTCTTAGTAATTTCTTCCTCAGAAATATAACAGTCCTTTGGTTCTTTTATTTTTCTCTTTCATGAATACCATGTTCTTTGGAAGCTTGTTTAAACCAAGTTAATGGTCTTTTAGGCTTCCTCCAGGTGAATAGGAGTACACTTTTTGAATAATAAGAATTATATATCACCACAGGGGGCATCGAGATTTTAGAGGTGATTAGGTGGGGCATGGCCAAAAAAAGGGTTGGGAACCACTGGTATAGACAGTAAATGCGAGTGCATTCTTTCCATTTAGATTAGGACAGATAAATATGAGAAGACATGGTTTTAGGGTGAAGGGGGAAAGGTTTAGGGGGAACATCAGGAGGAACCTTCACTCAGAGATTGGTGGGAGTGTGAAACGAGCTGCCATCTGACGTGCTAAATGCGGGCTCACTATTAAGTTTTAAGAATAAATTTGATAGATACATGGATGGGAGAGGTCTGGAGGGTTACGGACTGGGTTCAGGTCAACAGGACGAACGGAGTAAAGTTTCCGCACAGACTAGAAGCGCCAACCGGCCTGTTTTCAGAGTTGTACTGTTCTATGGTTCTATGGAGTGAAATAAACACGACATGAAAATTATCGATCGATTAGTTTTAACTCGTTCACGGCATCCGTTAACAGAACAGAAACACCGGGGATTCAGCAGCAGCTGCGGGAGGTGGATTCTGAGCTCCCCCGGGTCCTAAAGTCCACCCGTAATGAGACAGGTTAAATGGGACAAGTGGGGGCGGTGCTGACCGGAAAAGACAGTGAAGATTGTTCATTAAATTCATCTGCCATTTCTTTGTCCCCCATTACTACTTCACCAGCATCATTTTCCACTGGTCTTGTATCAACTCTCATCTCCCTTTCACTCTTCATGTAACTGAAAACTAAACTTTTATTATCCTGATTTATATTATTGGCCAGTTTGCACTCATATTTCGTCTTGAATATTCTTATGGCTTTTTTCGTTGCCTTTTGTTGGATTTTAAGAGCATCCCAATAACCCAACATCCCACTCACCTTTGCTACCTTCTATGCCATTTCATTAGGTTTACCACAATTATTACATGCCTTTTCCAGCTCAAACTGTGAATTAATTTAAAGTCAGTCCCATAATTTAATAGTTTTTTATCTGAAAACTATCTACCCTCGCAAAGATTGTACTGAAATCTGCATTCGATTTTTCTTCAGCCTTGTACGCTTCACATTGAAATAGTATGTGTTTCGACAGTTTCATAATGACCAAATGTACACGACACAGTTTGAAGTTTTCCAATTAGTTACAAGGCATAATTAAGCATAGTGTGGATATTCCTGTCATGTGAATATCATTCCTTCTCTTGTTTTAAGCCCTTCTTCTATAAACCCAACAGGTTTATGTATTCTGTAAAGGTGTCTGTCTTTACGTCCATTATCCTACGTCTTGCCATAAGCCCCTAATTCTTAACACTACCAACCCTATAGCTTCTAATTTGCTAAGTGGAAGGTCTATATCCACAGCTGAACTTTTAACAGCTTTTGGTGCTAAACAGTCAACACCATCATTTCCCTCAACAGTGTGATATGCAGGCCCCATAATGTGCAGACATATAAATCAAACTTTATATATGAAATATCGTTTGAGGAGTTTTCAACCATCAATCTGACCTAATGCCAGAATGACCTGTTTAAGACTCATCAAAACCGAAATGTATTCTGAGCAGATTATAAGGACCAATTTCCTGCACCCACTGTAAGCCTATAATGTTGGTCAAGAATTCTGCTTTCTATGCTGATAAATTTCTTTATTATTACCTGCAATTGAGGCACAAAAACAGCCACATCAACATCCCCAGTTAACTTATCTTTTGTTTCATTTGTAAAAATGGCTACTGTATGATAATAACTTTCATTAATATACTGATGAACCAACAGACTCTCAGGCAGAACTGAATCCGATCGTGTAACCGAAAATCAACTGAAGTCATTCGAAAAAACAAGGTGGGGTTACAGAGAAAGCTACAGTGGGACATATTGTATCATCAAATACACCCATATTCCCAGCGTGATAAGAACCCAGCCACCCAAAACAAAAAAAAAAACACTCTTCTTGTGATGTCCCCAACCATCCTCTAGCACACCTTTAACAGGATGATAATTTCCTTGCCCCCGCAAATTAATCTAGTATGTTGATATCAACTTGAACCTCTGTTACTTTGAGGGCAATTGTCCCATTGCAATCAGTAAAGCCAAAACAGGAGACAACATTACCGCACCAGAACACAATCTTAAAGTCTGTAATTGTATCACATACAAACATTTTTAATTTGAAGATGAAGCTGATCCATAAGACACACAGACATAATCAAAAACAGATCAATAAACAAATATAATTGGTCAACAAAGATTTTCATGTTCCACCCAAGAATACCCACATAGATGTCTGAGGAGATTTAAAGCTTCTTTACATTTATCAACTAATTTACTGATAGGTGCTTCCACGTCAGGTTATTATCCATCCACATGCTGAGAAATCTTACCACTGACACTTCCTCAAGATATTAATCATACAATTTTAAAATCAAGTGCGTCCATTAATGCTGTTTGTAAACCACGTAATGTGTTTTAGCGACTGAAAGCTTAAAATCCTCATCAATCTGCCCACTGTTTGACCTATTAATTGTAAATTGCAATTAATCACTCTAATCAATAAAGTGACGTCATCTGTATATTGTGATTTACCCAGGGTATCCCATATTCCCATCTCAGAGAAAATATCATTAATCATAATATTAAATAATAAAGGGCTACAAAATCCTGCCTTGTGGGATCCCATTCTCTACCTCATAGAAACACAATCATAATATGCCAACCGGTACTTGGACAGTCCATCCAAAAAAAAACTCAGAAAAATTATACAATGTCTCCCTCACTCCTAATTTAATCAAACGCCCTTTCTTCCATATTATTTCCCTTTTCAGTATCAAGAAATACTGCTATTACGACATCTTTATTTAATTGTCCTTTCCGAATATTATCATCCAAATCTAAAACTGAATTTAACGTCATTTCACCCTTTCAAAATCCACTCAAATAAAACACTTTATCACCACCCTTTCCAAAATATAACTCAAGCGCTTGATTACCATACATTCCATAAGTTTACATAAATGAGACATTCACGATATAGGCCCTTAACTAGAAGGATCAAATGGGGATCTGACAGGTTTTAGAATAGGCACTACTATTTCCATTTTCCATGAGGAAAGTAGATGCACAATTCAAACATTTAATATTTTCACAAAAGAGAATTATATACAATTACAATTTCAAATATCACTCTTTCCTGGGGACATCTGACCTGCATTATTAATAGACTTATTAAATTCATACAAAGAAATCTCTCCACCAGTGATGCTATCATTGCTACAGCTGACTTCCAGCACATCAGGGTATTCATTGAAAAATATATCCCTACATTGTTTAACTTCTTCACTTAAATTATCCTGATTATGAATCTCAGCAAATGACCCAGCCAGTAACACAGCCTTCCCTGTTTCATTAGCAATCATTTTGCCCACATTAATCAACTCTGGAATATTATGATCCCCACAAATACCCCCATTTTCTAAATCATATCCCAAACAATTCCAAGTTTGATATCCCTTCCAATAATATCTCCATATAACCTCCAGTAAATCACTTACTTCCTCACCACGGCCTTTGCCCTTTTATTGTTAATAATGTAACTCGGAGACTGATGCACCATCACATAAAAACTCACATTTCTCCCAATTTGCTTCCTGTCCCGTTATAAATCCAAATCCAAACTCAGAAAGACAGGAAGGCTGACTGACATTCACATAAACTAATGACCCTCCGAGTTCCCATTTGACCGACAGGCACTACAGCCAACGACAGCGGGGTCAGTGCTACATCTGAGCTAGGATAGTCTGGAGGAAATCGGCCCATGATCTGCCCCTCCATCGCCATGGCATAGATCAGCGAGTCGCTTCTGTCGGTGTCGCCGGCCTCGGCGCCCAAAAGGACGGGTGTGATTCCCCTTCGCGCCTCGGTGGGTCTGTTTCGGGGACGTCTGTGGTGGCTGACGAAACATGCTTTGACAGGGAGCGAGCGAGGGCAATGACTACAACTCCCAGAAGGCCCCACTGATGACGTTCTGATGTTGTTGAGGGGTAAGGTATAAAAGCAAAATGGAGGAAAAAGTAATGCATTACGTTTTCTGCACTATGTCGTGCCTTCAATAAAAAATTAAATTAAAAGGGAGATTCCAGCGAGAAATAGATAGAACATAGTACAGGCCCTTCGGCCGACAATGTTGTGCCGACCCTTAAAATCTGCCTCCCTAAGCTTAAATTCCTCCATATACCTGTCTAATAGACAATTAAACTTCACTAGTGTATCTGACTCCACCACTGACTCGGGCAGTGCATTCCATGTATAAAATCTTCCTCTAATATCCCCCATGAACTTCCCTCCCCTTCCCTTAAAACCATGTCCTCTTGTATTGGGCAGTGGTGCCCTGGGGAAGAGGCGCTGGCTGTCCACTCTATCTATTCCCCTTAATATCAACAATACCTCTATCATTTCTCCTCTCATCCTCCTTCTCTCCAGAGAGTAAAGCCCTAGCTCCCTTAATCTCTGATCATAATGCATACTCTCTAAACCAGGCAGCATTCTGGTAAATCTCCTCTGTACCCTTTCCAGTGCTTCCACATCCTTCTTATAGTGAGATGACCAGAACTGGACAGAGTACTCCGTGTTTGTTTATAGAGCTGCATCATTACATCGCGACTCTTAAACTCTATCCCTCGACTTATGAAAGCGAACACCCCATAAGCTTTCTTAACTAAACTATCTACCTGTGAGGCAACTTTCAGGGATCTGTGGACATGTAGCCCCAGATCCCTCTGCTTCTCCACACTTCCAAGTATCCTGCCATTTACTTTGTACTCTGCCTTGGAGTTTGTCCTTCCAAAGTGTACCACATCACACTTCTCCAGGTTGAACTCTATCTGCCACTTCTCAGCCCACTCCTGGATCCTATCAATGTCTCTCTGCAATCTTTGACAATCCTCTTCACTATCCACAACACCACCAACCTTTGTGTCTTCTGCAAACTTGCCAACCCATCCTTCTACCCCCACATCCAGGTCGTTAATAAAAATCACGAAACGTTGGGATCCCAGAATTGATCCTTGTGGGACACACACTAGTCACAACCCTCCAATCTGAATGTACCTCCTCCACCACAACTCTCTGCTTTCTGCAGGCAAGCCAATTCTGAGTCCACCTTGTCAAACATCCCTGGTTCCCATGCCTTCTGACTTTATGAATAAGCCTATCGTGTGGAACCTTATCAAATGCATTACTAAATTCCATGTAGATCACATCCACTGCAATACCCTCATCTATATGCCTGGTCACCTCTTAAAAGAACTCGATCAGGTTTGTTAGACACGATCTGCCCTTCAGAAAGCCATGCTGACAGTCACTGATCAGACCATGATTATCTAAATGCCAATAATTCTTATCTTTGTGAATCTTTTCCAACAGCTTTCCCACCACAGATGTAAGGCTCAATGGTCTATAATTATCCGGACTATCCCTACTACCCTTTTTGAACAAGGGGGAGAACATTCGCCTCCCTCAAATCCTCCGGTACCATTCCAGTGGACAATGAGAACATAATGATCCTAGCCGGAGGCTCATCAATCTATTTCCTCGCCTTGGATGCAGAACTGGGAAGTGGCAGAGGGAGTTCAACACAGATGAAGAGATTCATTTCTGCAGGTCAAATTTGAACACAGAATATAATATTTATGATAAGTCTCTTGGCAGTGTGGAGGTTCAGAGAGAACCTGGGGTCCATGTCCATACGACACTCAAAGCTGCTGCGCAGGTTGGCAGTGTTTTTAGGAAGGCGTCTGGTGTGATGGCCTTCATCAACCGTGGGATTGAGTTCAAGAGCTGTGAGGTGATGTTGAAGCTATATTTCTTCTATCCTGTAAATAAGTAATTGTAATAAGATGATGAGAGGCTTTGACCATGTGGATAGCCAGAGGCATTTTCCCAGGCTTGAAGTGACTAACATGAGGGGACGTAGTTTTAAGCTGCTTGGAAGTCGGTACTGAGGGAATGTCATGGGCAAGTTTCTTACACAGAGAGTGGTGGCTGCGTGCAATGCACTGCCTGCAGCGATGGTGGAGTTGGATACAATAGGATATTTTAAGAGACTCTTAGATAGGTTCATGGAGCTTAGAAACATAGAGGGATATACGATCAGGAAATCCTAGGCAGTCTCTAGAGTAGGTTACATAGTCGGTACAACATTGTGGGCTGAAGAGCCTGTAATGTGCTGTAGATTTCTGTGTTCTGTATCAAAGACAGGCAGAGGGATTAGTTTAAATGGACAGGAGGATAGCATGGAAAGGTTGGGCCGAAGGGCCTGTGTTATTGCCGTCAGTGAGGGGTTCTGTCCCAACCATCGACTCTATTCCCCTCAACAGATGCTGCCTGACTTGACAACGTTCTTGAAAAGTTGTATTCAGTTCCTCTTAGCATTCTGTACAAAGGATGTTTTGTACTGGAAGAGTGCAGAGGAGATTCATCATGATTGAGGGGGCTTGTGTTCATAAGGCCATAAAGGCATAGGAACAGAATTAGGCCATTCAACCCATTGAGTCAGCCACCTTTCCATCATGGCTGATCCCAGATCGCACTCAATTCCAGATATCTGACCTCCCACCACAGGAAATACCTTCTCCACATCCACCTTATCTAGTCCTTTCAACATTCGGTACGTTTCAATGAGATGTCCCGCATTTTTCTGAGTTCCAGTGAGCACAGGGTCAAAGCTGCCAAGTGATCCTCATATTGTAACCCCTTCATTCCCGAAATCATCGTAGTGAACCATCTCTGGATTCTCTCCAATGACAACACATCCTGTCTGAGATATGGGGCCCAACACTGTTGACAATACTCCAAGTGTGGCCTGACTCGTGTCTTATAAATGTTTAAAGGAGATTTGCGTTTCAAGTTTTGTTTTTCATTCCCATAGTGGTGGGTATCTGGAGTGAATATCGGGTGGTGGTGGAGGCAGATGTGATAGAGGCTATTAGATACCACGTGAATGTTAGGAGAATTGAGGGATGTGTTCCTTGTGTAGGCAGAAGGGATTGGTTTAGTAAGGCATGAAGTGACCAGTTCAATTGGTTCAGATCAACACGGTGAGCAGAAGGGCCTGTTCAAGGACAAGTACAGCAAGCAGAGCAGGTAAACTGGATAAAGTGATCCCACTCAGAGAACAGACTGTGACGTCAGTGGATATATGCCGGCATCACAGTTCTCTCACCAAAGATACTTCACTGCTGGATAAAATGAAGTTTGTGATGTTTATAACCAATGTGGTCAATTGTACTGCTAAGACATCTCATCCTGCTGAGGAAATTAAAATTATCACATTCTACTTGTGAAGATAAGTAATGGGATTGAAATATAGAAGATAAGTAATGGGATTGAAATATAGAAGATAAGTAATGGGATTGAAATATAGATGTGAAATGCAAGAAGCCTGATTTCACATGGCCAACACTTTAAGCAGACTATTTCTGATTTGTCAGGTTCTTCCAATGTTATATCTGTTCAGGAAACCTGCACATTTTAAGTTTTATTCCTGTGCAGGATTATTTTGTCGTTTGGCTTGACAGTTTAGTTGGTAGAGGGGTGGTGTTGTCAGTTTTATAAGGAAAGGGGCAGAGTATAGTGTCGTGAATGGGAATAAAATGTATCATGAACTTGTAGAAAATCTTGATTCGACAGGTATGTGTGTAATTTTCTTTTGTGAAAATATTAACTTTCTGACTCGTATTTGGAGGTTTGGCCATCTACTCTTCTCATGGAAAATGGTTGTAGTAGTTCCCATTCTAAAACCTGGATCTCCCCCACTGATCCTCCTTGTAGGCCAATATCATTAAAGTCTCATTTATGTAACCTTGTGGAATGTATGGTAATCGTGTGTTTGAATTATATTTTCGCTAAAAGAGGTAATTTCACGTTTTATCAGAGGGGTATTTGGAACGGTAGAATAAGACCATAAGACAAAGGAGCAGAAGTCGGTCTTCGGCCCATCGAGTCAGCTCTGCCATTTTATCATGAGCTGATCCATTCTCCCATTGAGTCACACTCCCCCACCTTCTCAGCATGA